>NC_070627.1:29588173-29904150 GCF_947347685.1 Pleuronectes platessa | reverse complement strand
GGAGCACAACAAACATTGCACCTAGTGTTTATCAGTGACCTTGACTCCAGTGCCAGCACCACACAATCACAAACACACACATGCTCAGAGGGGGAGAGAAAAACAAAGAGGGAGAGAGAGAGGAAAAACAGACACACTGCATGGAGCCGTGAGGCATCACATTAGCACACACTGGCCTCCATTTTATCTCCTGTGGTCTTTGTCAGTGTTGCCTTTTTACCAGTTGGAAGCCGGCGGAGACTGGGGGAAATGTGTGTGACGAGTTGAATTTAGAAATACCCTGATACGCCGACCTTTTGTTTGGAGAGATTGAAAGAGAGTACGCTGTGTCATCCATGCTAATGAAGAGCTAGCCAGCCACAAACACCAACTCTTGTCCATTATCACCATCTTCTCTGTTACTCATCTCACTGCCTTTCAGATTTATTTCATAACAGAACAGGCACATAAACATTTAAAAGTGTTTTTAGCATCAACGTGTACACAGTAATGCATACTGTACTGTATATCTCTCACTAGATTACTTGGAAACAGATATTGAATGTACATTTTTACCATTTGGGCTCATATCACAAACTCCATCCCAAACTCGCTCAGCGGTGCCTGCTACTGTCTGTGGTAAAGTGTGCTTCTTTGTTCCCCCGCTCAGATAACATGTGCAATGGGAAGTTTCACAAACACCTGCAGGACCTCTATGCCCCCCTGGTTGTGCGATACGTGGACCTGATGGAGTCCTCCATTGCTCAGTCCATTCACAGAGGCTTTGAAAGAGAATCCTGGGAACCTGTCAAGTGAGGAAACTTTTAATTCACTTCACCTTTACTTTTGTTCCTCAGCTATCGTAGCTTCCTTCAGTAGTTTCACATTGCATATATTTGTACAGATATAGCATGGATTCTGATTCTTTTGATTCTTGATTCTTTAATATTTAATTATAACTACACCTTCAGTCAGTTGGTTATAACCCTCTTATGGGAACCACAGGGCAATTTAGACACTGTTTATTTTGAAGTGAAAAAACAATTACAAGGCCTATCAGAAACAGAGGTGGACCAGCCTGAAGATGGAGTGGGAACAGAGGTCAGCTGGTCTGCCGATTGGAGACAAGGGGCAGATTTCAGCTGGGCCGGTGACTAAGGATTAGGAACATTGTCTGGCTGGACCTCTGACTGGAGATCAGCAACAGACTTTGTATAGTCCAACAATGGAGCAGAAGAGACGTCAGTCAAGAACCCCAGTGCAGAGGCAGAGGAGGCGTCAGCCCAAAAGATGCAGCCAACGCCTGCTATAAAGGTCTCTGTAGGATCCCACTCCTGAATTGAGACACAGTTAAATGAGACACAGGTGAAACAAGAGGTGAAGGTCAAAATAAAACAGGAAATGACACAACACAATGATTCCAATGACAAAATGACAAAATTCCAAAAAGTAACTTCACTATACATAAAAACATATCTTTATGATAATGCACTTATTATTTCATGGTCCCAAAAGTCCAACAGTAATTGTGGAGTGAGCAAACGGTCTTAGAACTTCATCAATTTGTTAGGACCTGGTCAAGAATTGACTGTTCAATGGCTGTTTCATTCTCTAGCTATTTTCAGACATGAACTCCACAGAACCTCCTTATTTTCTCTGTAGGAGGTGAATGTGTGTACGCAAATGTCCGAGAGGCTCCGGATTATCAACTGACATTCTCAGCTGTGCCTCCTAGTGTTAAGTCAGTAGAAATTCAGGAGAATTTAATGTGTGAGCGCTGCAGGGGATCCCACTCTGGATTTACCGCGAGTGAGTAGCGTGAGTTAGATGACGCTTCTAACACGCAAAACTAATAAAGAAAACAAAACAAAACAAAGCTCTCTCGAAGAAAATGCGGCATAATACCCGTAGAAGACACGGATGAAGATGTCAAGAGAGGCTGTGGTGATAAGAGCTGACACTCTTATGTGTTGTAAAGAAAACCCTGTGCTCTCCACTGCACAGAAATCTGCCTGCTGCATCCAGCTGCTCGACATCTCGCTTGAATAATATAGAAGATTTGTTGCTGTCATGAAACCTTCTGCTGCGTTTTGCATGTTTGAAAGCCAACTCTGGGTAAATTCTGGAACCAATTCTCCGGACATTGCAGGTCATGAAATGGCTTCTGTTTCTTCAAACCTTGTGGTAAAACTCCACATCCATTGACTCCTCTAAAATCAACTATGGACAGACTAAATACTCCTGCAATCACAGTCTGTTTCAGAAACTGAAGTGGTTGAACGTTTTTTAAATCATAAACAGATTAGAGGGGTTGTTCTGTTGGCTAAAAAAAAAAATTGTATTTGTAAAAGAGAGAGAGTGAAGGTGAAATCAGTGGTGAGGTGCTTTTGTAAACATCTATATAAATATACAAAGCAGAACACTGAATGTAAAACTCACAATGTGTGACTGTTGGACAATGACACTCCAATCGCACAGTGACAGACACCTGCCCTTTCCAAGACCTGTGTATGTTTAATAATAATAAAGCTCAAAAGTGCTATACATTTCATATGCTGGTTATGTATCAAACCCACCTGGGTTCTTGCAGAATGTGTGTTGTCAAATAACAGTACGATGCACAGCAGGCACATGCCAGTGGTCCTGTCTATAAGTCTCTATCTTTCTGTGTGTTGTTCTTCACTGTATCTTTATTTTGCCACAGATTTAAATACTGTATCATGTACCATATGTTCAGATCCCCAGAGTCACTGTGCTCATTTCAACATGGCTATTCCACTCTGTTTATAAAACAGCTGTTTTTCTAAATGTAGTTTCCTCATTATCAAAGACACTGACATTTTATATCAGAACTAATTATAACCATGAATACAGGAGGTCTTTCAGCTCACTGTCGTGAGATTGTAGGAAGATTGCAAAAATGTTGGATTTGGACATGCTGCAAAATCTCTGATAAAAGTCTGACTTGAATGTACCTTCTCTCTTTTGCTCTTCATAACTCATTTGCATCTGCTTTGACACAAAATCTTTGTTTCCTGTTTTCTGTTATTCTGTTTCTCTTCACAGAAGCCTAACAAGCACTCTGCCAAATGTCAACCTCCAAATGGCCAAAGTACCAAACCTAACAGTTCCAATTGTTAACATCCAACAAATACCCAGCTTTTCTCCACCTAACTGGATGACAGCTAATCAGGACTCAAAGTGTGTATCTGCATTGTCCAGCCTTAGACATGCACACATGTCCTTGGTATGAATGTGGCATCTAAATCATATGACCCCAAGCAGATTTACCTATATAAACTCATATATCCAAAATATTTTCCTTTTATGAAAAGAAAAAAATTCCAAACCCATACAGTACTATTGGAGTATGCAGTACATGTGTGCTAGAGGGACTGAAATCAATATTACATTATTATTATTATTATTGCTTAATATCAATATGCATATTTTTGCATCTATAAGAATAACAGTTGTACGCTAAATCAGTTATTAATATAAGTAAAAAAGATTCACCCCAATTAATTCCATTTTTATATTTATACTATAAAGTGGGCGATTAAATAGCGATTTGTCTTTTGTAATAGTATATATTCCAGTAATTGAATCAATTTAAATTGAGTGCTATCATTAAAAACGCTCTGCATATCTTAATATACACTTGACACATCATATAGCACTTTCAAAAGTTAAGCGAAACGTTGTCTCCACCAACAACCGGGATCAAAGGTGTAAAAGCTCCAGCATCTCACAGAGTGTGACGCTGTCAGCGCAGCACATCATCTCTAATTCCCTCATCTTGGAGCTTGTGCATGCACACTCAAAATACAAGTCCTGAAGTTCTCATTGTACAAAAAAGATGAGCGCTTCAACCTTGACTTCATTTGTAATTATTAGTCCACTTAGCAAATAAAAGATACCACTTGAGATGCAGAGATTTGTAAAAAGGGCAGAAAGGACTCCTGCAGGTGAAGGACGGCATCAGTTACTGTTAGAGAACATCCATAGATGTGGTGATCTGTTGCCCGTCTCGTTGTATTTTACACACACTTAAAGCCATGTTCATACCAATGTCACGGCATGGTGTGTGTGGATGGATGGAGGTGGCAGTAACCTTTCACTCCTACATACTATTTGTATTTGTATGAGCTGATGTTTTAAACACCCTGGCCCTGGCTTCTCTCCCCTAATGCAGCTCCAGTCCTACTGTTCCCCCTGGTCCCAGTTATCCTCTGTAACACCCTATCCCAAATGAGAGTAACAAAAAGAGGCTTTCCACACATTCATGGCAGTCTAGCTTTTAATGTTGGAAAAACTGAAAATGTTCCAGAAATTAATAAATTGGACTTTGACTTGCAGATTGGATAATTTCACAGCATATTGGTGTTTCTTTCATCCATATGCCTCAATCTCAAAGACTTATTATCTCTTAAAAATGACTTTATTAAGAATAACCTATCATCTGTCTTTGTTCCTCTTGCTCCTGTTTTTGCATAATTGTACACACTTCAAAATTAATCCCCTTCATTTTTCCTAGTACCTTCTTTCCTGTCTGTTCTGTCTTGGTGCAGCACACACACACACACACACACACACACACACACACACACACACACACACACACACACACACACACACACACACACACACACACACACACACACACACACTCTAACCCACTAATATTGCTTGGTATGAAAATGACAGGATGGAATGTCTGACATTTTCACCTTTACTCACTTGGTGTAGTGTTTATAACAGTATGGAACATGTTTCCCCTAAGACTATGCTGAGGTGCATAGAGTATCACACTTTGCATGGTGGTGTCTGTGCAAAGGTCCATCTGAACTGCTGAAACTAATTGAATCATGGCTACCCTGGGGCCACCAAGGAGCCAGTTAACCAGCAAATTACAGACTAGGAACTCTCCTCTCATTTACACCAGCTGATCTGTGTAAGCACAAGACATTGTGAACACAACAGGGAAACCACAGATATATTTAGTCTTTTGCCTTTTTTCTTGACATAATGACATGTCTTTTATGTAGTATTTATTGAAAAGTTCTTCTTGTGTTACAAATGTCTGCGCTAGTCCTCCAAACATATTGACAATCTGACACATGCATGAAGCCAAAGAGCTCATTCACCACACCACTGTTTTCTCCTTTTCAAAGTAGTTGTCCTCCATGTGCTCTTCTGCAGTAATGGTTCAGGGACATCAGAGGATCTCTTCTGGAAGCTGGATGCTCTGCAGACCTTCATCCGAGATCTCCACTGGCCAGAGGAGGAATTTGGCAAACACCTGGAGACCCGACTGAAACTGATGTCCAGTGACATGATTGAGTCCTGTATTAAACGGTATGACATTGTTTAAATGTTACTGCAAGCCAACAGCACTGAGTTGTGTTGTATTCGCCACTGGATAGTGTGTAAAGTGGTTTTCAAAACATCAACTAATGTATAGTTAGTTAGAAGACACTACTTCAGGTTTTTACAAATTTCAGATAGAAAGCGGATGACTGGACGAATCTGGCACACTATGTAATTTCACTGGCAAATAAATGAAGCTCAAATAGGTAAATATGTAGTCTTCCAAGGAAGTTGTGAAATAAGCAGTGATAGAAAAATATTGGATTTTACCTCATCACCTTACAGCCAGATGACCCTGAGCTTCTTTTGATCTTTGCTCACAATACTGGTGAATAGACTGGCGTCCTTCAAATTAATGAAACAACAGTTTTTTTTCTTCTAATCACAGCACCATTGTAAAGTTAAGGATGTGATCAAATTATGATTTGTGATATGTGCTATATAAATACATTTTGATTAATTGATTGATGATAAATGTTTGTGGAGATGACTTTTAAAAAGTCTCATGTATGGCCTCAGTAATTTTAAAAACCTGTTCACAGCCCTTTACATTTCTGTCCCTCTCTGAAGGACACGAGCTGCATTCGAGGCCAAGCTTCAGAGGAGCAGCCGGGCCACCGACTTCCGCGTGCCACAGTCCATCTGCACCATGTTCAACGTAATGGTGGATGCCAAGGCCCAGTCAGCCAAGCTGTGTGCCATGGACCTGGGGCAGGAGGTAGGAAAAGGCATAGGAGACTGGTTCTCTTTATAACCCAGGGGGACACAAATTGAAGCTGCCATTTAGTCCTTAGGCACAACATGCAGGTCCTGAAAATTATTTGTTGGGATTTTGAGTGGCATTAGCAGATAAAGGTGTGAAAGTGTTGTGTTTTTCACTGTTACTTGAAAACATCTTTCTTACTTTGTTTCTTACATCTTTTGCACCCCTCACATTATTTTACATGTTCCATGTCCCCTCTTTCTTTTCCCTTTTTCTGCTGCTTTTATTCTCCTCTCTGTCTTTTGAAAGTTTTTTAGAGACTGGGTAAGTGTGGCTACAAATTCAATTGAAATCTCACCCTCCAGTTCCCAAATGTATAATTAGTCATCAGTTTTCCCTGTCTGTCTTCCTACACTTGAATTGTTTGGATTTCATTAGCATATGTGTAGATAGCATTGAATATACATGGGATAGAAGTGATAGATCTCATATTTCACAGAATCCCGAGACTGATACCAGTTACTAACGATTAATTAATTATTGCATAGTCCTTTGCTGTTCTGTTGGCGCTACAAGGCTAAACAAAAGGATTCCTCACAGCAATGCTGCCTCTCAGTTTCCATTTGTCTTATGGTCCCTCTCTGGGCCGTGATTTATTTGAGAAAGAAACAAAACAAGAATTTGGTAAACTAAACGATATAATAATTTAAAAAATTATAGCAATCAAACATAATCAAATACAATACATAGAATGTTTGATAAAATGAAAGATGGATACATTCATTAATAGTCAACTTGTATATTGACCTCAATATCTCTTCCATCCTTACAGTGGACTCCTGAGCCTTTTAACTTTCCATACACATGTCTTGTGTAAAATTTCCAAGACATTTAACCTAAGGTTACACAAATTTTTCATTTTAGCTAACGACTCTGGTTAGTTCTTGTCACAAAGTTTGCTAGTACGAATGTCAACTCAGAATAAAGATACTACAACGTTTTCAGACATAACCTCCGGAGACACTCCAGAGAATTGGAGGCGGACCTCCTCCAGAGGTTTCTATGCACACATGAACAATGCAACGGGAGATTCTCTGCTCAGAAACATTCACAATAGCAACAAAGGAGCAGAAACTCCGTAGAATCTAGGTTTTTCAGTGCATGTCTTAAAGAGGCTTATCTTATTGGTACAGACTCTCACTATGTGGGAAGAAATGACAATGTTGCCTAAGTCTAAATATCAGTGTTTCTGTAATGCCACTGTGCTGTCCTTAATATGACTCATAATGTTAAGTCATATATTCCCACAATAAGTAAAAAACTGATAAAGAACTTTGGATGTTCTCTGTGATTTAGTCTTGGCCTAGCCAAGCCCTAGCTACAGTGATCACATAATGATCCACATGCTGCTTTCAAACTAATTAAGATTAGTACCTGCTCCTGTTTACAACCTAATAAACAGATCGTCAACATCACAACATGCTATGTTTGTTTAGAGCTCTTAAGGGTTCAGATTACTCTCAGATCTGTTCTGGTCACACACTGTAAATTGACTGGTAGTTATTGAATATAAGTACAACTACAACAAGGAGCAATAACAATTTTCAAACAAAAGTAGCCCTTCCAACTCTAAGTCATCTTACAGTTACAAGTAGTGATGTGTGATGACCTTGTTGGCCTCACAATGAACTTAATACACACACTCATTGTGTTAGCTGAAAATGACATGACATGCTCAGTGCATACTGTGGCAGCAGAGGGTCTGCAATGGCATTTGAAAGTGGAGGCCATAAATGAGGAGTACAGTTGCAATCAGAAATATTTAACCCCCTCACCTCAATAGTCATTATAGTGATGTTGATGAAAAAGAATGACAACAAATGACAAAAAACCTCATTAAACAACAAAAGATAATTATTGATACATATGAGTTATTTTGACAACAGAAGTTGACTTAACTTTTAAGTTCAAATGAAAATTGTATAACTATTTTAACACATGTGCATGTGCAGTATTATTCAATCCCCAGCTTCAGTACTTTGTGGCGCATCCTCTAGCTTTTATAACTTCTAACAAACGTTTTAGGTAAGTGCGGACAAGCTTCTTACACCTCTCGATTGGAATCTTTGCTCATTTTTCACATGCAAAAGCCTCTAGCTCAGTGATGTTTGATGGATTACGTGTTGTACCTGCCTTCTTTAAATCCCACTTTAAGATTTTCAATCGGATTTAAATCTGGTGACTGAGAAAGCCACTCCAGGACATTCCAGGATCTTTTTCTCAACCAAGCTTTGGTTGACTTGGAGTTGGGATTTGGATAATTGTCTTGCTGGAAAGTCCAATGATCACCAAGGTTTAATTTTTCAACAGAAGGCATCACATTCCTCCTTAACATGGCCTGGTATTTCTGAGAATCCATGATGCCAGGTACACGATCAAGATTGCTAGTTCCTGCTGCAGAAAAACAGCCCCACATCATCTTTGACCAGCCTCCATGCTTGACTGTGGGGATGGTCTTCTCCTTGTCATAAGCCTTTCGCATGCCATACATACCACTGCTCCATACGTCCAAACAGTTCCAGTTTGGTTTCATCAGTCCATAGAACTGTCACCCAAAACTCAGTCGTCTTGTCCAAATTCCTCCTGGCATATTCTAGTCGACTTTTGATGTTCCTTGTGGTCAAGAGCTGAGTGTGTCTTGAAGCCGGCCACGAAGTCCTTTTTTATTCAGTGCACGTCTTATAGTTGCCACTGACGCAATGGTACCAGCCTTCATCAGGTCATCCTGTAGGTGTCTTGCAGTCACAGAGGGGTTTCTCTTAGTTTTTCTGACTAAGTTGCTGAGGGCCCTTGATGAAATGTTGGGCTTTCTTCCACGGCCAGGCAGGTTTGAAGCTGCTCCATCAGTTTTAAACTTCCTTATAATGTTCCCAATTGTGTCTCTTGGAATATACATTTTTGGGGGAAATCTACTTTTACCCAAGGCCCTTCAGGTGTGATGAAATAATCTCCTCTCTCAGCTTTTGTGCAAACTCCTTTGTCTTTCCCATGATTGCAACTCACTGTGAATACCTTCATGGGTGGGGTTTATATATGCATCACAGCTGACGCCAGTGAAGGATCATTATAGTGTTTCCAAAGGCTTAATTATGTTTCAATTTCACTTTAGGCCATAACAACTGTCAGATAGCTTTAAAAACAACAATATTATATAGGTGTTGAATAATTGTGACATGGCTATCTTAACAAAATATACTGTTACACACAAATACCACATCATGCATTTTCCGTGTCAATTTTGTGTATCACTCAACTCATAAAGAAGTAATTCGAAGCAGAATCTTGCTCTTTGAAAAATCTTTTATTGATAAATTCTTAAAATCCTTTGGGGGTTGAATATTTCTGATTGCAACTGTACCTACCTGCGTGTCTTGTGCACTGCTCTGTACTAATAGGAAAGAGAGAGACATAAATCTGAGTCTGTGTATTTAAGCTGTAGACCTCAGTCAGCTGCACTGGTGTGGCTAAATCATTTCTCACATTGGTGGATAATTCTCTCTTATGCACTTGTGAGCTAAATGCTCAAATGCTAAAGTGCAGCTGGATGTTAGAGAGAGCAGCTTTGCAGCACATGCTGAATGAAGTGAGAAAAACACAGAAGAGCAACAAATCATCAGTATTTTTGTGTATTTTTGTCAACATCATATTCACTCCTTTCCATAGTTATGGATCATTACATGATACATTACATTACATTACATGTCATTTGGCAGACGCTTTTGTCCAAAGCGACTTACAATTAGTGCATACAACATACCATCAGTCAGCTATGATAACACGTCACTACAGCCTCTCAACGATTTCAGAAACAGGAAGTGGCACATTTAATTAGCTTGTCACTTACACATAGTACTTGTCCTAACGACACACCATTGACATTGCCAATCCTATTTTTAAATCCAGGGACCCCCACAGAGCCAGGGACTGAACACCCATAAACATAGGATTGCTGAGAAAGAACAACTGTCTACTTGACTTACCTCAAGCAGTTTTATTTTACATCACATGCATTCAAGCTTAAGAGTGAGACACGACTACCCTACATCCAAAAGAGCAAACAAATTATTTTTGTGTAGTTTTTTATTGATAATGGTATTTAATCTATATGTTTGATTTGCACATATGTGCCTGAAACAAGGTTGTGCAATAACACGCAGTTTGAACATGAGCAAAAAGTTATGCACTTCCTCTAAATATTGACATTGATATAGTATGTGAGCTTGATTATGTTGTTGTAATCCACATTTCATTTTTTTGGTTGCAACATATATAATTGTTAATGCTATTATCCTTCTCATCATATCCAAACTAAAATAAATCTAGGGGGAAAAGGGCAATATTATCATTGTAGGATGGTGCTGTTTTAAACAGAGGATAGTCTACAACTATAGCAAAGTACACATTTTCATGAACTTTTGTAAGATTGTCAATTGTGTCTCTTTAATGTCAGACTGTGGTTTCTTAAAGTGAATGAGAGGAATGACATGTTTTCTTTTAATTTTCTTCCTCTGCAGAGACAATACCATTCCCAAATTGATGATCTAATTGAGGAGACGGTGAAGGAGATGATAACTCTGCTGGTTGCTAAGGTACAACATAGTGCACTACACATTCAAACCATGGATGAGCGACTGTGAACATTTCCGGTAGGAAAGAAAATGGCCAGAGACAGTTGTAGAATGACTTATGACTGATACAAAAAGACACATAAACAGCTAGAAAGAGACTCAGAGACACTGAAAGTGACCAGACTGAGACACAACATAAAAGAGGCTGAAGCTGCATGATAAGGCTGGACTTACAGCACATTTACATGGCTTTAAGCTGACATCGACATGACTCAGTGCTACAGTATACTAACTGCACTACATCAGAATGAGGACGTGACAGTTGCTTGCGTGCATTAACTATGGTTTTTGACTTTTCATTGTAGAAGGCAGTTAACCATTTTGTTCTATTCTCTTTTGTCATAGTTTATGGTCATTCTAGAGAGTGTGTTAGCCAAGCTCTCCAGATATGATGAGGGAACACTCTTCTCCTCCTTCCTATCTTTCACAGTAAGTAGCACATATGTAGTTTCATCACCACCTTCCTCGTCTTACCAAACCTCTTCAAATAGATTAATTGCCAGCTTTATTGGTGCTTATTTAGTTTTTCCAATGCAGTGCATTGGGTGATTATGGGTATAATCTGACAACTTGGAAATGTATCTAAATGACTTATCTGGAAGTGAAGACATCACTACTTTAATGTTTACTGGATGACAGTCAACAAACCTTTGTAGTGTGACATGTATACATGTCAGTGGAGTTAACTAGGTGGTTAAGATGGGTTAACAAAAAACTGTCAAAACGAGACTGGAATTCACATCCACATTTCTTTCTGTGGTTTACACAACAAAAGCCTCTTGGTCAGTTAAAGATGATGCTTTTGGTTAATGTAAACAGGTTTTGTCAGATATTTATTTATTTATTTTGTAACAGTATTATATATACATTAAAAACATATCATTCATTATGCAAATACCACATGTAATCCACCCACAATCAATTTTGCAAAACACATTTGATATTGCAGTTTGGCTGTAGGCTATAGATAAATAATTATAAAGAGACAGGGTAGGGCAAAGCCATTTCCAAGTTTTAGTTTGAATTACTACACTTCTAAAAAAAAAAAACTTCTTTTTTTTATCCAAGTGCTTTAAAACACAACAAAATAACAGTGAAATTAAAAACTAGACAATTTGTTTTAAATATTATTATCACGACCATCACCAATAACAGTTATAATTACAATAGCAACAACAGTAAAACTATTAACGACACAATAATGTCGGCAAATTGAAAGGCTTGTAAAACTAATTTGTTTTCACATGACTTTTGAAAATGTCTATTGAGGGGGGAGAATCAGATGATGGGAAGATGAGAAATCCAGAGTTTAGGGGAGATACAGAGGGTCCTTGATCTTGTGACAGAAAGCAGTCCCCTTCAGATGATCTCAATGTTGTGACAGTGTGGTATGGGGATGGTAGCTCTGAGATGTAATAATAATAATAATAACTTTATTTGTATAGCACTTATCTAAACAAGGTTACAAAGTGCTTCACACAAGAATCTATGGCAAAAATGAAGAAAATGGATTGTAATATTCTGTTCAGTCCATCTTAATCTTTCATGCCAATGTTTATACAATTTGACAATTTTCCTGTGCACCAAACAGCTTAACAGCACAGCTGGTTTCCCACTGTATCACAAAAGCCAGGTTATTGAATATGTGAGTGCACTTTTCCAGCTAGAAGTGTCACCACAGCAGCCTTTGTTCTGATGAGTGGAGCCACAGCCGGAGACTGACAGTTTTTCACCTCTCTCTCTCTCTCTCTCTTCTGTCAAGGTGAAAGCTGCTTCAAAGTATGTGGATGTACCTGTAAGTGAAACCAATTTATCTTTCTGATTCTCTTCTATATATTTACATGATGGGACAGACAATGTATTAGAAGGAATTGTCATGAGGTTAGTGACATAAAAAAAAAGAAGTAAAACAGGCAGGAAAGCCAATGTGCAGAGGTTCGTTAGTCATGGGTTGACAGATGAACTCATTAAATCTGTAAGCACTGTTGCAACAGATTTGTCAGTCTCTGGCGATTTTGTCTTGTCTGTTGTCCACACGTTTTTGTTCCAAACATCGAACTGCTTTCCCTCACCTTTTGCCTTGATCGGTCTTTGGTAGTAATTTTTAGCTGTGAGATGTCTGTGTCACACATGTCTAAATCTTCAAAACCAGAATCAAAGAAGTGGGTTTGAAGACGTACATGTGTGATGCTGAACTTTGTGAGCAGCATACTATATAACTGGTGAAATTGCGATCCTTGATCAAGTTTGAAGAAAATTCATGTTGATTGGACAAAACTGCAAGTTTTTGTATAATTAATGGGAATTGGTTGAAATCTCAGTAATAATTATTTAAATTGCAACACCACAACATCGAGTAACATCAAGGAGAAACATTATTGTGTTTGTTTCAGAGAAATCTTTAAATGGTAGTGGCGATGTGTAGTTTCTCAAGACACTCTTTCAGGTCGTCCTTTCATCCCCCGATAGCAGAAGGCGGATGAACAATTACATGATCTTGTTTAAAATGTAGCTTTAGATTTTTTTTAGATTTGATTAAAAATCTCTCCAAGAACAAGGGTTAGCGTACAATTAGAATACACTTTAAATGATCATTCCTATGAAAATCTTCTGTTTTTTGATTCTCCGTCTCGTCCCCACTGCCTCTCGCCCCCCTGTTCTGTGCACGAGTGTGACAAGCCTTTTTGCTGATTGGTTGAAATAGTGTTATGCTGTCCGGGTCGTCCAGCTTTCTTTGTTTCCCAGAATACAGAGCTGGGTCTGTGTATTTAATCCAGATTTAGTTTTAGCGCACACAGAGCACACAGCTGGAAGACCAAGGAGTAACAGAATTTGACAATCGAATTAATATAGCGTACCTTTAAGGGTTAAATTATGGTCTTTTACATGTCATTTTTAACTTTAAACAAAGATTTTAAGGTGGTTTTAGGGATTATAATTAATGCACTTTGTTCTCTCGTGATGCATGTGTGTTTATATGCGTTTCTTGTGAATGTACAAATATTTGACCGTGCTTTCACATGTCGACTCATCATCCAGATTGTAATGGTTGTCATATTTTCACGTCAAATTTTCCTGTCTTACTTCGCCCAAATGTCCATTCATATGCATGTGGCCAGACACTGACAGCCAGCCATGCCTCGTGCCTCTCTCTCTGCAGTATACATTGTGAGTCCATGTTGGACAACACATGCCCACTCTACTGTTATTGTAGCAGCGGGGGCGGTGTGTGTGTGTGTATGTGTGTGTGTTTGTGTGTGTATGCATGAGATCCGTATAAGCTGCCAACACTTTGGCCGCATCAACATGCCAAATTTCAAATGCCTTGTCAGTGAATGTGACGAGGCAATGTGTACGCTGACAGGGGTCGCAGTTTCCAGCACAGCACGTTAATTATGTCCTTAATGTCCAAAATTTGTTTCACTGGTGAAAATGACACTCATTTACACATTGTAACACCATTGCAGATGTGTTAACTAGGTTTAGTAGCAGTTAGTGATTAGTTCTTTCCATAACTTTTGGAATAAATGTCAGTGGGAGAAAAGCGAGAGAAAAGGTGACACAAAGGTTAACAGTGTTGTCTTGAAAATGGTAATGTCAGAAAGACAACGCAGGTGCCGTTTACAAATACATTCTTCTCAATGAATATTTAAGGCATCAGAATGGCAGGCCTCCTAACAATCTGCTTTCCCCATTAAACCCAACTAAGTGTCTGCAGCACCTCTGTTCACTTTGCGCATGCACAGACTGTAAGGGTTGGGTTTCAGCCCAGCTCAGTTTCTGACAAGAGCTGGCTAAAGAACATACAGTAACTGCCCTCGAGCCGGCCCAGAAGATGATCTCCTTTGAATTTTGACATGAAATGTGTAAAATGTATTGTATATTCTGGAGGCCCTGATATAATGTATCCAAAAGCTGAAAATCAAATAACTAATGTGCTATATTGAAAATTACTTAATTGTTCACATTGTACGATCTACACTCCTCTATTGATCTGATTAATTATTATAGTATTTATAATATTAGACTTCACTGCTAGATGCTACTAAATCCTGCTGCAGATATTAACATCTTAACAATACCTGTCATAGAAGCTCATACAGCATTGTTGATATGTTGTCATAGCTTTTATTATATTGAAGCTTTGTTTTGTTGCTGTATTTGAACAAATCTTATTATTATTATTGAAAATGATGATAGTGATAACGTACATATACCATTTCCTTTAAAGTTTGGTGTAACATGTATTTTATCTTTGGAACTTTTTGGATCTTAATTACAGTTGACCAATAACTTAATTATCTTTCAAGCAGGTATCTCAACGTCTCTGTCACAGTTTTGTTAAATTTTTAGTTATTAGTTTGAAAGGAATATATATATATATATATATTTTTTTTTTTCAAAGTATGTTTTCATTAGTACTATACAAAATATTATTTCAACCCTGAGCTGACTGAGCAAATGTCTTGTTCTCTTTTCCTGCTTCCTCTCTTTTACCCTGTGCCTTGTAGAAGCCAGGGATGGATGTGGCTGACGGTTATGTAACATTCGTCCGTCATTCCCAGGACATGCTGCGGGAGAAGGTCAACGAGGAGGTGTACATAGAGAGATTATTTGATGTAAGTAAACCATAGCACCTCCACCACCAAAGAGGGATTTAGTAGCACAAGGTTTAATTTACTCCAGGAGATTAAAAATAATCTCTGACTTGGGTTCAAATCAGGTGAAACTAAAGTCAAATGATAAGATCCAGGTGACAACATTTTGATGTTAAGTGTAGATAATTATTACTTTCTTCATAATTAGATAATAATATTTACGATGTTTTGTGATTAATCTTATTATATTCTGATGTATTGAGTATGTTTCAGTTCATTGTTACAAGGTAAATTAAAACTAGTTTTGTTTTGATGGACCTGTAGTGGAGTCTGACAAAAATGTGAATCCTTATTTAACAAAGTCAGAAGTACGTTAATCATTTATCTCGGTCGTGCAGCTTCATGTCTTTCTGGTCTTTGCGAGTCACTTGGTGAGACTGACTGTACTGATGCAGCAGTGTCTGTTCCACCAGCTGACAAACTGTAATCAAACCAAGCTGTAATCAACTTGCAAAACAGTCTCATGACACTGTTTGCCTCCCTAATGTGAGATGAGGTCAAGTAACACCAACAAAATCAGTAAATCTCTAAGCCTCGCTGCTAAGTCTCCTCTTGGGTCAAACTGGCTGTTGTCTCCCCAAATGTGTTGTAACAATCCCTGCAGCCGTTGCAGCTCTCTGTGTATCCATCTCTGCTGATCTTTTCAAAATCAAACTCTTGAGTTTGTATGCCACCGTCCTTCTTCGTTTGCTCCTTTGTCTCATGGTGTTTCTGTGCAGTGTGTGCGGATCTTGAGGAGGGATTATCCTCAGCGGTGCTCTCTCTTTCTGAGTCAGCAAACAACAGTTAATCAACTGAAAAAGAGGCACAAAAGGTGGCTAAGTAAGTTGGCTAAGCTCCATGTTTACAAGCAGCCACCCACCACAGATTCTGTCCACATTTTTTGGGCCTTACAAACAGGTTGTCTCATCAGCTAGTTTTGCAGAAGGCATCAAAACTGAGGTTAAGGATTACTCTATGAAAACATAGAGTCGGCTCTATTTGAGGCCCAGCTCCCTCTGTCTGTGCAACAAACACTAGCCATAGCACAAAATGGAAATAGGGCGCTCACTAAGATAAGATTGATACTAGTCTAGGTCCTGGGGAGGATTTGTATGCGCTTCATTTAGCAGAGAATATCTCAACTGTTAGAGACTAATATTACCCCACTGAACAACGTGGGATGTGTGCCAAAATCTCTATCCGGGACAAAAGTCCTGAAATAACCACAATAGGTGACATTATTATCACACTACAGGTGAATATGACTTTTTTTTCCCTTTATAGATATCATCATCAATTTCTACCAGATTAATCTTCATATTAAGAGAAGTACTTTTTGTATTACACTTTGTCTCAAAAATACTCTTGAAGCTCCAGATTTTCATAGGTGATCACAATGTTTACAGTGTAAGAATTCTGGTTTGATATTTCTAATTGTGTCTCTGTAGATGTCCAGGGTGGATGCTGTGTGTGTGTGTGGGGGGGGGATTATATATACAATTGTATACAAACACGGGACTTTTTTTAAAGAAAGAAAACAAGCATTTAATTGATACACGGACATCTTATATCCAACCTTGCTATTACCATTGGAGCGTTAACTTAAAGTGAAAATTACAAAACAGCAGATGTATTCCCTGTTTTGCAAGGTAACACTTCAGGTCCAGGTACTGGTAGGAGTCCAGGTATGGGGATGATGAGAGCTCATTCAGTGATAGGATTTTTACAACTATTGCCTCCCTTGCATTTGCAGTACTTGCAACAACGGACACCAGCTACCCGACAGGGACATCAATTCTTGTGTGCACACTTGCCACATGAACAGGGATCTGGCAAACCTTCAGGTTTTGAGATGAAAATCTCAGGGGCTAATAAACTGCCCTTTCTTACAAAACCATAAGCATCTGCATTTAAGATTGAGGTGGCATCTGTAAATGGTGCTTGGATCCAAAGCTGCTGTTGACAATAGGCGCTTTTCTTGCATTTGTTGAGGTGCAAGCGGTCCTCTCAAAGTCCATCTTGAGGACATTACTATCGAACGCAGCAATGCGCAGGTCGCCAAATATCTCCATGTCTGTTGATGGTTTGAGACATTTGACCAAGAATGTTTCCGCCATTTGTATTGCACTCTCTGTTAGCTGTGGACAGTTGAAATTGAGAATCAGAGAAGAGTTGTCTGGTTTGCGGACAGTGTTCAGAGCTGCAAGTTTAGTTGAAATTTTGCTGGTTGTATCACACCCAGTCAGCACATGTAGTGCTTGGAGGCACTGTGTGAGCTCTTCTCCCAGCGCTTTGCAGATATCATGAAGTGGTAATATTGATCTTTTCACTCCTGAGTTGCGGATAAGCCAGAGCTCTTGGAGGCTTAGACTTCTCCAATTGACTGTTATGTGGTATAGTAGGCACACAAAGAAATCTGTGTCACCCGATGACAGTGTCAGTGATGTAGATCCTGTACGGTGACTTAAAATGTCCTGCATATGGAACATCATCCTGTCATCAGCTTCCTCGTGTGTGCAGTTGAGCTGAGGGAATGGAGTAGCACTCGCCGCTGACACAATCCAAGGTATAGTGGTTTGGTGCCTTTGTAATTGGTGGTCAGCCACTCAACATAGAATGCCTGAAAAGCAGTTTTGCCAGTCGAAGATGAGCAAGAATTCTCTAATACCACTTGAACATTTTGGTTTGGTGATATCACATCAATGACAACCAGGATTTTCCTCTTCTCTTCCTCTCTCCATGTTTGATGCTGTCCTCTCGGTAAGTATCGAAAACAATATGGATCTCATCACAGTTGCCTCCAGCTTTGGTGACCATAATTGTCAAAGCAATAGCAAAGTCGTGGAGTGTCTTGATGGGTGGATCAGGTTTCTTTAAGGAGACCTTTCTAAACCAATGCCATGAAGTCGATAATGATGACGTGTGTTGGCGGGTGGGTATCTGGACCTTTTTATATCTATTTGTTGACACAACTTCAACAGCTCAGTCCCAAGTTGTGGTTTGGCGCTCTTCCTCAAGTAACCGTCTTTGTCAACCAAGAAGAATGCAGAGTTGGTGATCTCATGCTGGAGTAGCTCCTCAACTGTGAACCCTTGGTGACACCCATACTCAATAAACAGCCACGTGCTCTGCTATGACCTCAGGTCACTAGGGCTGCCAAGTAAGCTTTTGTTGAAAAAAAAGTTGGAGGTGATGACATGTTGACAGCAATATTTAGAACAGCTAGGAAATGTAAGCTTTTAAAGTTTAGGTTAATAAATGACTGGCAATTCTTGTATGTTGCTAGTTGTATGTAATAGGTAATAGTTGTAACTTTTTTTAGCCATTTTATTTATATCAAATCAGAATGCTTACACTTTTCTATGACCTTATAATCATGGTCATTGTGAACATTGTGATCACCTCAGAAAATCTGTACTTCAAGGGTTTATGTAAGCATATTTAATGAGATATCGCCTCATTTGCATATTTTAATTAAAAAAAAATTGACAAAGTGTAATAGAAAAAGTATTTCTCTTAATATGAAGATTAAACTGGTAGAAATTGATGATGATATCTATAAAGGAAAAAAAAAGTCATATTCACCTGTAGTGTGATAATAATGTCACCTGTTGTGGTCATTTTCAGGACTTTCGTCCCGGAAAGATATGTTGGCACACATCCCACGTTGTTCAATGGGGTAATATTAGTCTATAACAGTTGAGATATTCTCCGCTAAATGAAGCGCATACAAATCTTCCCCAGGACCTAAACTATACAGAAAAAATGCTGCAGATATTTTAAATACGTTACAGATTTCTGGTGTATGTTGCCTTGACGATTCTTATTTACATAATGGATATTATGTCGTTTGAAAGTTCTGTGTTTAGGTCCCTGGTCTGACGAAACTGAGCTACAGCAAATGCAGTACAAAACTCTCAGATCTTGTAACACCTCTTAACACCAGACCAACTCATGTTTGCGCACTCTCACAGATGGGTCCAATTCAGACCATTTCCATCTGTCCTGAAACTGGAGGGGCCAATCACAACCATGTATCTAAAGTGGATCTGGTTTTGGAAAATGAGTGACAGAGGAGCGCCTCTAAAGAACTTCCGATTAAAACCAACGTGGCTTCAGCTGATGTGGAAATGTAGAGACAGAAGCCTATTAAACCAACTAGGCTGATTTCTTTTTTCAAGAACAACAAAACATGAAAAAAAAAATACTCCGTGCAGGAAATGTAATGCAATCAGGAAACAATTTGTACAGTAATTTGAGCTCAAAGATGAATGGGGATAATCTTTGAGCTCAGAGTGAAGACGATCACACAAACATGTTTTCTCCAACTCAGAGTCAGAAAGGAAGTTCTCTCTAAGCATCTTGATAAAGATATAAATGTACCTTTGTCTCTTCACGTTGGACTGTTTGCCCACAGACAGAGACTTGAGAAGTCTTCATCTTTCAATTAATCCACTTCACACTTGCTGTGTCGTGTTTTCTTTATGTTTTTCTAATTGTATCTTATAAACAATTATTAATGGATTATTCTTGTTTAATTTTATGGACAGACTTGAGTTTCTTGTATCATTTCATGTTCGCTTACTCTAAGTTTAGAAAATATAGATACATGTTTTTAACCTGCGTAGCAGATCTCACTTAAATCAGTAAGTGGAAAACCAGAATCGATCTTAAATGACTCACAGGTTATTTTAAATTAATGAATAGCTTAATCACATGTAAGGCAAATCTAAGAAAAATAATTAGCTGCAGCTTCCATCATCTGTATTTGAGTGAAGGCTGAAGGGTGGAGGAGCTGAAACAACTGAAGCTGGGAAAGACCATCATGCAGGTTGTGTATTGATGTAATTGTCAGCACCATATTCTGACTGTATTTCTCCTTGTTAGAGTCTCTGCTGACTCAACAGTTGCATCTCTCGGTTCCTGCCTTTGTGTTGGATTGAGGCCTTGAGGTGGAAAGTGTCTCCTGTCCTCTTTCTTTGTGCTCGTCCTGACGGAGAGGTGACCGGTGCTGGATGTTTGCTGTTTGTTACCCGTTGCCTCTCTATGTTACCACTTTCCCTCACAAAAGCATTTCTGCCGGGATCCATCTCACCCCTGGCTTCTCTTCGTTGTCATTCCGTATCAGTTCTCCTTGCGGCCGATGAAGGTGTCTCTGGCTGCTCCTGCAGCTCTGTTGTGCTTTTCTTGTCACTCTACCCTTTTTTTTTTATCTCTTTCTTGTCTTTTTCTGGTTAAGAATGGAAACACACAAGATGGTGCACTGGTGACTGCAGCCTTTGAGGAAGAGTTGTTTTTGTATAGATAGTCGTTACCTGCATGCCTTTCATACTGTAGTTTGTCCTGGTTAACTATTAACCTTTTATAGCTTATTATACTGTATAATAATTATTCTAATAATAATAATAATAATAATGATAAGAAGAAGAAGAAGAAGAAGAAGAAGAAGAAGAAGAAGAAGAAGAAGAAGAATCCAACTTAATTCAGGAAGCACATAGGCCCTAAAGTTATTTACAGTAAAGTCAAAGATTTACTGACTGGCAGGTGAATCTGGAACCATTAGTAAGGCCCTGCCAAAGGATCTTAAGCAGTGATCACACTTGTATGAATTTGATGGATCAGAGAAGTAGTCATACATACACTCCTGATCAAAATCTTAAGACCAGTTAAAAAATTGCATGAATTTGCATTTTGCACTGTTGGATCTTAGGAAGGTTCTAAGTAGAGCTTCAAAATCCACATTTTTCTCAAATAGGCTGTTCATCAGCTGATCAAAAGTTTAAGACCACAGCCTTTAAAAGCCAAAATCTGTGCAAAAATTTGGATTCCATGTCATTTCCTGTCAAGTAATCACACTGTGAAGATCTCTTGATGGCAAAGGCAAAAAAGCTCACCGTCTTTGAACGTGGTAGGATTGTTGAACTGCATAAACAAGGCCTCTCACAACGTGCCATCGCTGCTGAGGTTGGACGCAGTAAGACAGTCATTTTGCATTTCTTATAAGATCCTCAGGGTTATGGAACAAAAAAATCAAGTGGTAGACCCAAAAAAATCTCACCGGCGCTGAGCCGGAGGATCCGAATGGCTGTCCGTCAAGACACGGGACGATCCTCGTCCCAAATTAAGGCCATTGCTGGTGCTGACTGTAGCCCAATAACCATCAGACGGCATCTGCGAAGGAAGGGCTTCAAAAACAAGAAACGTCTTCAAGGGCCACGTCTCCTTCAACGCCACAAAATTGCCCGTTTAGACTTTGCAAGGGAGCACCAAACATGGGACATTCAAAGGTGGAAGAAAGTTTTATTCTCTGACGAGAAAAAATTTAACCTTGATGGTCCTGATGGCTTCAAACGTTACTGGCATGAAAAGGAGATGCCACCTGAGATGTTTTCTACGCGGCACAGTGGAGGGGGCGCCATCATGATCTGGGGTGCTTTTTCCTTCAATGGAACAATGGAGCTCCAGGTTGTGCAGGGGCGTCAAACAGCAGCTGGCTATGTGGAGATGTTGCAGCGGGCATCCCTCATCTGTGTGGTAATGACTGGGTTTTTCAGCAGGACAACGCTCCAATTCACAATGCCCGTCTGACCAAGACTTTTTTCCAGGAGAATAACATCACTCTTTTGGACCATCCTGCGTGTTCCCCTGATCTTAATCCAATTGAGAACATTTGGGGATGGATGGCAAGGGAAGTTTACAAAAATGGACTTCAGTTCCAGACAGTGGATGCCCTTCGTGAAGCCATCTTCACCACTTGGCGCAACATTCGCACTAGCCTTTTGGAAACACTTGCATCAAGCATGCCAAAACGAATTTTTGAAGTGATCAACAATAATGGTGGAGCTACTCATTACTGAGTCAGTTTTTGACACTTTAATTTCTGTTTTAGGAGTTTTTTTTTTTTTTTAGCTGTGGTCTTAAACTTTTGATCAGCTGATGAACAGCCTACTTCAGTTAAATTGTTGTTTTCAATAAATTGCCTGCTCACAACTTTTGGGCTCTTGTTCCCATTTCTTCTTTTTGTATTTTGAAACTCTGTTTAGAACCTTCCTAAGATCCAACAGTGCAAAATGCAAATTCATGCAATTTTTGAACTGGTCTTAAGATTTTGATCAGGAGCGTATATCATCAGTTCTAAAACTCATAGCTGGTCATTTAGTGGTAGTGAAGGATTTGGTAGCTTTTTTTGTGTGAAAAGCCAGACAGCAGCATTGTGTATGTTGATGTGTACTTTAGTCATCTGACCATCAAAAGACGAAAAGACGACAGACAAAATGTAAACCATAAGCCTCTGTTTTAACACAGTCCGATAAACTACCAAAACTTGTTGCGAACATTGCCTGATGCTCAATACATAGTATTACAGAATGAATCTGAATATTCCTTTTAAAGGTTGGAATATCGAAGGAAGGAGTGTGCCTAGTTAACCTGGAAAGTACTGTATCAGGACCAGCTTGTTCTGGAGCATTCAGAACAAGCGTGCACGCACACCTAAACGCATTTTTCACTTTATAAATCACAATCCACCTGGAAACAGTGTACTTGGATCTGCCTCATACTATGCCCTGTACACGTCCAAATTCAACCATATATGGTCAATGCAAAGCAACTCATAAATATTCAATTATCATGCTGACCAATGGGTTTCCCCGGCGAGTCGTGACAGAGTCACGGCATCAAGTGATGACAAGAGGAAGCAAAATTCTTAGACACTGACATTGAGTTGTTTGTTAGTGAGGTGGAGGTGAAGAGTGATTTTATGAGACAGGAGTGATGTTGTTAATAAAGTAAATACACTGATACACTGCTTCTGCTGCAGATAAAACAGTGAGTGAGTGTGAAGGGGACAGAAAGAACGGAGTCTGAAATAAATACAAAGAAATCTAATTCAAAGGTGGAGGCAAAAACATAATCTCTTCACACTGTCAGATTGGAGGGAACCTGTTGTATTGTTTGTTCGTATTTAAATCATCCAAAACTGCAGGATTATTTAATTCAGAGACAACTGTGATAGCCACAATCTATAGAATTTAACAGAATAATTTTTAAATGCTTGTGTTTGTATTGGGATGGTTCTGTTCGATCTGTGTGATTCAAGATTCAAGATTTTGTATTGTCAAATGCACAACAATAACATTAAGCAGTCGCTGGCAGTGAAATGCTTGAGTCTCAGTCTCTGTTCTAGCAATGCTCAAGTAATTACAACCTATAAAATAAAATAAAATAGAAATAGAATAAAATAGAATATCAAAATTTAAAATAGAAAATAAAGTATATCTATCAAAATATATATATAAACAGCTGGATACTGGACTCAGTTCAGCTCAAAGATCACAGATCACAGAAAATATAATGGTCAGTTCTTTATATACAATGAAGACATCATGTGTAAACGTCATTGGAACATATTTGATTTTCAGTTGTTCCCAACACATGTTCAATCTATTTCATATTATTTTCTAATTATTCATTATGGCACAGAAGAAGAATACACTGCAGTAAACATCAGATGAGTAGTGATCAGTTAAAAGCAGATGTTATTGAACCCCCTCTTAGAGTGTTACAGGCCACCAAAGCAGATACCCTTGTTTGTTTGTGTGTGTGCGTGCGTGCGTGTGTGCGTGCGTGCGTGCGTGCGTGCGTGCGTGCGTGCGTGCGTGCGTGCGTGCGTGTGTGTGTGTGTGTGTGTGTGTGTGCGTGCGTGTGTGTGTGTGTGTGTGTGCGTGTGTGTTGTCCTCTTGAAATAAGGTCAGGATGGACCCTTAATCTTTGCTTTGTTAGGCGGCCCCTCCCTTTCCTTGGCGGACTGGTGACTTAATTTACTATATCTGTTTCCCTGGTGAGGATTACAACTTGTGTCCCATACACACTCACAATGAGTCGGCTCGTTACATAGAACTATTGTCCCATGGCTCGTTGGTTTAAAATAGCATTCTTCATGCTTTTTTTAAGTTTGTAGTTTTGAAATCAGGTTACTGCCTCCATCTTATCATGGCACTTTGTCTGCTATTTTATTTTAGAAATCCAGAAAACAGAAAAACGTTAATGTATAAACCACATAATTTTAAGAAGGTTCAAGAAGAGTGTAAAGAGGGGAAAAAAGGTGTACACAAGAAAGTAATCAGCAACTAAAACAACACGTGCTTTGAAAACAATTTTCACCCAGCTTTATGTAATCCAGTTTTTATTTTTAAATAGTAAAAAGACATTTTATGACATTTTGGTGACCCACCAGGACACATTTTTATGCTGGTTGACAAGATTAAAGTCTTTAAATCTTTCATTGGGCCATAATGCAGAATGAAAGGCCACCATTAAGTATCCTGGTGCCATAAAAGTTGACTGTAAAGAGATTACATTTCAAATCACATCATCACATAAAGTGCTTTGATCGTGCTTTGTTTCACACATCCCTGCCAAGTTTGAAGATACACACACATGCGGTGTTTGGAAGGAGAGGAGTGGGAACACAGGCTACACAGAGACACTTTGCATGAATTTCCTTTGAAATTTAGGTTTCTTAAACATGGTTGGTTGTGATTTCCACCACAGACAATAAGCCTGAGGTTATGTGTCATTTTAATTGGGGTTAAGGCATGCATTTATCTCAAGAAGTCTACTAATATCAGCCATTGTAAGAAGATTATTTCTCTGCCGCCTGTTCATTTCTAAATATGTGTCAACACTCACAATTTGATGTCTAGAGTGACAGCCGTCAGGCCCATATGTGGTCTAATGCTGATAATGCTAAACAAACAACAGCATGTCAGGAAATGAATCATAATCTGTGAAATATTAACTAAAACTAATACCGATGTTCTGACATAGATTTATGGATAGGGGTGCTTGGCAGAGCAGGATATTTTTAATTGATATTTGACCCACTTCTCTGACCAATGAGGGGAAAATGCTTTGCACTCGTTGTTTTGCACCTTCATGAGAATAGAATGTGCTACTTTTCAGTGTTTGAATCAGATTTGCTTTATGCCATTTTACTAACCACAATCCTGGCTTGCAATCCAATCATGGTATAGTTTTAATATAGGAATTGATCTATAGGAGGTGTCTGTAGCATCGTGATTAAACTCCCGTGGAAATCCCCTGCAGAGAGGCGGCTCCTGCTAAGTGACTTTTCATATTTTTGAGCTGCTTCTGTTAAGACCTGGTATTTACATCCATCCTGGGGTATCTGATCCCAAGTGGACAGCTCTAAGTATGACAGTGGCATTAGAATACGTGCTGAATGTGTCCCCAGTGACCACTTGTGATCGGATCTCACTTCCCCGCTCTATATGCAAATTGTCCTGTAAGTCAATGGCAATGATGTTGTTTTTAACCACTTCACGTTACAGATGTGTCCACGATCAATGTACGTGTGTGTGTCTGTGTGAGGAGATAAACAGAGAGAGAGGAGAACCAGGAGAGGCTGATCAACTCAGTGTGTTTACATTTACAAGGAGATTAGACACATTGAGAGAAATTATTTACTCATTTGAAAAGTTGGAAATCCACACGTGATGGCAAGAGTTAGTTTTGTGGTGGTGGTCAGTTACAGCTTTTCCCGATTGCTTAAGCATGATTTTCAAAACAGGGGCCGGTGTTTCGAAATACTACACACAATTAGCACAACCACACACACAATCAGCAGAACACCTCAGATCCTTTGCAAAATGAAACACTCTTGTAAAAACTATACACCTATTTATCAAAATCATATTTTTTTCCATATGAAACACACACGTTTCATTCAACTCAAATCTGTTTGAACCAGTTACACACTGCTGTTACAATTTTAGCAATTCTACTTATCATTGATCTGTGATGCCAGGACCAGCTTGCAATTCTACTTATCATTGATTAGAGTGCTGTAAGTGAAGTACACAGAGAAAGTGCAAATATATAATAAATTCACCAAACATTACACAAGACCGATGCTGGAGAATGATGAAAATATAATCTATTTCTCTCCATATACCCAAATCAGTCAACATGTCAAAATGGAGAATCACAACAAAACATGTCCCAGGTTCCATGCTACTACAGGAGTGTGCATAACACTGTAAGCTCAGCAAATATTAGACAAGCAGAAAATGCTGTATCCAGTACAGGTTTCAATGAAGGGTACCTGAGCCTGGGGCCGGAGATCGTAAACCCTCCACCGCCATGCCGAGAAAAGCTCATTGATTGGGTTTAGAGACGGAGAGTATAGTGGAAGGTATGGTACTGTAAACTGTGGATGGTGTTGAACCAGTTCTGGACCAGACCAGATTGGTGGAATGACCCATTGTCCCAGATGACAATGTATTGCATCTGGTGCATGTGGTTTACTACTGTGACGATGTTGAGCAATCGGTCCAAAAATGGATGAGAATGTGAGGTGTGTTGTAAGGGCCCATATTGGCGTGACGGAGGAGGACCCCATTCTGTGTAATGGCAGCACAAAAGGTGATGTTACCCCCACGTTGCCCTGGGACATTGATTATAGCCCTGTGGCCAATGATATTTCTGCCTCTCCTTCTTACTTTTGTCAGGTTGAACCCTGCCTCATCTATGTAAATGAATTCATGTGGGATTTCCTCAACATCCATCTGTAAAACTCTGAAATATAGTCAAAGACAAGATTGTGTAGTTCAGCATAGGTCTGGTATACAGTACATTTACATTATAAGGTTATGTGTGCAGTATGCAACATCACAGTGCTATAGTTAGCAATACATACATCCACATACTCATGCTGCAGCCGCAGCCTTCTACTCCTCCGTGGATTCCCCCTCTCACCCTCACTCTTCTTCTTCTTTGAGCACAAGCTCCATTTTGGTTGAAGACAGGTGATCTCAGCTGATGCATTTGTATAGTGCTTAAACCTGATTGGTGTGTCTACAATTGAGCAATCATGTGTTTAAACACCTGATGGCTGTGTTGAACCACTTGGCTCATAGGGGTGATTTGACAGGCAGTGCTTTGGAATTGCAAGGAAGTGACATCTTGATATACTTCTGTGTCCAATCGACACAATTGTATTTACTGTTTTGCAGATGACTGTGTGTATTGTTTTGCAAAAAATTTGAGACTGATATCAGGTCTGTCTTCAGGTTTTGACCAAGGATTTGAATCAGTGTTAAACAGGAAACTAACTCTATCCTCACAAGGATAGGGAGGGCCATGCAAGTTAGTCTATCTAGTCTGCAGTATGTGTATATCATTACCTTGTCCTTGGGCTAGCCCATCTTGTTGAGGTTACAGTGTAAGGGTGTGTAACAGTGTGGGTTACCAGGGCTGTAACTTGAAGCCACACTGTCCTTGTTTCGTTATGGGAGAGCAGGCACGTGCACAGACATTTTGGGGGGCAGGTGCTCAAACCCCCAAAAAAGGGCACCCATCGCCAAAATTATTTATGAAATTATCAATAATAATAAATAAATAAAAAATACTGTACGATATTTTCAACTTATATATTTATTTTTGTTAATAAACTAACTAAAATTATCAATTTGAATAAATAAATGAATAACAGGCAAAAACAGACAAAACAAGGCCATATTGAATAACCAAATAATATGTTAGGGTTAGGGTTAGTGATGCGATGGGCTCCTCTGGACCAGGTAGGGTTACTGATTCTCTCTCATCTGTTTTACAAGTTGATGGCCTGATCCAAGATAAAAGAGAGCTGCTACCCTGAGCTGCTTGCTGCAGTTCCCTGTCCTTCTGCTTTTGGAGTCTCTCTTTTCTTGGCATTATGCCGCAAATTTTGTAAAGGGGCCCTTTTCTCATCCAGGGCAAAAGGGCAGGTGCTTGAGCACCACTAGAGATCTATCTGTGCACGTGCCTGTGGGAAAGCAATCATGACAGGAAACAAAGTGCATAAGCAGTGGACACTGCGAGCTGCACCATGCATGCACTGTTTGTGGTCAGAACCTGTCTCACTCCAGCGGAAGTGGGCTGAGTGTCCAGTATAGTGTCTTCAGGACTGCATCTGTACTTTGTTGATTCGTTTTACTGCTGGCTTCATCAAACCTTGACCTCCACTGTGCACTAGGGCACTTTGCAGCTCAGTGTCAAACAGTGAGGGTGAGAGTAAAGAGTTAATGTTGGCAGCACAAGACGAGATGTCCAATGCTTAAGTATCAGGTTTCAACTCAACCGAACAGCTAACGGTACACTTAAAACTTTCTCTATGTGGCCAGCCTCAGCTCTGTTTCTAGCCATCCAAAGGATGGAATGAGCTGGTGATGAAGATCACTGGAATCTGACCAGATGTCTCATTTTGGTTTGGCCTTCATGGTCTAAGCTGCCCACGATGAGCCAGTCTCTGTAGGCCATCCTCCGAAGGATGCAGCCCCTGAATTGAGACAAAGCTTATGTTAGCTTAAGCTGCTTTCAGACATGCCCTGAACTCCGGAGATTCTCTGCAGTTTCTCCGGAGGAGGTGCCTCTGTGAATGCAAATGTCAAAGTGAGAGCCTCCGGATTAACTCCGGACTTTCTCACCTGGCCCCCTAGTATAAAGTCACAGACTCCAAAGTGAGCACACAGCCATTCTTTACGCTGCATAGACAGTCTTGTGTCAGATGTTTAAGGCTGGTTTCTTCATTAGTTGGTATTTTGTATAACTGTTTGTGTTTTTTACATTTCACAGCATTGTTACAAAATTCAAATGGACTGAAATCGGCATTTTGTTAAGGACATGTGACATGTGTGTGTGTGTGTGTGTGTGTGTGTGTGTGTGTGTGTGTGTTTGTGTGTGTGTGTGTGTGTGTGTGTGTGTGTGTAGGGAGAAATTAATTTGGTTCCCCCTCTACACCCTTCCCCCCTCCCCTCTCCGGTTTAGTTCTTGAAAGAGTGGCTGAAGAGGCCCGGATTAAAACAGATGTGCTTAAATGATACTGGAGGGGGACTTAGCACGGCACAGCCTGGGGATCATTGATTAAAAAAAGCCATGTCTTTAGCCTGAGACAAATCCAGTCCTGCACTGATACACCACAAAGAGAGCAGGAAGGAAGAGTAAGACAGAGATGGTGCTGTATAACAACTAAATCTTACCCCCCAATACCCTATCCCCTTCCACACACACACAAACACACCCTACCCCCCAGGACTAGAGTCGCTGGAGATACTGGGATTACGCAGGTCAATTATACACTTAATCTGCCTTTGCCCAGAGGAGATTAGGAGCGCGGCTCATTGATTGATTTGAAGTATTTCCTTTGACCTTGGGTAGTTATCAGATTCACAAGCGTGGCAAAATTGCACTTCTGTGTGACGAAAGTTAAAGCGCTTTTTAATCGCTGCTGCTTCTCCTGTCTCGCTCTGCTTACCAACTCCTGGACGACTGGGAGGAAGCAGAGTAAGGGCAGGGGTCAGATTGAGTTGCTGATTGGGGGATTTGAGATTGTTGTCGTCGTTGTACTTTGGTCATGGCGGCTGTGTGTTTGCGGTGGGGGGGGCGTAGTTGTATAAGAAATACCAGCAGACTACTGGGTGATGGAGTTGCCGTCATACCACTTGGCTGTCCGGGGGGAGACTTCACCACTTTGCCGGCTCCGGTCACGAACTGCTGGCTTCACAGCCACGGCAAGTGAACAATTTAATCAACACTGAGCTCAGTCAACAAGCAAACTTAAATCCCTCAGACAGTCAGACATCTTATACTGCTCAATACACTCATATATGTAAATACTGCATAAGAAATAATTTTTTTGTTTGAAATACCATTGTGGAAAATGTGAAAAGTATTTAATTGAATTGAAGGTCTCTCAGTATAATAATGCACAACTTCATGAATAGAAGTGATTAAAGTTATAACAATAAAAAGTTTTAACTCTAATCATCTTTTTTGAGCAAAACAGGCTGAGAGACACTGTAAAATCAGTATGTGTGTATGTATTGAACTAATAAGTAAAGTAGGAGCTACCTGTAAAAGTATAAAATTCTATAATATTAATAATAACATTAAATTAACTTTTCATTAATGAGACAAAAACTGACCAAAACTTTCGCAACTTGAGTTTGTTTCAATGACATGTGATCAAGATACAGGTTCTGAAAACTATGTTGTTATAGGCATCCATGGACCTAAAGCTAGTGTAACCGTTCCCTGATATAAATGATTAAAACAGAATGTTATGTGACACAGGCAGTTGGAAGGCAACAGTATTTGTTAAAGTTTAATATTTACAAATGAATACACTTATACACAGCTTTTCTCATTTTAAATAGAACTGAAAGGGCAACAAGAGAGTGCATAACACTGCCAAGAACCAACAAGCCCATTATGAAACCACTTTTAAATTCATTGTTTATATATTTGCACCAAATGAGTCCCTTGACAAATCTGTGAAAATGTTACTATATAAGGTTAAAGAAAGTGAGAAAAGTTCCTGAATCTCCTCCTGATTCAGTCACGCCCCACAACATGTCACAGATCTCCGAGCAGTTTTTAAATAATCCTCCTCACAAACAAACAAATAAATGCAGATGAAAACCTGACCTCCTCGGTGGAGGTGATGATAATTTTGTGATTTAAATTTTCATTCAAATTTGGGTTATAGTGATATTAATGAAAGTAATGAGCTCTCAACAGCAGCAGTGGAAGTGGATCAGAGTTGACGTATCTTGATTCTTTTGTTCTGCATCATTATTTGATAATGCGGATGTTTACATCAGGGTATCAATCTCATTTCCAGAATACTTGCTCCCCTATTGCATGTGATTATTTTTGTCATGTTTTTTCTTGTTGATTTCTAATAAGAAAATCTGCCGTATTTTGCTGTACAGGATTGGGTATTTTAGATCAATCTTCTGTGTGCGATAGAATACAATTAATTGTACCTTTTCATCCACAACAATATGACGGCAATACTACATCAACATGCTTTTGTTGTTTTTCATGCTAATAATCTCTTTATGGTTGAAGTTAAATATGTGTAAAAGGATTACACAACCAGTAAGAAGGAAAAGATAGTCATGGGTCACAATAATAAAAAAAGGCCAGCCAAGCAGGATAGGTTAGATTGACTGCGTGTGACTGTTCAAAACATGCTCTGAAAAGGTTCACTTCCGTTTAATGATGTCTATAAGCAGCTTAGAGTCTTTAATAATTACTGAGAGAGAGCATTTTGTTTCCCTGCTCCGTTTCTCTGTGGTCTAAATCCTCTATGAGCAATCCCAGCGCCTTGTTGCCAGGAGGAAGCAGCTAACGACACTAAAGCCAACATCACTGCGAGAGGAGGGAAATACAAGTTTAATGGAGACTTCTCCTTTGTCAGGTCCCGCTGGTTTATTGATGAGGGCCGGCAGGGTGAATTGATTGAGGACACACATGTCATCTCTCGGGTCTCTATCACCCTTTTATAGCCCCCTTCCATCCCTGTTTCCCTCCTCCTTGTTAAAAAGGGAGATTCGGTGGCATTTGTTTGATTAACTTGTCTGACAAAAGTGACAGCTGCTCACGGGCGTATGTGGATGAGTGGCCCAGTGCCGCTCCCTCTTTGTACATCTGTCAGAGCCGGAGCAGGGCGAGCGGGGTGAAAAGAGACAAATTGGACCCAAAAAGAAGGCCATTCACCTTCCCTAGACCCCCCTCTGACACTCCTCCCCTCTATCCCATTCAGGTGCTCGGCGGGACCCTCAAGTGCTTGCTGGCTTATTCCATTTTCACTCCCCCTATAGAGTTCCCCGAGCCCACAAGTGTTTTAGCCCTCTTTTTCCTTCCCTCAGTCCACCCCTAAGCGGCTCTTTGTAAGTAGAATGGCTCACTTTTCTCAGGGCCTGAAGCTGGCGGCTTTTTCTCTCCTTTTTGTCCACCACAGGGCCTTTCTGTTGCTCATTGTATGTTTACTCAATGACTGGTCGCTGACCATAATTCCAACTGTTTAGTCCCTCACAACATGAGCCCCCAACCCCCTGCCCCCGCCTCCCCAGATATACACCCATCCCTTCTCCAAACCACTGTGTTTTTTTTAAGTTGCTCCTTATTTAGTCCCTCGTGTTCATTGAACTGACACTTACTGGTAGAAGGACATGGGTGTTTTGTAAGAGACCTAGATTGGCGTCTTGAAAGGAAATCCAGCGCTGAGATAAACATTTACCTTTCTCCTGTGATACTGAGCTTGGGGTTGACTGCCATTCCACTCCTCAGCAATGCTTCCTGAACCAGCTGTCTGGCCGAAATACCCACTGAGCCTGTTTTGTTGCCATCCCAGCTGTGCTCAGACTGCGGTCAATGGTCAGATGCAGTTCGCCTTTTGTGTCACCAACAAAACGTAAACAGTTTGAGAGCGGTGAGCCCAAAACTTTACTTTCAGAGCCCCTGTGCTCCTTCCTCCTCCTCTAACATAACCATTTCCTTCAAAGAAAACAGAGAAACAGAGCGAGAGAGACAGAGCGTAAATGTGGCTTGATCAGAACCTGTCCAGTTTATGTGATTGGCCAGCTGAGTAGAGGTGTAACGTGTACGGTCGTTTGGAATACTCAACTCCTAACGTTAGTTTTAACCTTGGTTATATGATCTAGTCCATTTGAAGCCAACTAGAGCGAATTGGGGCCCTAGGTGTAACCCCACCATATTAAAATTAGATAAACTGCAGTTGCAACAGACATTATGTTTTTGGGCTGCACTGCATCTGTCAGGAAAATCTCAAGCTAATTTCTTTAAATACGGCACATTCACACTTAAAGGTCAAGGTTACCTCACATAACACATTGTTGACCAGAAGTGAAATATGACACATTTGCAAACAAAAACCTCAACTCAAGGTTAAAGTTCAACTTCACTTTGACACCATATTGTCCAGGAGAACCCCCCCAAAAATGGACAGTTAATAGTGAGGGTTAACTGGAAACAAGGGGATGGTGAGGGGGATGACACACAACAAAGGCCCAAATACACAATCAAAACGTTGATGTTGGAATGTGGGATGCATGTTCATTACCCCTTTAACCCTTTGCCAGGGAACTCTGTGAGGTTACAACATCATCATTTTAAAATCAATCTTAAACCATGTACAATGTTAAATACACTATTGAAAACTTTCATTTCTTTACCCTCATGGTTCACAGCAAAAAAGAGGATAAAATCTATACTCAGACACAGATTCTCATTTTGTATGCATGCAAATTACTTACATAATGAAGAGCAACAGACTATGAAGATAGGAACAACAAGTTTTGTTATTCTGTCAAATGAGAGGGAGAAGAATCCTAAATTCATTGTAATAACTGATGACAATGATAAGTAAATGGGGGTGTGAGTTACTATGATAATTGAGTGTCGTTATCAATGGGCCTCTGCTGAGCTGGTGAGCAGCACTAGAATAGGCCAGCAGTGGACTCATTCATCAAAAGCTGAGCAGGTAGGATTAGACAAACCCTTTGTCAAAACTTCTAACTGCATAATGCCTTGTACCCCACACCCCCTCCAAAAATACCAACCCCATCCTTATTTGTTTCTTTGTTAACCAGTGTAAGCATGTGTGTTTGAAAGGAAAAGTAGTGTAGCTTTATGGCACTCAGCAGCCTTCGTTCTTCACAAGGAAGCCTGTCACTTGGCATTAGTGTTACCGCACCAACAATCATCATTCCATGCCTCCTGTTAATTGTAGACACAGCTGGGTCTCAGCAGGACATGCTCTCTCTCTCTCTCTCTCTCTCTCCCTCTCTCTCTCTCTCTCTCTCTCTCTCTCTCTCTCTCTCTCTCTCTCTCTCTCTCTCTCTCTCTCTTTCTCTCTCTCTCTCTCACACACACATACATGCACACACACACACACACACACACACACACACACACACACACACACAGTACCTTAGCTAATTTAGAGGAGTCACCAGTACTGCACCGCGAGTGTGAGGAACACCTCTCTCTGCAACTACTCTCTCAGTCACTGGAGGAGCAGCTGAGCAGCAGTTTTATCCAAACAGAAGCTGTTTCTGTTTATTTGCAATTACAACTGACAGGTGTTGTCTTTTACTTCTGTGTCTGTGGTGATTTTATCAGATTATATCCTGCTTCTGAAATCAGCTTGATGTGTCATATATCCGTCAGTTCAATTGTCAGAAAGTCAGGAATGACAGAAAAAGAAAAATATTAATTCTGCTGTATGTTAATACTCTATACGTGAGAATAGAGTTTTAAACAACTATTTTCCACTCAGTTTTGTACATTGACCACCACAGTCCAGCCAAACACCAGGTGTGGCTTTCATTTTCCCCGTGTTATTTGATCCTTGATTGTGTAACACTGCTTTGGTTCAAGCAGTATGACATAATAATGTTAATTGATATACCAGTGTTGAAGGTGGTTTAGAGGTACATGTGATGAATGAATGATGTAATAGCCACAGCTGTGAGTAATGGTTCTGTACCAACAGCTGCTCTGGCATTGCTACAAAACTCACAGTATATCACCATGTGAATAACTGTGGATTTCTGCTGTGTATGAGATTTATTAAAGTAAACCATGCATGTTCAGTTTTAAAAATCTGATAAGAGAGGGCCTTGCCGGTTTTGTGTATCCACAATGTTCAATCCGTAAATCTTCTGAGTATTTATCTGCAGTGGCTCCAAAATAGCCGACACTTCAAGTGCAGCATGAGTGGCTATATGGATTTAACCTTACCACTGAGGGCTGACTCCTCCATTCACAGTTAAGGATGAGTAAGGGTCGACTGTACATCCAACTACATGAAGGTTAGTTCATTAGACACTGATAATTTCTCAGTATTTGGTCCTGTAAATTAGGGAATCAGAAACTGTTTTCACTCAGCCTCAAAATGTAGTGTTGACCCTGCAGGCCAAACTTTAACCCTTACTCAAACCATAACCAGCATGGTTCAACTTAAAGATGCACTATTACCATGTTTCCAATACAATAGTTTTTTTAATTTTTTTTTAAAATCAGGTCAATACTCATACACAACCTTACAGTTAAATGTGATAAATTTCATCCGAATTCAGAAGAAAATCATATGAGCTACTTGTACTTCTGTTAAATATGCTTTACCAAATTAAACCAGTAGGAATTTGAACAAACAAAATGTAAATAAGACTTAAGTCTCACCAAAACTTTAGCTGAAAGTTAGTTCTGATTCAGCAGTGGATTTGCACACACACACAAACACACACACACACACACACACACACACACACACACACAGAAAGAGAGAGAGAGAGCAGCAGAGGCAGTAAGAGGCAGAGTCCCAGGTTGCTTGTAATCCCTGTGTACCCCCTGTGGTGGGGCCCCTCCTCAGCTCCAACATTCCTGGCTCTCAACAGCACAAAAGCTCCTGAGCGGCCCCACAAAGGAGGGGCCTCTGACCTAACAAATCGGTTGGCTTGCTAGGCTTTGTGTGTGTGTGCGTGTGTGTGTGTGTGCTTGTGTGTGTGTGCGCGCGTGCGCTTGTGTGTGTGTGCGTGCGCTTGTGTGTGTGTGGATGGGGGGGGTCTGTGTGTGTGTCTGTGCGTGTGTCTCATTAGCCCCTTTCACTTGTATGCACTTTTATGACATCTTTATCCAACCTTTGATAAAGAGCATTGTATTTTAAATTCAGAGTTTGCAGATGTATCCAGAAGTTCTACAAAACAAGACATTTTTCTGCTCACCTTAAAATTGATGAATGAAATATACAATGCAGATGTGATCTACTCTCTGGCCAAAATGTATGTATTATGTATTTATGTTTTTATGTTTGTATAGTTTAAAGTGATCTTACACCGATTTCCTCCGTTCCCTCTTGAATTGCTATCAATCTGATTGTTAACTTACTCAACTCCTGCGTTCACTCTCGGAGTTTCATGTAACTAATCAAGGGAGCTTGTCTTGACCCCCGCAAATCTGAACTCAGGGCTGATCAGCCGTCTTTTAATTGAATACATCCTATCCTATTTAAATGTACGGATTTATTTGAATAAAATAGCAGTCAATAACTGCACTTATTTGGTTTTGCAGTATTAACGGAAACAAAAAAAGGAAACAAAAAAAGCGAGCTGAAGCTTTTTACCAAGTAGAAGTCAAGGCCACCATGTAGTGAATCATTTCCAAGTGTTGAATTGTGCTGACCAGTAGAGTCATATGAATCAAGCATTGATGATTATCTGAAAAGGCCAGTTCCCTCATAACACTGGGGCAAATATATGCAAAAGAGGTCATGAAAGAGGTGAGTAGGTGGATGGGGAGGGGAAATATGAGAGGTGTGCCATTTTTTGCATTGGATCCTGCTGGTGGCAACCCCCCCCCCCCCCCCTGCGCCATGCGAAGACTTGGGTGTGAATGCTTGTGTGTGTGCGTGTGTGTGTGGCAGTGGGTGGGTGGGGGGGGGGGGGGTCTGGTGGGATGGGTGGGTTGGTGTCAAATGGGGGCAGGAGGTCGCTCCTTCACCCGGCTCTCACTCGAAGGGGGATGGACCGGCAGATGTATATGTTTGTATGTGGGAAGCGTGTGCGTGGCAAAGTGTGGGACGTGCATGTCGCCTGTGTATAGGTAGAGGTTCATCAGCATGTCATAAGGTGACAAAACACACACAAATGCACACACAAAGATAACCCGGTTGAAGAAACGGAGGCACTTCCTTCAGATGGAACTCGTTAGAGTGTCACAGATTTGATCCCTGTCGGTTATGGCATTATGTATTCAGAGCCATATTACGCTTGTTTTGGCTGTCAGCAAGTGCTAGCCCCCTGCTGATCCCCATGCAGCCTAAAAAAGAGAGCTTGGGTGTACTCGTCTGTTCTGATAATTTTCTTTTGTTGGGTCCAGCCAAGAAGAACAAAGCAAGAGGGGCCATCACTGTTCATTTGACAAGCTTAACAAGTGTCAGCGTGGCTTTTAACTTTATCAACGTACAGATGCTACGATGTCTAAATCCTGCCCTGAAGGACTGTCCCTCCTCAGAAGTGAAACTGTTGCCTATATACTAGTGGATGTGGAGTCAGTTTGAAGAGTGTGTCAGAGAAGGTGAAAAGATCACTCCAGAAATGTGTAAAGAGTACCATTTGGAGGGTATGGGGGAAGACTCAGAGCTAAAGAAACAACCATCCTTCCTTTTAGGAATGAGAGCAGATCAGGAAACAACATGGACAATTTGAGCAGAAGACCTATAAAACGTCTACGTGAAGAGAGACATGTTTAATGCCTTATCTATTTATTCGTTATATTTATTGATTTAATGCATATGCATTCTGTGGGTAGAGGTTCACAAACACAGAAATAATAATTAAATGAGGAAGCATCATCAAGTGTCAGATTGTTATTAGGATCACCGAAATGAATGGTGTGATAATGTCTGTTAAATCAGTACAAAAATGTAGAAATTATGTCTAACGTGACACAGCAGTGTTTGGTCAGGTGTGTGGAGGAAAGAGAAACTGTCCATCACTTTCCCAAAGTCAAATCAAATTCAACTGATTGCAAGACTACCAATGTTAAGTTCAGTAGTGGTTGTTCGGTTGGCAATTAGAAAAGTGTTTATGGTTGACGTTGCTCACCTAAAGTCTGGATCCTCTGCTGTATTTCCTGGCAGTTGCAAGTGAGTTCTCAGATTTGTTGTGGTTGAATGTTAGGCAATTTCTTTATAATTTGACCATCAACGTTGTACAACTCAAAATTTCCTCATCTAAGTTTCTTTGGTGTCTTCATTATCTTATCTGCACAGCTACACTCACTTAAGCTGTTTTCTCAGAAGAATTGTAAAAAGCGAGGAAAGATTCAGGTCCAGACATGGTTTGGGGTTGCCCTTTCACACAAGCAGAACCCAACCGGAGATTGTCTGTGTCAGGTACATTCACACCTACCAGAAATATTCCGCTGTTGTTTAGGTGAGGGCTGGCGACTGGATAGAGCATGCAGGAAGTCATCAACATGCCAACCTGATTACTGTGATTTCTCCAGACAATACCAACTCTATACACAAGGCTCAATCGGACAATACATAGTCTTTAGACAAGGAAGGTGCTATTGTAAAATCTGTTTAATGTCCTGTACAACCGAATCGGAAATTTGCATTCTCACATTAAGGTCCTCTTGGTAATGTAAATGGTAAATGGTTTTGTATTTATACAGCACTTTCTAGTCTTGATGACCACTCAAAGCGTTTTACAGTACAGTTTTACATTCACACATTCCCACACACATTCATACATTGCATCTATTCGCAGCACTTTGTTATTCTAGTGGGGGGGCTTTCGGGGTTCAGCATCTTGCCCAAGGACACGTCGGCATGCAGATGGGTCAGACTGGGGATCGAACTGCCGACCTTCAGGTTGGAAGATGACCACTCAGCCACAGCCGCCCTACTACTAATGTGTAGTGTGTAGTGCATTAAAGCAGTTTTAATTTAGTAATAAGTCAAAATGGGTTGTAATAGGTCAAGCTGGCAGTTCCTTTTAATACTAAAAGATAAACAACAGTACTATTCAAATTATTTTGGAATCTTAAAATTCTCACCAACCACAAAAACACCAGAATGTATGTGTTTGGTCAAATCCTAGTTTCATTAGATTTTGCGCACGCATATTCAAATTCAGCCCATGGGTATGAACATTTTTGTGATGTAGATGTGAGGTGTTGAAGTGAAGCCATATTATAAATCCACTTAAAAAAATAATAATCCACGAGTGCTCTTTGTGCTTGTGAGGCGTAACTGTTCCATAAGAACTCTCAATTGTACAAGATCTAAGTCAACCTAAAGCAAATTATGCTCAGATACCATACAATAGCTTCAGAACTGATAGTTTTTAATAATATTTTCAATTACAGTACTGCACGGGGCACTGTTTTCAATTTTCACATGATAACCCAGGGCGGCAGTTAGAATACCACTGATTGTCGTTTTGAATTTGTAAAGGTGTGGAGCAATAGGTCAGACTACTGTTAAAATAAATACTCTGGTGTCACTCACGCATCAAGATGCATAATGTTCGCTGCACTTATAGAGGACTTCTATGTGAACAGAAGGAGTAGGAGACAACAAGTGCAAAAACATTTCCTGGCCCATGAAGATGCTAATCAGCAAATTTAGATTCTCTAGAGCTGTGATCTTGGATCTTTGTGCTGAACTGTGTCCCGTAGTAGACATACTGACCGAACATAACAGACCCATCAGAGTACAAATACAAATACTATTACATAAGCCGGAGGAGTCCCATGTCACTATGATAAGCAGCACTAAGCATTGAATGAAATAAAAGCTTGAATAGAGAATTGGGAAAAACACTTTGAGAAACAGGGGTCTTCTCCCACAGTGGAGCCATAGGGACACTTCAGGCAATCCTTAAGATTCAGAGCCAGGCCGGTGCATCACTTAGTCTGTCATCTATAGTGAAACAGCTGAGAAAATGAACAGCTGTGCACCTGATTGTGCATGCAACTTCAAGCACAAAGCCCATCTGCATGGAAGCATCGCCATGATTGCTTTCCTAAGAAGATGACTCTCACCAAGACAACTTGAAAATAATGATCTTCACAAGGATGAAAGCATCAGTTGTGTATTCAGGGATTGGATAATCACTCTTGATCACAGCAGAGATTGAGGACTTTGGTGTAATTCATATCTGTGTTTTTCTCTACATGGAGAAATATTTGATTATCAGTATTCGATTGATTATATATACAGTAATGTCTGCATTTAAAAGATACTGTCTTCTCGTGTGCCGGATGGTGTGTCGAACAAACAACATTTGTTGAAATGAAGTTTCTGTCAGGTTAACTACCTCTCTCAACACGACAATATATGGTATCGCATAATTTACCTTGACACCATGGGATTCAATGTCACCAACATAAGCATAAAATGACCACTGTTTACATCCTGGTTGAAGAGCGTGTTTAGAACAACTGCACTGAACAGTATCAAAATTCAAGGCTCCTAGCTTTAACTGCAAAACTTCTGCTTTGATCAACATTTTCAAGGCAAGTTCTCCTAAGCCACTGTTAGACATGAAAACCGGAGAATGTCTGAACAATGGGGTCCGGACTTTCTCCTGAGTTTGCCTTTAGCAGGGGATTTTGTGTTCAGATGGGTTCACAAGAACACAGAACACTCCACAGCGTTCAAATGAAGGGTTGTCCAGCAGGCAAAGGCAGGACTTAACATAAGAATTGTTCTGCAGAGAACACTGGCATTTCACATATCACCAAGTTGATATATTAGTATTCTTTAAAAAAAATTGTTTGCCGTCTCATGTTTTAGAAAAATCATCTACAGAACCACCCTGTAGATCCTCTGGAGAATCTTCTGTTGTTTTCTCACATCAGCTCATTCACACATTCTCTGTTGAGTTTTACTTGGGTTCTGGCAGGAGAAACTCCAGAGAAAGTTAGGAGCCTCTCATATTTTGCACTCTCACAACAAGCTTCTCTGGAGAATTTTGGGAGATTATCACCAAATCAGTGCAATATCTGCAGTTTTAGTGAATCAAAGTGAAATCGCATCAATTTATGTAGTCCAATTCAAAAACTCACGAGTTTACATAACGGTTCTGTACAAAGCTGGACCCTGAAACTGTATTTGTAGTTTTATAAATCTAATGAGAATCAAAGCTAGTCATGTAGATATCCTCTGAAAGATCTGCAGTCACTTTAATTTTTTTGAATGTGAAACTGGCAACAAAAAGATCTTAAAGTTGATGAAAATCACAGGCATTATGTGTAGACAAGATGTCCCTGACAGACCTCCAAAATGCCAGTCATGGCAGTAAGACGACTTGAGACATAACTGTCAAGCCTCTTTTTATATAAAATGAAGAGGAGTGAGGCAGAACAGAACACAAAATGGCTGCTGCTGCTACAAAAAATGGCTGCAGATGGGAGCCGTGTGGCACGGTGTAAAGTCTAAAGAATTACGGACGAGCAAAGGAGGAGTGAATGATGGAAAGAGGGAGAGCAGCCAGTCAGTGGATCAGTCACTCCAGGCCTGGCCTCTCGGCAGGGGGTTGTGCTCGGGGCGAGATCACAGGCCTGCTGCCACGCCGAAGCCTTCACAGGCACACAGCGACAGATAGGAAGCTGCTGGCACCAGGTCTCCTCACTGATTCACCCCATCACTGCCTCAGCACAGCCATCTTCTCTTTCACACATGTTCCGCTTACTGAGCTTGACCTACATGTATCTGCTCTACTCCTTTACGTAGAACCTCTGCAGATCTGAAATAGTGATGATCTGATTAACTGTTGGTAAACCAACACGATCTACCACTCAGATTAATGAAATTCATGTACAAAAACTCGATGTGATAATTTTGGTTTGTTATTGTGTCTCCAGTCTAGTTTCACCACACTAGGTCTGGCCTTACATATATGTTTGAACATAAGCAAGCACATGTCTATGTTTCCGTCTCTTACTCATTAAATCCTTGGTGTTGTGTTCCTGTCAAAAACGAGAACTTTAAATCGGTCTGTTAAATTATTTGAAAAGATTAAGGGCAATGCCAGTTCTTCCCCCCCCTACCTAAACATGTAAAGTGAATCAGAGTTTAGACCCCATTGTAAAGAACACTTCAAGAAAAAGTTAGTTGACAGAATTATATTTACATACGTTTTTTCACTTATAACTACTTGCATTGGATGGATGGACAGACTTCATCTTGAAGCTATGCAGTTATGAAGTGAAGAGTTCTCTGAGGTGACTCCATTTTGATAAGGATAATAATATATTATAACTTAGTAATTATCACTTGACTTCTCCAACATAATCTACCCCCCCCCCCCCCCCCCCCTTATCTTCCCATTCTTCTATCATCCACTCTGCTGTGACCCTGACTGTTGAAGTCAGTCTGCTTCTATTAGTATCAGCCTGTGCTCATCATAATCCGTCAATTAGATTGCAACAGCCAGGGCCCACAGAGAAACATCTGCAGCCTCTCGGCTTTCTGCATGGCCTCGGCACACTGAGCTTGCTGTGCCTCGCAGAGGTCACTGTTTACAGAAGGCTTGTCTAAACAGGGTGTGAGCCAATTTCAAGGTTGAAGCCTGTAACACCTGTGTTCATTATATTAACAGGACTACTGCTGACTGTGGTACTTCCGTACTTTATTAGATCTGACTGAATTGTGCATCACAACAGTTCAAACTGACAGCGTTAAATTCTATATCCTGTTCTTAGCCCTGTGTTAGGATTATATATATTGTATACCTCTTATATGAGCTGGAAAATGAGCCTTTGTAACTTTAGCCTAATGTGGCTTCTGTTGACTCATTAAGTAAAGTGTCTGCTGTTTTATTTACATTCTTGCAAATCATCTTTTTTTTATTTCAGCTTTGGACCAATTTTTTGGGTTCTGAACCAATTTACTCTTATTTGAAATGCTCTGAATGGTTTAAAAGTGTGTGAACTGGAGTGGAACTCACTCCATGTTAGTGGGGAAGGGTTGTCTATGTTTAGCTTTAGGCAATAACAGCACTTTGTTTAATGTTGTTGGGGTTTTGGTTGAATATAAATCAAAATGCCAGATGTCACTCTGGGATGTTTCATTATCAAACCAGAGTAGGTTCAAGGTTATAGTCTAAACAGAACCATAACACACTTGAATAATGATGAAGTCACTACAAGTGGATATTTTACTGCAACAGTTTATATATTTGGTGGAAAACATTGTCTGTGAACATTTTACCAGCATAATTGCGGTTTTAGGTGAGTTGTATATTGCACTAGTGAAAGATGAGAGAAAAGGGGAACCCAGTGCTTTAGAAAGTGATGCCAAGGGGTTTTGACCAAGTGCCTGCATCTGAGGATTTGGGTCTGAGACTTTGTGTTGATTAACACATTTCTGTCAATAAAGAGACTTTAATAGTCAATACTGCTAAACTAACAACCTAAATGCATGCACTTTGACAAACAATGGCAGTCTCAGAAAATGTAGCCCTGTGAGAATATTGAGCTGTTTCCCTCATTAGGATCTCCATTAACTGATGCCTCATTGACTGCTGGATCTTCCCTATGCAGACTTAAATATATCCTTAGCCTATGGGATTATATCTGATTGAGCCCCACATGTCAAGAGTAGTTTCTGAAGCCCAGGCAAGATTGTGTGGGCATCCCAGTAAAGACACACTGTTCTTAATCAGTTGCTAATGGCTTGATGAGGCTGTGTGACTGACATAACATGAACATTTTCAGATTAGAGATGTCTTTCTGCTCTGGGGGCTCCCTCACATCCACTAGGAAACTCATTGCCATGATCATACTCTGGGGATGACATCTAACGCTTTTTCTGCCAAATTCCCCACAAAATGTTGTTGGATTACATTTGTTCATGAAGGGTTGTGGATTCATTGCTTTTTGATGTGGGTGTGTTTTGAAGTGAAAAAGCATTGTGTGCATCTCGTGAAGTATCAGATGAGGATATGCCTTGTGTTTGTGTGTGTCTGTTACAGCAATGGTACACCAGCACTATGAACCTTTTAGGAACATGGCTGACTGACCGAATGGACCTTCAGCTCCATGTTTACCAGCTGAAGATTCTCATCAGGGTTGTCAAGGTGAGAACAGCTGTTTAGCACTTTTCTAAACCACATTTTGAATTGCAAACAGTATTGTTTCTTTTAAGCTACTGCTTAATGTGGCATTTTTTGAATGGGTAAATGTGTTAATAAATAACATTTTTCCCATGGACTTTAAACCACATTCTGAAATAAATCATCAAATCAAACATTGTGTGATTTAGTCATTGATTGTTCTTACCCAGGACTAGGTTGGCAAAGGGGCAGAACATTTTCGGTAAATTTCCGGAAACTTTCAATTGGAATATTAAGCTCGGGAATTTTGAAAAAAATAAAATACACAAATTAAACGCTGAGCAATAAAAAACATCATTCAAAACTCTATTTTAAAAATGTATGGAATGCAGCACACGCTGCACGTTGAATTTCAACCCTCCACTGTGCATTTCTCTATCACATGCACAGATAATTGCCAGCATCCTGCACACTACAGCAGGGCTATTGAGGCCTGCTGTAGTGTGCAGGACTAGTCAGGTAAGTTTCGATGATATTACTGGGGAAAATATATTAGCATGCTGATTGAGGATTGTTCATCTGTCCATCTAGCCTATTTCTATTCATTTAGCCATTCATTGTAAAATATTTTTAAAGACGATTCCAATTGGCCAACTATTTATATCTCTGCCATTGCTTTAGTGTTTTTTTACAAGCTTTTTTCTCATCTTATTCTACAGAACAATGCCACGTGCACTATCTCATGTGTGGAGACATTTCATCCCAGCCAATGTAGAAGGAAAGGCTGTGTACATTTGCAAATACTGTGCAAAGACCTATTTTAAGAATGATCCAGAAGCATATAGTCAAGTGCCCAAAGTTGCTTCAGGGCTCAAATCAGCCTATGACAAAACAAAATGTTTATATTTATGTCTGTATATGACAAGGTAAATACAGTTAGTATAAATTACCCACAAAATGTCCAGTTTATTCCCGTTAATTCCTGTTAATTCCCATGGAAAGTTTCCAGCTTTGAATATTCCCGGAATTCTGCAACACTACCCAGGACCCTCCCACTAACCCGTATCCACTGAGCCATGCTAACACCCGATATAATGTTGACTTCAATACTGACTCAGAAAATATCCATGAAGAGAATAAAGGCCTCACATCCTTTAAGCTCTCAGAAATATGAGACGTGACCTATTTTATTATAGTTGGATGTGATTCAGTTACTGATGCAAAGCGAGGTGATAATATCAAGGCATGATGATGAAACAATTGGAACCATGACAAGTCCCTGTTGTCATGACAATTCACTGTTACACATATTTTGTTGATTAATCATTTCACATCCTCCATAAAGATTGTGAATGTATGTTAGTATGAGAACAGAAAGCAGACAACCACGTTTTCAATGCAGCGTGTTGATCTGGAAGGATCATTTGTTAACATTGATGTCTCAAAATAATTGAAACCTATAGACCTCAAGGGTAAGGAAAATCTTCCCAAAAAAATAACTTTTAGCAAGGATAAAACATAGAAACAACAGAGAGAGTCGCAAGTGAAGGACCCCTCTCCAAGGATGGACAGAAGTGAAATAGCTGGTGTGTATAATGGAGCATATCAGCAAAATAACAATATTTACAGGGAGTAACATACACAGAGAGGTGTATCAATGTTTAATGTATTTATACAAAGGAAAAAGTCTGATAGAGATGAAGGGAGCAGCAAGGACAATTGTAATGATAGTGGTATTGCCGTTAATAGTAGTAGGCCTATTTGTGAGTATAGTGTATATCTGAGCGATCTAGATGTCATCATAACCCACGATCAGCTGCCACCACGATTCACGCACCACATCCATAGTCCACACAGCAGCGAACACGATCCAGAAGAACACCATCTTTTTCACAAACCTGCTGAAGATCTTTTTTGAATTCCTTTCCCTCACCCTTGTAATTCTTTTTCTTTGTGATAGAAAAAGTACCGTGACTTCCGCCTTCAAGGAGTGCTGGACTCCACATTAAACAGTAAGATGTATGAAACCGTGAGAAACCGACTGACCCTGGAAGAAGCCACTGCCTCAGTGAGGGAAGGAGGGATGCAAGGCATTTCCATGAAGGATAGTGATGAAGAGGACAACGATAACTAGATCCAAAGGCCTGTTAACATAATGGATGTCGTTTTGAACCCATGCAGCCTTTCCATTAGGTCAAAAAATACCAAATTTGACCTAACATCCAAATTGGTCCTTCCATTAATTTATTTTTCAGTTTGTCATTCCTGTAATAGTCGGGATAATTACTATTAGAATAAATGTTGTGTCTATAATCACTTGGAGGAGCTAAGTCTGTCTTATCATTGCTCGTGTGCCATTAAACTCAAAACTAAAATAAATCAGCCAAGAACTAAAGGACAAGATAGGACATTACATTAATCACACACTGATCGATTTCCAGGGAAATGGGAGCAAAGTTTTCAGAATTATTCAAGAGAGGCCAAAAAAGGTCAATAGTGTGAGATCAGCACAAATATGACCAGGAACACTCATCATTTAGAGCAGCCTCGTACATAGGATGATAAAAAAGCAGGTGATGGCATCAATAATACGTTTTTTGAAGGCATACAAAATATGACATTGTACCTTCATTTTGTGCAACCGAAAATGTCTACGGTCTTTTTGTATGGGAGCTTTGCTGTTGCTTTTGCTAAGAATTATCTATCACATTCTGAAAAGTACAGACCACTGTACCGTGGTTACAGTCTAGAAATGTGTGTCTGTGTTATCCTCAAATATGTGCAGAGGATGCAGCTACTTTATGTCGCTTTGTTGAAAAGGATAGTAACAATTGTCTCATATTACTTTCTTTGTAATGGGTCTGCATCAGTTTTTCATGACGTGCTTTGATTGTCTGCTCTTAACCAACTTTCCAAAACATGCCACACCTGAAATCCAAGAAATAAAAAATCAAGTTCATTATCAACAATAAAGCTGACTGATGCAAATCTAACAAACAAAATGGACAAAAACTACAAAAACATTCAGCCTTCAAATGTTCATGTCTAAAATAAACATCACATTGTTTTCCCTTGTTTGCCTGACACCATCACATGAGGTTCACTTTGGTACATGGCTTTCTTGGGCGGGTTACTCCCACTGAACCAAACAGTGATGGCAGTTTGTCATTTACCTGATTAACCTTGCTCACATTTCATTACCTTACCTTGACTTGACTTCACTGTAGCACTCAAGTAGTATTTCACTATGCATTTAATCTGCACCAGAGTTAACAACTAGCCTTGCTTTATGTCACTGGTCTGCGGTCTACTGATCATGATTTACTGGTCTTACTCTTTGTCATATGGCAATCCACTGTTATCAAGGTCCCACCCAAACACCCACCCGACCAATTACAATTAAAACCAAACTTATGAGAAAAGGTCAACACATAACACTTAAATAACAGAAACAACATTTTGAAAATGTTATTTCCTATTCAGCAACAAGAGGGTGATCAAGATGTGTTATACTCTCCCTTTACAGGTAGAGAAGAATTCACCAAATACTCTTTCACTTGACAATACTAAGAAACTGATAGCAGCCAATGGGCTGCATTCAGAGCTGCCACTCCCACCACGTGCCTCACGCACTGCGTGTAGGGCACCAAGTGCCTGAGGGAGCCCGACAACTATGAAGCCCACCTTTTGTATGGGGGTTTACTGACTTGTTTCTAATTTCTAAAGTTTGAGTCAAATTCAACACCATTTTTTCTGAGCTTTATATGACCATTAAGAGCATAACCTCATCTTGCCCCTCCCCTTCTGACTGTTGCCTGGCACCTGACCCCTGCTCTCCCGCCTCCTCAGCGTACAGCCCTCGCTGCTGGCACATTCTCAAGTCCAGTCTCTGTTACAAACTGACCGAGTTGCTGTATGAACGGTTCCATATGATGCAGCAGCTCTTCAAATCAATAGACATAGACTTTCCCTTTTAACAACACAGATCAGCTGTTCCTCTGATATGAGGCGCTGTAACTTAGGGAGCAGTGGGCTGTGCTCGTAGCCATGTTGTTTTGTGATGTGATGGCAAACAGGGAGGACTTCTTTATACTTCTTCAGAGAATGTGTGGTGTGTGGGTGTGTACACCCTCTAGAGTTTCAGGGAATACTACAACAATCAATATGTTGAGCACATAAGGTTTTTCATGCCAGTGATGACATTCAATATTTTGTGCAGTGGCATTTAAACGCACAGGTAGCACTCTAGGACATATTGGCTAACTGAGATTAAGTGTTTAAATGGCCGGACTGGCCACTAAGAGAAAAGCTGATTTCTACATAATATGGTCATGCAGTCTAAGTTTAGTAAAAGATCAGAAATGTTTTAATGCACTGGCGCACATAATAATAGTCTGTACAAATGTTTTAAATGTCTAATTTGGATTATAACCACATAGGGGCCATGGTAGTTATCATATTACTCACAAAATCTCAATTTGTAAAGTAATTATTAACTATAGATTGAAAATAATAGTAGATGTTTAAAGTAAAATGAAATGGCTACACTCAAGTAAAGTATTTCTTCAAATTTGTATATAGTTAATGAGTAAATATACTAATTAACATTCCATCATTGTTTACCCCACACCAGAACAAATAAAGAATAATAATAATAAAATTATGTTTTTCTGTTAGTCTTAACTAGTTTCGTATATTGGTGACTGAAGTTTATGGGGGGGCACTACAAAGAAAAATGGCTAGCAGCCTGGCAGCATTATTTATGTCCTACAAAATGAAAGCAGTGGATGGAAAAAACAACACAATGAGGATTTAAGCATTTGTTATAACCTTATGGTCTAAAATCTGTCCTGTGTGTTTCTTCTATGAAAAGAAACTGAGGACAATGAAGACAGAAATGAATCATCCTCTGGAGAGCAGGGATATTCATAGCAGGTTTCAGAGCAAATAGCAGTTAATGTATCTTATGTTTTGGACAGATGGATAGATGATTAATGATAAATGTTAACGATTCTTAAAGCTTTTCTTGATGACCACTCAAAGCCATTAACAGCACAGTTTCCCCTTTTCATCCATATGCAGTGCATCTATGTGCTGCACTTTCTCTATCACACATCACTCACACTTTCAGTATCTTGGCCAAGGACACCTAGGCACTCAGAATGGAGGATCCGGTGATTGAACAACCAACATTCTGGTTAGTAGACAAGCAGCTCTACTCTTGAGCCGCAGCCACCCATTAATCAGACACTGCCAAAACCTCCATTATTAATTTGGATTAATATTTGTGTCATGATCCTCAATGTCAGTAACTTCAGATTAATCTACATTAAGATAGTGAAATCAGTTTGAACCTTGCACAAGGAGCCACAAGACACAGGTTAATTTGATCAACCTGTAGACGCACACAATGACTTTTTGCATGTGATGTGGGATTGTGCCACAAACAAAATGAGGGCACATATTTGTCAAAAGGTTTAAAAACTGTGTAAAATATGTAGCGGAACGTAATGTGTATGTTTTGTGCAGTGAAATTGAGAGGACCTCAGATTAAAATTCTTCCACTAGAGTGAGTGAGCTGGATTGATCCTTTACAAATAAAGTGATACAGTGTCACTAATTTTAGAATAGTGTCAAACTTACTCCAGTTAAATAGTGACAACAGAAGTTTTTTCCTGTGGTTGAAGACAGTAACTGCCTGTGGTCTCACTTTTTAGATGTTGTCACTTTGATTTCCACATCAACATCTCGTCACTTTCTTTATTTTGGTGAGTAGATACATTAGCAAGGCAATACCCATGTAGTTTGGTTTTTCACACCGATAGACCTGTTTTTAATTAATTTCACATTAACAGTTTTAAATCAAACTTTCAAATATAATTTGTATAAACAAGTTAGTTTATTCTTTTATTCATGTTCCTGTGAGTGCCCTTTACTTAATTTCAGGTGGATAATGGGGCTTATCCACATTTTTATAATGGATGACAGGAAGTGAAATTTGCCTGTAATTTCCCTCTGTCAACTGTGTTCTATACTGTGCTCCTAGAGCCATGTGTTGTCCTGTATGCAAGTACTGCATGTCCCCAGTATTCACTCCCCGAAGTGTTTTGCTGTTATCTGTGGGTTCATCATGCTTCTGCCTTGTAGAAGAACCCACTGATGCCAAGAAGATATAAATAAAGGTAAATGGCAAATGTGGAAAGACCATGTGACCTTATTTATTGTTGTTACTTACTTGTTTACTTGAAATTACTTATTGTTATTTCTAGAGAGAAATCTGCTGACCACTTGGACTGCACAGGGATGTTTCAGCAAACTCCCAAAAAAATACATATTTATTAATCTGTGCCACTGACCTCCCCTCCCCCACTGCAGCATTTTCTTAAGAAAGAGAGTCTGAGATTAATGCACTGGATTAAAGCATCAGGCATCAGACATCTTGAGAGATGATATTACTGTCCAGAAGGAGATTGAAAGAATTGCCAGAGATCAAATCAACAATGACCAAAATCAAATCAAGAACCGAAGATGGAAACTAAGACCAAAAGTCGAGAGGATTACATATAATATAGTCCCAAATTAAAAGAAGACAGGATATCTTTTAATTATTTCATAGATGAGGGGGGGATAAATCCCTCCTAGGAGAACAAAGAAAAACAGGATTTTGGATGAGAGTAAATTGCAAGTGAAATCCTACTTTCTCCCTGGATGATAAAGCTTGATGCAAAACAATAGGTTTATTCATACACATTCATAATAGTCACAGCTAGGAGGCTAATGCCATACCATTAATTTAGAGAATGTCCCTTTACATTGTGTTACTTAAGAACCTTTGGAATCTGGGCTATAATAATAATAATATAACTTATAATAATAATAATAATAATAATAATAATAGTAGTAATAATAATAAGTTGTATTATTATTATAGTATCATTATTATTATTATTATTAAGACATTTTATTTCATGAACATGTTAAACAATTGTATTTGAAATGAAACTTGCATTAAAGGTTGATTCCTGTATTTTCCTTTGGTGTATGTTAGCCGGTAAACTATTCATCATATTTCTCATACCCAGTAATTCATGCACAGAAATAAAGGCTGATGAAAGATGTTAAGCAGAGTACGGAGAACGGGCTGTTAGAGTTAATGCAACAAAGAACTCATGCTCCTGATCTTAATAGTCTCTACAGAAGCTATTCCCTCATATCCTATACATATGAGAATAATAAACATCAAATACACAAAGCAGCCCACCTATTTTAAAATCCAATATGCAGAGATGCTTCTGAATACTATTCATTTAATTTCCCCATGAATAGCCTGACATGATTGGGCAGTTCTGTGCGAGAGGCAACACCAGGATGGATTAATGTGCCTGGAGTTTTATGCCGGCACGATCTGAGCTTCTTTGGCTTTTAAGCCCCAATCAAGTGGGGAAATGGGAAATGACAACAGTATCAAAATAAAAAGAATCTCCAACTGACTGTCACAGTGAGAACTGTTCCTGAGTCTGTGCGCTGACAGGCCACTGCTGTACTGCGGGGAGTCGTGTGCTAATGCGGATGTGAGAACAAGCCGTTCCGACACATTGATTCCATCAAACCGTCTCTGACATGATACGTGTGGATAATGACAACAGGAAAATGAAAAGATGAAGATAGAAATCAGCCCATGTGCAGACATTCAAGCTGCCAAATAAATTGGCCTGTGATTTGTTTTGAAGAGGCATTTCATTTACAATGCTTTCCACTGTGTCCTTAAACATAAACAGAGTAGGCCTACAGGCCCAGGAGATGTGTTTATTTTTATGTGGTTGCTTTGCGTGCCAGAAGTGTCAAAATTGCCTGCCATTTGAGAGGGCAGGTAGATGTCAGATCCTTTTATTAAAAGCGCCCCCCCAAAGCCTCTTATGTTTCGCCTCCCCCTGCACCAAAACCTTCTTATCATGGCCTTAAGAGGAGACAACAAGCCTGCTGATTAATTTTAGATCTTTTCCATGAAAAGAATGGCTTACAGTTTAAAGCAATCTCGCACAATGTTCAGGCAAGACATGCGGGCAGATTGTGATACCTCAGGGATGAATATTACACAGGACTGTTTGTCCTGTTTCATGGTCATATACAGTAAACGCCCATATGGGGATCAACAGTATCACAGTCTTAAAGAGGGACTGCTGAGGCCACTGTTATTATTAGATGGATGTCAGGAGTTAATCCTCCCCCCTGCTGGCACATTTGATTGTGCACATCTCTTTTGACCAGATATTTTCCCCATACACACAAACTTTAACTGGAACTGCTAAACGTATCAATGGGAAAGGGAAACAAGTCAGTTAGATGTTCTCCTGCAGGTTTATTTATTGGGAAAAAATTATTAATTTAAGATTTACACTTTTAATGAGGTTATTCTAATCAATCATGTTTTTTTCAAAAATAACACATGTAAAACCTTTATTTTGCTTTGGACATGGATATGTGCATCTCAAGATAGTATCAATACAGTTACTTTTCTAACCGTATTGACACTATATTGTGACATATTTGATTGGTTAAATGTCCCTGCTGACCTGGAGATGAAGCTGAATCAGTGTTATGTACCTTGCCATTTAATATGATCTATGACACTATTACCAAGCTACATTGTGACTGTACAGTTATACCTTAGAAGAATTCCATTTTAAGGGCTCCAAAAAAGGGCTGAGCTGGTCCTGTCAATGGACCTTTGTGATTCGCAAGATTTGAATGAACTTGGACAGGAATGCATCATCTGCATATTCCCCGCCAAATACAATTAGGCCTTCATTCCTGCACCATGTATGTCTTTGCAGCCAGAGCCTGTGGGCGCAGCAATTCATTTTGTGAGTTTAAAACCCCTGGCTGCCTCTGGACTGTATGTGCACTGGTGTTCAGAGGACATCTTCTGTCCCTCATTGCTGCCCAAGGACCTATGAGGGAGGCTCTCTTCAACTTACTCACTGAAGAGCCAGAGGCTGCATACACACACACGCACACACGCACACACACACACACACACACACACACACACACACACACACACACCTGTGTTGATCTATAAGGATTGAATAAATCAGGAGAAAACATGTAGGGCTGCTTCAGTCCTTCACTGATGCAGAAATGATGAAAAGAGTCACAGTCATAAAAAACAAAATGCACTTTGCATAAAATTCTCTTGTGGCCAAACAGTTCAAATGACTTCTCTGAGACCCTTATGACTAACAAAATGATGTACAGGTGTGCTGTGACATAGTGACACTAGATGCCAACAAACCAAAAAATTCTTGTTGTTAAAGGAAGTTGAGTCATTTTGTGTTTTCACTGTGTCAGCAGTACAGATGAAACAACAACTTATGTTTTCCTTAATTATCCTAACTTCAGGTTTGCTTTTTTAGCTGAATACAAATAAAGTGTCAACATAAGATGTAAACCAGAGCACACTTTGCAACTCATTCTGTCTTCTCGGAAATAAAATCAATTCACCAGGTTGGCCTCACACAATTAGGGGCAGCGGTGTAGTGCAGGGTAAAAAAAGGTAAACAGCGTAAACCCACTTATTTTCTCAATCAGCATAGCATAACCCACCTCTGAATCCCCTGTGGTACGCATCATACACTAATATGACCTGCCCTTTACCTGACTACCTGTTTAACTAATTGAAAACTGCCGTCTCATGCAATTCAAACATGGAGAGAGCTACCCAAACATCGATTTCAGCAGAAAGGACCCCATGCTACTACCTGGGTGCTGCTCGCCAGCAGCTCAGGGAGTGATGGGAGTTCAGCGCCCACACAGGTATGCACTCAGTCCCCCACCTACATATCAGAGAGGATGATGAATTTGCGAGCACTTTTAATCTAATAACTTTTAGATGTGTTAATACCATATAGTGGAATTATCATAGTAGTTTCATAAATAATAATAATTATTATTATTATATAGTTATATTTGTAGCATTTGAGAATGGCAACATTTATCAAGTAATATTTACAAACTTTCCCCTATGGTAAATGGTATTGTATTTATATAGCGCTTTGCTAGTCTTGATGACCACTCAAAGTGCTTTACAGTACAGTTTTACATTCACCCATTCACACAGTGCATCTAATCACAGCACTTTGTTATTCTATGGGGGGCCATTCAGGGTTCAGCATCTTGCCCAAGGACACTTCGGCATGCAGATGGGTCAGACTGGGAATCGAACCGCCGACCCTCAGGTTGGACGACGACCACTCTACCCCTCAGCCACAGCCGCCCTATGTTAATTAATAATGTTAATTTGATATTAGTGGCACACTCTGGCCTACACTTCCTGTTGCAAATCAGCATAAGGGACATTTTACAAAAGAAACTAATGGTCCATAGACTACTTGTAATGAGAGAATAATAGTCCAATGCTAGTGAAATTATTGAGGTCTAAGGATTGACTTCAAATGGGCAATCATGTAGTTCTCAGGGAGTTGTGTATCATGCCTCATGCCATAGTCTACCCTGTGGGCCAGTATTGATGCAACATGTCACGATCACATTTACACATTTATACCTTGCTGGTCAGGTTTCCTCTGAAGCATAATTCAAGAGTATAACCACTGGGCACCACTACACCCTGTATAATGGCTAAAATTAAACTACTCTCTGTAGCTAAAGTCTGTACTTGACCTAAGATGATTGGCTCTAGGAAACACCTCTGTTCAGATATTAGTATTGCTATAGATCCAGCAGCCCAGAGAGATCGATCAATCGATCAATCAAATTGTATTTGTATAGCCCTTATTCACCATTTTCCACCCTCAGCCCTCGTCATGTTGCAAGCATAACTACTAGCATACTTCTTCTCTAGGAAAATACAAATCTTGAGGTTCAAGAGTCCTTGACCTGGAATGCATATCATATTAATTTAGCATCAACTTCAATATTTTAATCGGAACTTCTAGTATTTCCATCAATCACCTTAGAAAAATAAGTGTTTAAAGAAAATGGTAAATGGTATGATTCACATAGAGCCTTCTGTCTTGATGACCATTTACACCAACATCCATACAGTGCATCTATGGGTAGCACTTTCTATGGCCACAATTTGGGGTTCATTATCCTTCCCATAGACACGTGCGGAATCGGGAAGACTGGGATCAAACTGCCAACCTTCTGGTTAGAGGACAACTCTCTTTATCCCCTGAGGCACAGCCATACATTGTTTCTTTCATTACGGCTCACAGCAGTGCTGCAGTGTGTTACAACAGGGTTAAAATGCTGAATTTCCCAAGACAGACAAGATATTAAATTGACTTTTAACGGATGACACTGAGTCATACAATGGACAGTCACAGTGCTCACCTATAACAGCTCCACAACCTGTCCCCCATGGTCGCTGTAGGTCTACAGTTAAGCTTTATAATAAGTGCAACCTAAATGCAACCTCCGTTGCATGGCCAATGAAATCAAATGTCCTCAGGGAAAAACTAGTCTCCATGTGTTCAAATGCAAACTCAAATCTTGGCATTCAATGGACTGGGCTCGAACACTGGGAAGACAGGGGGTCATGAAAAAAAGGGTGTGCAGAGGAGAGTAAAAAGGGACTGGAGCGTAAAAGTGGCCCATGTGGAGAATGTTGAGGGGTGGGGGTAGAAGGCTCAAGTGAACAGAGGGGCAGGTTGCTCTATTGAACTAGCGTCTGTTAACTTGACAACACCACACTGAGCGAAAGAAAAGAGATTCTGGTGAAAATACACTCTCAAACACACGGGATGTCACAAGTGTGGGTGTGTTTGGACATTTTTGTAAAGTGAGGTCATTGTGCCGCTACTTTTTTCAAGAGGAAGATAACTCAGCATTTGAATCCTTGAGTTAAAGGTTCAACTTGGCCATTTTCACAAACAGCAAAGGTACAAGCCCACAGCAGCATAAATGATATAGCTCTAACAAAATCCAGACGGTTGCTCAAAAAACTGTACAATCTTAACAAAACGGAGCAATGAGGGACACATCCCTCAGTTGGATTGCCATTCATATCTTTTCAGTGTTAACATTTTGAACAGCACGTTTAGTATTTAAATGAATGTGCAATAGTAACATGGCTTCTGTTATTTCAATGTGTCACATACATTATTACAGTGGCCCTGAGAGCTCAACGAACAGCAACTTAAGAAAACACATGCAAGTTGACAAAACACAAGCAAAGTAAGAAAACATCTTCATCAACCGATGTGTGGAACCGAATTTGTATGGTGTATTGGACGTTTTTGTGTCTGCTGTGGCAGCAGTGTCCATCACTTTTAGCTGTCCTCTGGAAACACTTCCGTTGTCGTTTCTTCTCTATTTGCAGCACGTTTCTCTATTTGCAGCGTGTTTCACTATTTGCAGCGCGTTTGTCTATCTGCAGCGCGTTTGTCTATTTGCTGCGCGTTTCTCTAATGTGTTGTGTTGTGAACTTGATGAAGATGTTTTCTTACTTTGCTTGGGTTTTGTCAACTTGCATGTGTTTTCTTAACTTGCATGTGTTTTCTTAAGTTGCTGTTCGTTGAGCTCTCAGGGCCACCGTACATAATGCATATCTTCTGCAATTGTACATGCACATCTATCCCAGGTCAATTGTGTCTGCAGATGTGTTTGAGAATGGGACTGGACTCAGTATCAGCAGATGTCCAATATCAAAGGCGATTGGAATCAGAAGACCTAACTGGCAAAAGCTTAAGCTATGGAAACAAAACTAGTTGTTAAAGTTTAGAAAAGGCCCTAGTTTATGTTAAAACAGACGCTTCCTCAACAGGAACCACGTGCAAAGATTTTCTGGCAGAAAGCATCAAAGGCAAACTTGTCAGGTTTGCATGTAGTGCCAGAGGCCAGGCAGTGACAGGCCACATGGCAGTGAGGGGGTGCTGGGTGGAGTTGGTGTTCGGGAGGCCAGGTGACACATGACAGGCTGAAAAAACCTCCACAGTGCTTCAGGACGGAGGCCCAGGCTGCCAAAAAGACTCACGCAGAAATCCAGTCAAGCAGTCAGTTCTGCTGTTCCCAGCACAAACATACCACATCGCCTTGACACACCAGGTTTTCCTCTTCGTTGGCATCCTTGCCAGAAACTTTTCTTCCTTTTTCCCGGCAAAGGAAGGAAGTAAGCAGACAGACAGACTGCTGGACACGACCTCAGCACTTACACTTGTGTTGCCACAAAACCACGGCTTTGATTTTGATATTAATGAAGTTTAATAAAGTCTGATGAAACCTCAGTATGATAAATAAGAGAGATGTATTGATTCTTTTTGTACAATGTCAAAAGTCGCACAGAAAAATTGCTAATCATCATATTCAAAACAAGTCCATAAAATTTAAGATGTGCTCCATGACCTCAATAGGGAATCATGCACCTGTATCACCATCCCTGAAACATTTCACAGGGAAATCTGTGGGTAAACTCGATTCTCCATCCACACAAATCTAGTTCTTTTCTGTTGTATAGCCCGTATTCACGAATCATAATTAGCCTCATTAGAGGGCTTAAGGTGACAACATCTGCCCTTAACTCTACTGAAAAGTTGAAAACTGTATAAACCTCAGAGAGAGTTGCAGGTGAGGAGGGGTCCCTCCAGAATGAACAGAAGTTTAACAGAAGGTCAAGAAAATAACAATATTCACAACAGTCACAAGAAAATATAGTGTCCCACATAAACAGAGCGGTGTATCAATGTATAAAATATTTAAACTAAAGAAAGAGTCTGGTCAACTACCACTGCCTTGTGAACAGCAGCCTGACAAATACTGGAACAGAGACAGGGGTATTGATTGCTGCCCCTGTGTACAATCTGTTGCATGACCAGAAAACCATATAGGTCCTGTGATAACCAAACAGCCATTTTCATGAACACTAAACAGCAGGAGGGTTGAGTTTTCCTTTCATCACGGTGGTGTCAATTATTTTGAGACAGGCTACATTAACTCTTACAAGTATGAAAAATACCAAGGAAGGTGTGAAAACTCAAGACTAATTTACATTTGATATAATGAAGGCACTGCACTACACCTGCACATGCATCAAAAATATCAGTGTTGTTCCAAGGAGAGGGAATAAACTGTTGAGTGTTTCATGTGTCAGCTTTTCTACACGAAAAAATAAATTGATGGTTTAAAGAAAACAGATATATAGTAGGCCTAATATATCACCTGTAATCATTAAGGTGGGGATGTATACCTTTAATTTATATTCTGGGCCTTCCTCTGACAGGACAAGAAGTTTTACAACATTGAAAGACGGAAAACAGAATGATAGGAATAAAGCCCCTCTCTCCTCAGAGCCTGTAGGTGGAATGATCAATAAAATCACTGATTAGAAAAGTAAGCTCGTAAAAATCTGTCATTAGGTCTAAATTCAGTATTTAAAATATGTTATATTTAAAAAAATTAAGACTGGCACTGAAAAGAAAGGGTTTGCTCCATCCAGACAGAATGCTGGCCCTCACATGCCTGCAGGCAAGAGGCAAGAGTCCCTTAAATCAATGCCTGAGCTAATTGCTGGTGGAGCTAAGAGCCTGGGTTACAGCAATAGGATCAATGTTTATTGTGTGGATGAGCTGGCAATTGTGCCTGAATAAACTCAAATTAGAGTATTTCTGCCTCATTTCCATATGAGAAGCACCAAGACAACAGGCATTAATCCTTCCATGCTGGGATGCAGGTGTAAAACAAAACAGACAAGGGACGTTTTTAAGGTTATTAATAGGAAATCTAGTGTTATAGGACGGCGGCATGCTGTGCTAAGTAAGGCACTAAGTCTATAGAGCTGGAGGTGAATCGTCACCTTCCACCAACAGTGTATAAGGAGCCGTCAGTGGCTAGAAGCAGAGTGGGATCAATTGGTGAAATCAGATTTTTTCAATAACTCTCTTCTTAAGGCCACAAAATTAAATCAATAAAATCCAATGCATATGGTAACATATGGTAGTTCAATGCAATTGTTGTGCTGCCAACCATGTTGAATTCACACATTAATTAAAATGATTGCCTTTTTATTCTAATTTTTTAATTCTAGTGATTGTAAAGCTAAATGTCCAGATGACTTATGGGTAAATTTGTGCATGTTAAAATGTTTAAAATTGATAGCCACAAACTCTAGGGTTTGAATTATTCCCTTAAAGGTGTGATGATGATAATGAAGCTTCATGTGAAGTGTGTGGCAGCTCAAACAGGACAGTAAGTTCCCCTCAGTCTCTGACAGTGCAAAGCGACTGATGGAGGACCTCCAATAACGTCAACACAGCAACATGAAGCTGGACCTTGTAGACTGACTTTCTAATCAAATCTTAAATGGTTAAAGGGAGAAATGTCATATAAATGACTTGCTCATATTTTTTAAGTTTATTTACTTATAATGGGTTGCCAAAGTGTGAAAGATCAGTTGTTGAGCCTCTTTTTTATTGTAATGTTGTAATGTGTAATTCTCAGAGGTTTCTCACTTTAATAAGAAAACTAGTGTGTATAGTTGCAGATGGATCTTGGTCCAGATTTTGTGTAAACCTTTTCTCTAATGACCCACTGGGCCTCCCTGATGTATTAAGGGTTAGTTAAATACACAAAACAAGTGTCTATTAATCAGTTCTCAGCTGGGCATGCTCGCATGCAGGTCCTCGTTTAAAATGACTCATAACTGTCCTTTAAAACAAAGTTGCGTCTTTAAGACCCTACATTAAGGCTGCCTGGGTGTGGAGAGGGTTTGCACTTTTTTTGTTCCATTGCTTTATTTACTTATTTGTAACCCCTCTTATTACAAGCTGTATCTATTGAGCATATCCATAGCCTGGGTCAGAAAGCGTAATGTTTGGTGTCAATGTGAGAAAATCTCAAAAGCTACAACGTTTTCACCCAAAGTTGCACTGTAACTTAATAATATTTTAGATAATGATTTGAAAAATAACATGTGAAACTGAATACTATAATGTCAGAACTAATTGTGTTCATACAGCCCACCCTCCCTCGCCCTTGGTTGTGGAGCAGCCTGAATGCTCCTCTCTCTCCCTCAGGTAAAATGGCCTGCGAACACATGAATTCAACGCGGCCCTTGTGGCGAATAGAAGAGAGTCTGCTGCTCATTGTAGCTCCCACACAACTCGGTGGATTCCAGCAAACTTGTTGTATGCCTCTTAAGAGCAAATGCCTCTCTTTTCACTTGTCCTTGTATACCTCTGACCAAGCTAAGTCTTTTCTTGTTCCCTGTCTCTCCCCTCTTTAATCCGTCCCTCCACTTCAGGAAGAAAAAAAAAATCACAAAACCAGGTTCACGCAGTGCTTTAGTGGCTAAAAGTGAAAGAGCCTGTGTTTTTTCTTTCCTTTTTCCCTCCTCCCTGTGCCGAGTTGAGCCTTGAATCGCTTTGGAAAATTGCTTCTTTTGAATAGAGGGCATTGGACGAACAACGTTTAATGGGATCCAAAGGGAGTCTCCGCTCTTAAACAGGTGGAAATTGGACGTCCTCGAATTTATACCAACACTGAGTAAGTATATAAGCCGGCGTGGAAAAGAAGGGATCCCATCACCGAGGATTAGCAGCTTTTCTCCTGGAATAAAATAAATCCCAAAGTGAAAAAGAATGGTTACTGTGTTAGTGGAAGACTTTTATAGAAGCGCTCAAATGATTCTTAAAAGATGGAGACACAACTTTGAGCATAATATTTAAATATTTTCCACCATTTCCCCGAGAGAACTAGTTGAATATTGACTGGCAGGTAGGTAACATAGGTGTCAGATATAAATCACTGCCCCTCCTTTAAAGGGCGCGTGTCAGTGACGTGCGTGTTGATAAGTCGCCTCCTGTCGGTCGCTGAGGAGTTGGGTGCCGCTGATGTCAGGAGACAGTGATCGTGCAGAGGAGGAGCGGCCGCTGCCAACATGTGACAGAGAGCAGGTTTCTCCACACACATCTGACCAATAGAGGTAAACTCCGACTTCATGCTCCCGCGTTCTCCACCTCATCACTGCATCTCTCTGTCTTCCTCCCTCTTTCTTCTTCTTCCTTTGCCCTAACGAGCTCTGTAATGTCCTGTTAATTTTGTGTGCACTAGTTAATGAGCATTAATCCATCACCCCTGGATGCTATTGTTGCAGGGGGGATGGCCATTTGAATGCAAATGCGTGACACTGTGACAGCAAGGTGCTTATTAAAGTGATGTGTCCTCCTGTCTTTTCTGCTGGGAGCTCAGGAGAGTGAAAAGACGCGGGGCAGCTGCAGGAGCGGCTCGGACTACACCAGTTGTTGCTCACACCAAGTTCTGCTCTGCTGCTGCAAACAACACGAAACCAACAACAACATCAACATGGCAAGTTCTGCCTCGCAGGAGACGGTGATGTCCTGCGGTAGGACCGGACCGTCCGCGGCTCCCAAGTCGCTGGCCTTCTCCATAGACCGGATCATGTCCAAGAGTTCGGAGCAGAAGGGGAGCGCGGAGGAGCGGGCAGAGGGGAAGAAGCTGCTCGGTCTCTGCTGCCCGATCCCCTGCATGATCCCGCTGCAGCCCTTCAGCTACGACCTCCAGGCCAAGGCGCTGATGAACTACTCCGAGCTGTGGAGAGCCAGTTTCAGGGGAACTTTTTGCGGCACCGGCGCCGCTCCGTGCAAAGGGAGCTGCGGCATGTGCTGCAAAGCGGAGGCGAGTCTGAAGCAGCCGCTGCTGACGTCGGGAAGCCGGGTGGTGAAGCCGCAGGTCGTCCACCAGGCCGTGGCCGTGCCCAGCGGCGGCTCCCTCTACTATCTCAACTACCTTGACTCTGCGTACCATCAGTCGGAGCTGCTGGCCGGACACTGGGTGTCCAATCCACAGGCTCAGGCCTCTCTGTCGGCGCACCACAGACTCTTGCTGCTGGAGAACGCCAAGCTGGCAGCGGTTGGGGCCGACAAACTGCCCACACCTCAGTACCCGCACAAGGAGCATCTGCCGGGTCAGCTGGACCAGATAGTGAAGGAGAACCACGGTCTGAGCGCAGAGAAGAACGGCGTCAAGACGCACAGCAAAGTGAGCGGCAGCGGCGCCGCAGACGGAAAACCCAAAAACTTCACGTGTGAAGTGTGTGGAAAGGTAAAGTTTTTACACGAGTTGGATTTTTAAATTGAGATTCTGCGTTTTTTAATCAAATAATAAAAAAGGAATCGAACTTTCTGAATTTAAAACGAACATTTGTCTTCAAAAGAAAAAATAACACATATAACTAAAATGATTGTGTCCGAGATTTTCTGATATGTTGTCACTTAAAAAATGTCACATAATTCAGAATGATAACCTCGGTGGGTTTGTGTTGTCCGCAGGTTTTTAACGCGCACTACAACCTGACCAGACACATGCCGGTGCACACCGGGGCCCGGCCCTTCGTGTGCAAAGTGTGCGGCAAAGGATTCCGCCAGGCGAGCACGCTGTGCAGGCACAAGATCATCCACACACAGGTGCAAATCCCTCATTTATCGGCTGCAACATCACACAACGGACTTCGTTTGAACGATATTTAACTTTTATTTTTGTTATATTTTTTTCCATAAAGGAAAAGCCTCATAAATGCAACCAGTGCGGGAAAGCGTTCAACAGAAGCTCGACGCTCAACACGCACGTACGGATCCACGCAGGCTACAAACCATTCGTGTGTGAGTTCTGCGGGAAAGGCTTCCACCAGAAAGGTACAGTCCCCATCACTCACGTCTTCTTCACATCAGCATTAAAGTCAGACTGTTTCATTGCCCTATCAGTTTATACCATTATTATCATTAAAACTCTAATATTTCGTTGCCATGGACTCCTCTCTAAATAGCCAATACAGTATAATTTTGAATTCATATTTTGCTTCGTCCTTCTGTGTATTTTTATGACGAGAGAAAAAAATAAAAAAAGAGATCATCATATTTACTTTAATAGGAACGAATATGTTTAAAAATGGAAGTGTAATTTGTCCTTTCATCTTCCTGTTTTAAGACAAAGATAATTTCCATAGAAAAGGAAATTGATCTCACTTTACTTCATTTTTGTCACTGGATTTTTTTTCCCCGATCAGTTTAGAAATCTCTTTTTCAGTTTTTTAATTTTTTTATAATTTGCTAATTTGTTTGTTGAGTCTTATCATTAATATTGTTGCTATTTATATAGTCATACTTTGAATAGAGGTGTAGATAAAAATTTTCGTATTTTGTTTAATTTACTTTGGGACGAGTATTTATTTTTCGAAGCAGTTTATACTTCTGTGGAACAGAGTGAAAACATCCATGTGAAGGAATCTCTGGAGTTCGTCGTGTGATGAAATAAATAGGATCGCGGCTGAACGCATGACCATATGCTGCAGCTCTCGGTTGTCTGTGAGTGTAATGAAAGAGGAAATAATTGCAGGCCCCGTCGATGAGCATGAAGCGATCAGTGGAAATAGGACATGTCACTTTGCACGGACTAATTCTCCCTTCAAGACGCAGCATTTGCTCTGGGTCAGCTGCGAGACCCCGGCAAAGTTGGGATTCGGGCCTTTTTTGTTTCGTTGTCGCTGCGCTTGATTTTGACAAAGTTTGACAACTTCTTGACTTCGGCACACAAAATCCTGATTAATGAAGGCTGGGCCGAGCGGAGGGACAGACGAGGCTCTAACTTCACCATGAACTGTTGACCTTTGTGGGGGAAAGAAAAGCGAGGAAAATAAGGCCTCTTTTATCCTCACTTTCTCAGACGAGTGGATTGCACCGGGTCTCGCTGTCCTCTTCAGCGCTCCATTAAAAACTGTCCATCTTCGGTCGTTGTCTCAGCAGTGAGCTCATTTCATTCAGACGTGCTGCTTGGTTGTTCAGCTTCTCTTGACAACAGCATCATCTCCATCATTATTACATATTTAGTTTTTTAAGAAAAAGTCAAACAGACTTGCTCTGCATCTTTTAATGATCTCAAGACAAATAAGAAGCTGCATGGTGCGTAATAGCTCTATCATTTCAACAGGTAATTTCTGATGAATGTGTGTTTTAATTCCATGAGGCAGCATTGAAGCTGCTGGTCTGTGTCAGTGCAGAACTGCATTCATTCTAATTTTGATTCCACTTTATTTATTCAATTTATTTTTGAAGAGAAAGATTTATTCTTTTCTGTAAATTTTTCCATTTTCATGTAGTGTGAAAATAATAGTGTGAATAATTCGATTTTGCGTTGTTCACATGCAAAACGTTTCTTGTATTAAGAGCTGAATTGATCAGTCAGAAGTTTTTTTATTAGTTAAAATACCAAAAGGTGGATTTGTATTTTTGTATTTTAGGTATTGAATTATTGCACAGATATGGCTTTAGGTTCCAGGAAATTAAGATGTGATTATTGTCATATAAAGACATTTTATAGGTTAAATAATATAATAAGCGATACTTAAAATAACAAGGCTGAAACTACAGCAGCTACTGTTGCATTCAAATAAATGTCTTCATGTATTAAGTCATCCTGTCCTCTTATGCATGTGCTGATTATTTCCCTTTTTTTAATTCTCTAGGAAACTACAAGAACCACAAGCTCACACACAGCGGAGAGAAGCAGTACAAATGCTCCATCTGCAACAAGGCCTTCCACCAGATCTACAACCTGACCTTCCACATGCACACGCACAATGACAAGAAACCCTTCACCTGCAACACCTGTGGCAAGGGCTTCTGCCGCAACTTTGACCTGAAGAAACACATCCGGAAGCTGCATGACAACGTCTACTCTGCGGCCACAGAGGCCAGACAGCTGCAGAGCTGAGCCAAGGAAACAGCCCACCTAGGACTGTGAGGCCTCAGAAACACTCGTGTCCGGCTCTTGTGGCCCTGTTGAAAAGTCCAAGGAGAGGGTGGGGTAGTCCAATAAAATTGGAAATGAGCCCTCAACAAAAACTTTCTAATCTGATGACTTTTAGGACCCTCGTGTCAACAGTGACACTGTAGGGAATGAAGACCAGAGATGAAGATACAACAATATACACTTAACACTGGTCCCATACTGTAGGAATATTATAGTTTTTCTGTCCAGAATTTCATCCTGCATTGCCAGTTACGAATTGGGATCAATCGTCTGTCTCCTTGATGGAACTGTAAATAATAGGTTATGGAAAAAATGATATTTAAAATGTGAATTGTCCGGGAATGCCTCCCCATGTTGTGTATTTCACAGATAAACAACTGTTAATGTGAATGAATAAGTTATAAGTTATAATGAAAACTGAATGTTTGAGCCATGTTGTTTCCATTTTTTGGCATTTGAAAATAAAACTGAGGAAAGTTGTTTTGACTTAAGACATTTTTGGTGTGGGGTTTTAGCTGACTGGTGCATGTGATTATGTTTAAATACATGAACATTTGGAAAAAAAAATTCCAGAAAAAGTAACAAGACCAAAGACAACTCACACAAATCAAAACAATCAAATACACAGTGACACAGATTGACCAAACATTAAAAGTAACAACGTTTGAAAGATCTGCTGACATTTGTGAGCAGTTGTGTTGAGTTGCTGATATATTTTTGTTTTGTTTGTTGTGTTCCCTTTTCCCTTTTATTAGACATGTTGACCTGTTTTCAGCCTAGGCCCCAAAGATGAGCGTCTTTCTTCAAAATGATGATTATGTTCAAATGTATATTTCAAACAAGCCACAATATTAAGGCCTTGTGTCCTGAGCTTTGCTGGTGTTGCATTTTGTAGTTTTGTTAGAAACACACATATAGACACAGTCTGGCTCTAGTGTATGCTCTGCAGCCACTTTGTTTCACCATTTATTGACAGACACGATCTTAATACTGCCGCATTTACACTTGACTCCGACGTAATGATCAGAGATAACATGGGCCCTTGAAAGCGAATTACATTAACCAGATAAACGGCCTCGGGAGGCTTGATAGTGGAGGAGGTGGTGTGTGTGTGTGTGTGTGTGTGTGCGTGTGTGTGTGTGTGTGTGTGTGTGTGTGTGTGTGTGTGTGTGTGTGTGTGTGTGTGTGTGTATGTGTGTGCATCCGAAGCCGCTCATCAGAACAGGAGATAATGGAGCACTCAGGCCGCAGCTCCTCATCTGGGCCCCTGCGTTAATAGAGCACAAGTTATTCTCGGCACGGCTCCTGGAACAATATTATCCCTGCACACATTCTGTCGAGAGGCAGATCCGTGCACCCAAATGGCGCTCTTTCTATTAACAGCCAATTAGCGCTCTGCCAGGTCGGACAGGCCTAAGCCTGGCAGGGCTAACAGTGCCACATGAATGCCTGGTGCACCTACTTCCTCAGTGTGCATCAGAGACACGGCGCAGAACATAGGTGAGCAAAGCTACCGAAATGTCAAATTAAATAAAAGTAACTAAAGGGCTCGTGGACAATCTGTTCAAAAAAGTACAAATGCCTTGTACTGTGAAAAATGACTGGCAATATCAGTCACTGCAGCTCCAGTAACATTCAAATGTACAGTGTTATTTTCTCGGCTGTTTACTGAGCCTCGCAACATATTGGTCCAAAAACTCATTGGAACTTGATTCCAAGCTGGATTCTTAACTTTGCTTTATTGCAAAGTTGCATCAAGTTGTATGCATTCGTTAAAAAAATCAAATTTAGTTCACAAGTGAATTGTATTTTTTTTTTTATTTAACTGTTCAATCCTAAAAGTGTCAGTGGTGAATGACAACAAGTAAACTAATTCCAACACCATCCGAGAACTTGTATAAGTGACGAAGAAAAGAAATCTCCTGGGAAGAGGGGAGCCTGGAAAAGTGCCCTGATATGTAGAATGAAAACATGATATTGAAATGGTAGAATGTCTCCGTGAGGTAAACCTTTCACAGAAACCAACACGAACTCGATGCCGTACGGATCATCTTCATACATTTCTCTGTGGGAGAGAATCCACACACTGCACCTTATCTGTTCTGCAGCAGCAGCAGCAGCAGCATTTACTGCTGAGCACACGGAGAGAGAAATGATGTTCCACATCATCAGCCTGTACGTTTTACTGTTATCCAACAATGATTGTGGTGAGAAACACAAACACATACACACACACTAACGCACACACGCACAAACACACTCACAGGCTGCGGGACATGACAAACAACAATGTCGGAGCAGTAAACAACCTAAAGGCGAGCAGGTTGTCCTTTTCTCTGCACTTTTCCCCTTCCTCCTCCTCCTCCCCCCTTTCTGCACCTCCAGCATCTGAGCAACCGCCTCCACATCCACAAACACGTTCATTGACGAACGGGAGCTTTAATTAAGGCGCGCCCACGCGGGGGGAGATTAGAGGCAGGAGGCCGCGGAGGAGACGCTCGAACGCGGGAGCGCGCGCCAATCAGCCGTCAACAACATGAGGACATCTCCGTGTGCCACCGGGGGGATCACCGGGGATTCAAGCAATTTACGGGCCCACAAAGGAGCTCGTTTGAGACGGCAAGGGAAGAATAGGAGAGGCGGACTTTTTGTCTGGCGGACTGAATTGATTGTAAATGGGAGATTAGCGAGAAGCCTCGGCAGCGGCGCGTTAAGTGCCCGATCGAGGAGGAGGAGAGAAAAGGACCAATTAAGTCTACCAAATGTTAACTTACATCAGTTTCCCCTCAGTTTAGCCCACATGAAACTCCAATTAAAATGTCCCCGCGCTGGCTGCTTCTTTCTTTACAAGAGGGTGGAGGGGTGACAGTTTGTGTCGCAGCAACAAGCAGCCGACAACGTTCCCACAACATCTGATAACCTGCAGCCATTAGGATCACAGCAACACAGGCTTTTTATTTACTGCAATCCTCAGTGTGAGAATATCAACTCAATGTAAGAGCTAAAGCACGTGACACAAACTGCTCAGCACAACTGTATTATTATTATTATTAGAAATAATAATATGCCAGTGAAATGACAACATGCAAAAAACAGAAGAAAATAAAAAAGATCAGGCAGTCCAGTTACATGTCCATGTCCATGTAAGTCGCAGAGAGAATAAACAAGAGGCCCAGAAGGTTATTTTGTATGTGTGCACCTGCAGTGTATTGCATAAAATAAAAGAAGAATCAGGAAAAGTCAATAGTTTGACTTGTTGGAGCTAAATACCAATGAAAAACGAATGTAGTTAGACAATGCATATATCATTGAGTAAGATAGCCAAATCTCCCACACACCACCCACCTCTCTATCCATTTGAGAAGAACTGGCTGTTTGGCACAATGAGCCTTCAGGATTCATTGTAAAGTACCGAGGGGTTAATGAGCAGTGGCTTCTCTTCACTAGTTGGCTGTGTTCCTGCTTCAAATGAAAGGACAGAGGATGGAATGGGCAACAATGGAATTATAAAATGTTGAGATGTTCTGTTGAAAAACACATTTAGCTTGTAAAGGGCAAGTTTGGCATTATACTTATTGAAGGAAATGTCGTCGTAAGCCTTGATTTAGCTTAAAAATATAATCAGAATGTGTCAGGCACTCCGGTATTCAGGGTGTGATGCATGGAAATGAGGCACTCAAGAAGCAGCCGGACTCACAGATTAAAATGGAACAGCCGCGGCATTCACTTGCACCTCATTGAGATTCTTTTACAAAGTCAACCCTGAATCTTTCACCACCGAAACCTCATCAGAATGTCTTAAAGACAGCGGCGAGCAGCTTGTCCCTGCATGCTTGCCCGTCTGCCTTGGCATATCAAGGGCACAATGGGCCAGGAGAAGGTGCTTTGTGGCTGGGAGGGAAAGTGATGGGCTGCTGGGAATTGAGCAGGGAGGGAGATCTCATCACTGATCTGTTGTCAAACTCCACTCACTGACCTCCATCCCTCTGTCTGCTTGTCTGTAGCTTGAGGCAGGGAATTGTGTGTGTGTGCGTGTGTGTGTTTGTGTGTAACATTTATATATATTTTTTAGATATAATTTAGAAAAATTATAATATTATTTTCAGGTATTTTTGAATGAATTTTTTACTATGTAGGACATCAATGTAGCAATCTTATAAATATCCTATAGAGCTCCATTGCATATCGCACAACTGTGGAGTGGGTAAGGGAATTCAGTGTCTATCAAAAAACATGTTTTTCGCTCTGTAGATTAATAGGGAAGGCCGTAATGGCTAAATATAGTAATAATGCATGCAATAAAATCACAAAACATGTGCCTTAAAACAAATAATCTGTTGCACTCCCCGTTTTGATATCTTATTTCCTTTTTTGTGCTTGCTTTTGACATGCTGCAAGTCCCATTTCCCATGCGATGCACTAAGGACTGAGCTGAGCTGAGGAGACAAGCTTAAAAGGGTACAAAACAACACACAGGAACTGAACTGAACATGGTGACATTACACTCAAGATGTGTGAAAGTACAAAATACACACACCCGTTTCCAATTGACACAATCTTTAATAAACTCTGAACTGGTAATCTTTAATAATGATTGTCACTGACTGAACTAGTAGCTTTTAGAAGGGGAGTTCCTCACTGGTGACTGAGAGTACTGTTTACAACTCAGCTGTTACATGCAATAATGTTGCTTGTTGATAATGTATTTTTCTAAATGGGTAAACCTAACAGTGAGCTGTTAGCTATTGGGCAAAATGTTAAACTGGATCATTTGCATCTCATTCACAGATCAGTGCTTCTCTCAGTGTCAGAGCCTCTGAGTAGGACGTAAATGTCTGTTTTCTTTCTACTTTACTTGTCTGTCTCCTTTTTTTCAGTGCTGCTGCTCATCTTCGTAGCCCAGTACACTCTCAGTAGACCTTCTCAGCGACAAGCATCGTTAGCATAGCTGTGCTGTGCAATTAGTCTATAGACATTTAAAAAAGTTATAGGGTTTAATAGGACCATGGTGGGCATGTGACAGGTGTGTTTACCGTGTCTGTCTTTAAGAGGTCATCAGAAATAATGTAGAGATGAGCCTATGTTCAGTGCACAGCAGTTGCATATGGGCCATAATAAATGTTCTAGTATATATACTAAGAACTTGGATGTCAAAGAAAGCAGCGTGAAAGCCTGGCCTAAGACCCAGCACAACAAGTCTCTGGTTACAATGCAAATACAGTATAATAAATCATATTCAGCCTGTGAAATTGATGGTACTGGCTTTGTAGACATTTTGGCTATTAGGATACAATATATGGAAATTATAGAGGGGAAGGTCCATGGTTTGATCCTCGCCTCTTTAATTAAAGTGTCCTTGGGAAAGATACTGAACCCCAAATTGCACTTGCAAATTGCATTGTGTGTGAATGGTGTGAGATTAAAAAAGCACAATATATAGAAGGGATGTATGAATGTTCGGGTGTGTGTAATTGTGAGGTTAATACGAAAAGAAAAGCGCTATATAAATACACTCAATATACCATTTGTGTAAAAATAAAAAAATAAAAAAATATCTGCAGGTATAATGCAGAAAAAACTAGCGCTTGCTGATAATCCATGACAGGGAGCTCCTAACTTTAACCGTAGAAACTGCCAGCATAACATTTTATGTCAAAAGGTTCAACAGCTGCTCAAACCCCAGAACGGATGGCATCCCAAGCTGAGCTCTAAGGGTGTGCGCTGATTAACTGGCAACATCTTTAACCTCTTATTGAGTTAGTCCATGGTCCGTGCCCCCTTCAAGGTATCACATATATGCTTCCAGAATCTGCGGTTTTCCCTCTCTATAGAAACATTCTCTAGGACAGTCATGATGATGGTTTGATGCTTCCACAAAGTGCTTTGACTGATTAATCAAACCAAAATCTGCTCCCTCCTTCTTCACACCTTGGACCCTCTTCATTTTGCATACAGACCGAACAGGGCCACAGATGAAGCCTTGTCTTTGTGACTAATGGCTCAGTGTTACATTACATTTCAATTAGCTGACACTTTTATCCAAAGCGACTTACAATAAGTGCAATCAACCCCGAGGGTACAGACCCAGAACAACAAGAATCAAGAAAGTACAATTTCTTCAAAAATAAAGCAAAACTTCAAAATGCTATAAGTAAGTGCCATTTAAGTGCTACTAAAATTGTATTCAAGGTATAGTTGGAAGATTAATTTTTTTAGTTTGCGGCGAAAGATGTGTAAACTTTTTGATGTCCGGATGACGATGGGGAGCTCATTCCACCATTTAGAAGCCAGGACAGTGAAACAGTCGGGATTTAGGGTGCAGCAAGCCGATTGGCCGAAGCAGAGAGGAGTGAACGGACTGGGATGTAACGTTTGACCATGTCCTGGATGTAGACTGGACCTATCCGTTCACAGCACGGTACGTATGTACTAATGTTTTGAAACGGATGGGGGCAGAAACTGGTGAAGGGAGTGGAGGAGCGGAGCAGTGTGAGTGGATTTCGGTTGGTTAAAAACCAGTCGAGCTGCTGCATTCTGAAGGAGCTGCAAAGGTTGGATAGCACTAGCAGGTAGACCTGCCCGGAGGGAGTTACAGTAGTTTAGGCAAGAGATGACCAGGGCCTGGACCAGAACCTGCACTGCCTTCTGAGTGAAAAGGGGGCGTGTTCTCCTTATGTTGTACAGCATGAATCTACAGGAACGTGTTGTTACAGTAATGTTGGCAGTGAGGGAGAGTTGGCTTTCGAGTGTCACACCAAGGTTCCTAGCCGTCTGAGTTGGGATTAACACAGAGTTGTCAAAGGTAACAGTCAGGTCATGGGTGGGAGACAAGGTTCAGACACAGATCCTCTCCAAGTATCCCGATAAGTGCGGCCATTGAGGTAGGAAGAGAGCAGGGAGAAAGCAGAGCCTGAGACACCCAGGTCCTGAAGGGAGAAAATAAGGATCTGGTGGTTCACTGTGTCATATACAGCAGAGCGGTGTAGAAGGATAAGGACAGAGGAGAGAGAGGCTGCTCTAGCAGTGTGAAGCTGCTCAGAGACATAATGTAACACCATCTATGAACTGCCAAGAATTGACAGCCACACCTCTTCCCTGCTGATCCCAAATGCAGGGAAGGTGCACCTCTGCGCTATGTACTCAAGCCCCTCTTGTTCTCCCTGTTCACCCACAACTCTTCTGCCAAGCAAAGCTCCAACATCATCATCAAGTATTCTGAAGGCACAACCATCATAGGCCTCATCACTACCTCATCCATATCTGTGATGCTGATTGTGATGACCCCAAAAACACAGACCACACAGGCAAGAAAGCTTGTCGGGGGTTCACCAACATTGTCACAAACTTCTACAGGTGCACCATTGAGAGCTTGCTGGTGGGTTGGATCGCAGTCTGGTACGAGAACTCTTCTGCTTACAGCAGTAAATGACTAAGAAAAGTTATACAAACTGCCGGCCATTCAGGATACCACAGGAAACAGACTCTTGGGCATTCAAGATATCTACCACCAGCGATGAGTGGCACACAGGATCATTATGGGCAACAGCCCTCCAGCACGCAGACTGTTCTCTATGTTACTGTCTGGCAGACAGTACAGGAGCAGGACTACACATACCACAATAATTAAGAACAGTTTTTACCCCCGGGACATCAGGCCGCTTAATTCTTGTACACATTTTGTGCTGCATACCTGTCACCTGCTTCTTTGCACTGTTTTTAACTTCAACTTTGAAAATGTGCAATAAATGTCATTGCTCCTATTTTTCTACAGAGCTGACTTGTCCTTCTCTTTCAGCATTTTTCATTGTACTATTGAACCTGTGGTAACTCTCATAATATGACAATTAAAACTTGAAACTTGAATTTGAACCTGTCTTCCCCAGAACTACAAAGTTAGGTGCCTATGAGGCATTCTGGTCAGATGTCCACATATCCTTTGCCTTCTGCATCAGCTCACTCTTCAGCATTGTCATGGTCTGATGAAATTCACAAAAGCACATTGTCTGCAAAGAAAAGAGACGCACAACTAAAGTGGAGTCCAACACCCAATAAAAGACTTCTGGCCAAGAACACGGACACAGCTCTCGATCTGGTTTTAGACCAGATGTCTTGTACAAGGCTCCCTGAGGGACATGCTTGTAAGCCCTCTCCAAGTACACAAAACAAATATAGATTGCATGGGCAAACATCTATTTTATAGCCTTGTGAGGGTGATAAGCTGGTTCATCGTTCCACGATTATATGACAGAAGTTTGGCACTTAGTCTCCGTCTCCATTCTGCCATATAGTTTCCCAGGAAGGCTGAGCAGTGTGTTGCCCTAATAATTGGAGGTTACTCTTCGTTGACCCTTTTTGAAAATGGGAGCCACAACTTTTTAAATGATTCTTACGTCATTGCAGACAAACAAATGAACACACATAACACAGTCTATTCAAATATGTAAATCTTTGTCCAGCTAATTTCAGGCAAATTAATCCAATCCTCTGATGCTGCAAACCAATGAGCCATTTTCTCTATCAGGCTCTGGCTGCGCTCAGCCCTTTTCTAGTGGCATTAGTGAGTCATTGTTCGGTAGGATCAGTTGATTTGGGGATGTCCGGTGCTACAGTTAATCCTTTTGACCTGACCTGGCCTTGCTGGGAATCGTCCTCTCCTCCTTCCCTTTAGGCCTCTTTGTTAATGGTGAACCAGTCTGTTGGCTAACACAATTAAAGACCAGCACATACAGAACCTACAAATCTATGTGATGCTACACACCAAGCTGGAAAAACCTCAAGAGAAGCAAAAAAAAAAAAGTTATTGCATTTCTTTGAAATTGCATGCAAAGAATGCTAAAGCAGGACTCAGGAACATGACTGAAGTCATCCATCTAATTTGTTAAAGTTAGAACAATTTAACCTGCTGACTTGTGGATCCAAGGTTTCATCTCGGTGTGGTTTCGAGCTGTAATAGATATATTACTTTGCAAAATGTAACTTTGAGGACAGAAAATAACACTAATGGTAAATGGTCTGTATTCATATAGCGCTTTTTTACCGTTTTTTTTTTATTTACACGTTCACACACACATTCATACAATGCATCTTTGTGCAGCACTTTTCTCTATGATAAGGTGTAACCTTTGGGGTTCAGTATCTTGCCCATGGACACTTCAGCATGTGCAATGGGGAAGACAGAGCACCAACCGCCCTATCCCGTATTAAATCTCATAATAGATCTATAAACTGTCAATTTTTTTCATGATCATACCTTTATAGATGATTTGGTACTGATCTCGGGTTTAACCATCCTAGTCATGAAATCTAAATTTTTTACTCAACCAGCAGCAGAATAGTCTGACATTCTAACCCTCTAGAAAGGAACTGAAACATTTCTCATACAGTCTGACCCAACACTGTTACCATTAATCACTACATCGCTTTACACTGCTTTAGAAAATGTATGCTTGGAAATCATCTTGGTCCAAACAGAATCCTCTTTAATTTAACACCAGTGAGGGGGACATATGTATCAGACTGGTGAGAGGAGACGTCCCTTTCTGCACTTATAGTGGACAATTTCATTTTACACTATACTGCAGCAGAAATGCCTAAACAGAATGTTTGCTTTCTCTTCAGTAAGAAACCAATTTTAATGTTTGCTTTATCTGGTGTGTGTGACAGTAAACTCATTAGAGTGTGATAAAGGACTTAATTAAGATTGAAACTCAACACGCTGCTGCAGTGTGTGGATCCATGCCAAGGCAAAATCAATATCAACAAAAGGCACAAGTACACAAACACCAAATTCATACGTGTCCTTTCAGCTGCCCATTTAATCCATCAGTTGACACAAATAGCAGCGCATTTTCTGACTTTACCAGGTGACGGCAGAACGAAGTGCATGGAAGCACAATCAATACAGTGACTGAAGAGGAATTCAGCAGGAACAATCCCCCCACTGGGCTTCTCACAGCACAATAATGCAGCTCAAGTAGCCAGGGAAGAATTGTAACATTAGCTTTAGAAGGCTGGTTCTGTTTAAGTGCACAGAGTCTGAAAAAGAAAAGAAAAAACGTTTTATTTTGAAAGGAGCTATAGGAGAGGTGAGAGGTATGTGATTACAGTTACACAAGTGAAGTAAGGGGCTGTAAAAGAGAAAATGTTACACTGCAGTCAATGAGGAGCTGTGCCAAGCTACCTTAAGGCCAATGTTGCTTCCTCTTAGTGTACGACATGAAGCCTTCTCTTTAATGTGAGACAACATGACAACAGTCAAGGCCTCTACGAAGGAAAAGACAAAGAGCTGGCAGCCGGGACTGTTAAGTGGAGGTGACATGCCATGATCAAAGGAGAAACTCTGGACTTACAGGCGTGCACAGGGTCAGAGGGAAGCCTCAAACAGCGCCACCAGGCACAGGGCTCAGCAGCCGCTCTGATCTGAGAAATGTGAATTCAAAAATTGAAGTGAGAACATGAACAAAAATAGAACTCCTCAACAATGAAATGATGTCATTTGCAATTTAAATTGCATCCGCAGTTGATTCAAACCTGTGATCCAAACAAGTGCAACAGACTCAAAGTGTGAAATAACAGGCTGCAAAAACACAGCTTGCCAAAATATTTTCCCTCCTCCATTCTTTCCCTCCCCTTCGCTTGCCCCTGCTACACCCACAGCATATCACTGAATGAAATGCAGCGTGCAATTACCCATTATCCAATCAACTGGAGTCGACACTTAACCATTTGCACGGCTTTGGGCTCAGCCAATTATCCATCAGGGCTCTCAGTGGGCTCTCAATAGCCGAACCACGTTACATAATCTTATGGCTGCAGATTCATGCCACGCCACCAGAGACTGAGGAGGTCTGGAGGAGAGCCAGGCTGCTGTCTGAGGGGTCATTGTTGTTATCAGAGGCTGGCAGAGCGCATCGAGGTCTGGTCACTGACAACAGTGGTGATTCAGGCTCCAGCACCCCGCGGCGTCGGCCATTAGAATACATAATGTAGGGCTAGTCAATTGGAAGGGCTCCAGATCGTGCTCTTCAAAACCCTTTTAGATAATTCGCTACATTGCATCTTCATCACCCCCACTCAACCTCCCACCACCCGATGCTGTCACCCGCAATTGGACACACGGCCCTAACGCCTCCCCCACCCCTTTCTTCTTTAAATCCTGCCCTTGACCTCACAGCACTTGCCCCTCGATCCTGCTCTTCTCCAAATCAACACCCCACCACCCAACCCCTATCAGTCCAGTCTGGTCCAGTCAGTCAGTGGTGGCCGGTAGCTAGCCGACCCCCTGAGGGCCTTCAACACTGGGGCCCCAGCTGAGGAGCCTGGGCAGCTGCCAACCACCAGCCACTTCAACCCCGGCTGTCCGGATGATTGCGTTTGTCAAGCCGCCACTCCGCGTCAGCCCCGCACGGGTCTGATCACCGACAATTAGGGGTTAAAGTGTGGGGGTACCATCTCTCTGTGCACCCTGGCAGTGGATGAAGACCACCACTCTGGTCTCTGGTGACAGTCAGAGCGATGTTCAGCCCATGGCTCTGCTCTGTACATTCAATCACAACTTCTTCTATATCAGCGAGATCAAATGCGGGATGCATTGTTGTTGTGACCCCCCTGTAACCTGGTGAATGAAAGCAGTCATACAGCATAGGCTCATTTGGAAAAACAGCAGCGGACAAAGCCATAGCGTCCAAAAGCACAGAGTGCATGTGCACAGCTGGAGCGGCTCACAGCCAGAGCATTACCAGTGCAATACCTGATTTAATCTTACATTACAGACAACAAATTTGCCAAACTTCTTGAATGCACCAGTGTTTATTGAAAGTACAAAAACAGTAACACATTTACAAATTTGTTGATTATATAATCACATAGTCAGGTAATATATACAATAAAAAATTACATTTTTGTTCATATTACATTAATGATTGCATTAGCTATTTTTCACATCACCACAGTCTATGAAACTGTCATGGACACCTGATGGACAACTAAAAACCTAAAGAAGTGATACACAGAGACCCTGCATCACTGTTGACCTATAATAGTTTTTTAGATGATCAGCTACATGAATAATGATGTAAAATGAAAACAGCAACCTCCTGAGCTATGACTGAAAGAACATGCAGAGCCCCAAGTGTTTTTTTGGACATCCTTAAGACACTAAACGCACTGCATTTATAGAATAACTAATTTAAACATTTTGATAACACCTGTAAGATTGTGTCAATGTTGTTAAAATAAACTTTTAGATCTCTAAAATCTACAAAATCATATATATATATAAATATGCATGAAAGTAATTTACTGTAACAGACAGACTGGACAGTTTCTAAAGGTTTACCTCTTCTGATGAAAAGCTTTTCCTTGTTTTGTCTGAAATGCTGGCCCCCTCTAGTGGGTTTTACAAAGCATTGCAAACACAAACTCAAAAAGCATCCAGACACTCCGGAGAAAACATGATTCAGTCACTGCAGCCCCCTCTTCCTGTCAGGATGGACTTAGCATGATGTGATTCTGCATAATCACCTGTTACGCTGTCTTTTCTCTTAATCCAACCTGGAAAGACGACAGTTCACACAAGTGAAGCCTCCTCCAACCATCATCCATCCCCAGGGCCTCCTTCTTAACCGTTGCATATGCATCTTTCAGACCCCATTTTGTGCGTACACCACTTCTCATAAATGTTGGGATTTTTAACAACAAACATGAAAGGGGAATGTGCGCACTTGTACGCAAACTTTAACCCATGTGTAAGAAAGTGGTGATGCCGATGTGAAGAGGTGAAGTGAAGCCAGATTATTGATCCACTTCCATCAGTAATATCAACAGCGCTATTTGGGCATGGGTGACATTTATTCCAAAATAACTTTCAATTGAAAAACATATAAAAAAACTTAAAGCAAATCAGCGGTCAGGTGGACACCACTTACAGGAACATTGGTCACACAACTGTTCAGGCGGGAGTCGCTCTGTGAATCCAAACATGGCAGCAGGTTGTAAGTGAAGAAACAATGTGGTGTTAGACCTTATTTCTTACAGCGTTCACACTGGGATCCAAGGAAGGTTAAAGACTAATGAGCTCAACCCAGACACTTTATCTAAGTCAATAAAAGAATGATAGTTTTCCTTCTCCTTTTTTGGTGATAAAACATGTGCACCTCAGATTATGTGATGAAAGATTTGACAGCCATGAACCACGAGGATTCAAATCTAGTCATGAATCAACTTCTTCTGGTCCAAATGTTAGAAACAACTTTATAAACAAATACATTTCAATGAATGACAAATGAAATAATGCCAACTTTACACGATGAAAGTACACATGAAAAGTAAAAAAAATTGTGTTACAAGTTTCCTTGAAAATGAATTTGAATATGCAAATGAGCTTTACACTAATCAAATATGCCCAATATACACTCAAATAGGCTCAATTTTTTCCTTTACTCCTACCACAATAAAACTTTACATATTAAAAGTATACATGAAAAGTAACTTTTTTTGTATTACAAGTGTCTTTTGAAATTAATTTGAAGATGCACATCAGCTCCACACTTATTGAATATATCCTAATTTGCGTAGGCAGAAACACCATTCATATGTATGACAAATACATCGGCCCAATCTTCATCCAATCATCCCAATGCCAATGGGTGATGGCAAGCTGATTTTAGACTGACCTCTAAACGGAAAACTGCCTGGCTTGGTAGTACCTGCCAGGGGTATAACCCCCGTCGGTATAGTCTTCAGGGTCACGGAGGCAGTCTTTTGGGTCCATACATTCACTTCCCCCTTTCCACTCCATCCTTTGGTAAAATACTTGAAGACTATGGAACTTTGCAGCTGTTGACGTTGGAGGGAGAGTTTGAGGTTCCACTGGAGATGAGTGCTGAGTTACCTTATCACAGAATCGCCTGTATCTCAGCATATCCAATGATTCATATTTTTCGCCCCAATACAGTGATACTAGAGCTTTTTCACCTGCTGCAATGATGATGCCTTTTCCCACATTTTCCTGTGACTGGCTGAACACCATAGCTTGTTCGAGAAAGCTAGTGTCTTTCTTTATTCTTTCGTGGTGGGGAGGCTTGTGTGCCTCCGTGACCCTGAAGACTATACCGACGGGGATTATACCCCTGGCAGGTAGGGGAGAGCGGGGTAATGTGAGCATTTTATTTACATTTGCTCCCCTCTAGGAGAGCTAAAATTATATATCAGTAAAATGTAAACATTTCCCATTAATTCAGGATGTTTCCTAGCAATGGAAATGATCAGAATGTCTTCAGGACAAAGGACAGTGAAAATATGATTGTTTTTTAAAAAGTGGTCTTGTAAATGGTTTTGTATTTATATAGCGCTCTTCTAGTCTTGATGACCACTCAAAGCTCTTTACAGTACAGTTTTACATTCACCCATTCACACACACATTCATACAGTGCATCTATTCGCAGCACTTTGTTATTCTATGGGGGGCCATTCAGGGTTCAGCATCTTGCCCAAGGACACTTCAGCATGCAGATGGGTCAGACTGGGGATCGAACCACCGACTTTCAGGTTGGAGGACGACCCCTCTACCCCTCAGCCACAGCCGCAGCCGCCCACACCTACCTCACAACCAGCCATGGTGCTTCGATCACATGTGACACACACGGAGGCCTCATGCTAATGTAAGACGTGATGCAGGTGTACCCGCACTGATGATCTAATGTCTAGTAGAAATCATTTATCATTTCTTTTTTCAGTATTAATTAAGATCATCAAGGGGTTTATGATAACAAAATAATCATAATCAGAAGAAGAAGTTGGGAAAACAGTTCCAAGTTTTATTTTTAAATGACGGAGCTTGTCATTATATCCATTCTCATCTTTCCTCTACCTCAACCTGACTGCCACCACTCCCTGACCCCTTAACCCCTTCCTACACCCCCCTACCTCCTCACACTTGTATTATATGTATATATACTCTATATATTTCTGGGAAAGTAAAAAACACTTAACAATGACTTCTTGTCCCAGTTTGCTCCTTGATACCAGATGCTGGCTAGTTGACATCTCAATGATGAAAAATACACATGTACATGAGAATATTTCAATACTAAGAGTTATTACATGTGAACGCTGCATGATTTGATGTTATGATGCATGGCCTCCTATCTGAAACAAGAGTGTCCCTCAGTAGAGGATCTGCACTAATCTCATAAAGATTAGTCCCTTAATCTTCTCAGATTTTCTTCCTCAAGATGCACGAATTATTCGCTGAGAAATCAGTGAAACACATCCTATCTCACCATGTTAAAGAGCAAGAGGAAGAATTCCTGGATCCATCCCCAGATCCAGACCTGCACCAAAGTTCAATGCGTCTTTCTTGACCCAAATCCTTCCACCAAGTTTAATGGAAATCCGTCCAGTAGTTTTTGAGTAATCCTGCAAACTCAGGCTACGTTCATAAAAACTGATACAGATGGGATTCATGACGTTACTTTAGAGCAGGGTTGCACAAACTGCGGCCCGCCATCCATTTTTAGTTGGCCCGCATCAAAATATAAATATAAAAATACTAACAATTTTTTAAACTAACAATTTAGTAGCACTTAAATGGCACTTACCTATAGCACTTTTGCTTTATTTTTGAAGAAATTGTACTTTCTTGATTATTTTTGTTCTGGGTTTGTACCCTTTGGGTTGAATGCACTTATTGTAAGTCGCTTTGGATAAAAGCGTCAGCTAAATAAAATGTATTGCACTTCACAGGTTAGACACTAGGTGGCGCCCAACTTACCCCTGACCTGCCAGCTGTTCCTCAGAATTTGTGCATGTTCTTCTATTGATGACATCACTGCTGTGGCCACCAAACAATCGGTTGATCTCCACCTCCACCCCAACCTCCACCTCACAAACAAACACCTTGATGTTTGTGTCAGAAAGTTGCGCTTTTTCTCATTGCTTGATGCCATGGTTCACCATAGAAACCCATTGGTCGGCAGCAGTGTTAATTTTGGCAGCTATTTTTGATTTAGTCTTAGTCTTAGTCTTTTGACGAAAATGAAAATTAGTTGTAGTCACATTTAGTCATTTTTATCCTTCTTAGTTTTAGTCTAGTTTTAGTCGACGAAAACGAATTAAATTTATAGTCTAGTTTTAGTCACATTTAATAGCCACATTAAACTCCTTTTCTATAAAAACATATAGCTGCACCCTAATAGCTTAAAAATATATATTTAGTTTTAAATGTGAAAACAAAAAGTGAGAGCAGGTCAGACTGGAGGCGGACACAGAAACTGCAGCTCGGTTCAAACCAACTGCAGCTTCTGCTCTGATCAAGAAGCTGTGGCGCTGATCTCTGAGCAGCTGAGACCAGAGAAACTCTGTGTTTTCACTGTTTCCATAGTTAAGAAGCAGCCGGTGAGTCAGTGAGCGGCTGCTCCACGAGAACGAGCTCTGCTTTCACTGTGTCTCCCTGAGCGAGTGCGCGGGGGGCGGAGCTACGGACCAGTGCGCTATCTGGGAGCGCACAGGCACACACACACAAAAACAGACTCACTCGCCCGCTACTGATACTTCATGACGGCCTGATACGATGATGTTTTAAAAATTATTGTGACTTAGTCAACCACCAACATTTTCGTCTCGTCTCGTCAACGAAAGTTAAAATAGATTTAGTCATAGTTTTTATTTTCAAAGATCCATTTTCGTTACGTCTTCGTCTCGTCTTCGTCATGGGAAAAGGGTCGATAACGAATAGTTTTCGTTATAGTTTTCGTCAACTTAATTAACACTGGTCGGCAGAAAAAGGTAATTTGGCTCTGAACAGGATATGAGAGTCATCTGACTTGTGCTCATTTGCATCATGTCACTTTGAAACGGTTATTTCAGGCTGCAGTAACAACATCATACTCAGCTATCTGGCAGCTCGTGGTTTTGGCCGAGGAGGCAGGCCTATGCTGGGGTTGTGTTTGTTTCTCCTTGCTGTCTGTCCTGGACCATCAATTGGGTGTGGGCCTTTACCCAAAAGGAAGTGCTCCCAGGCTGGGACGGACTCTTCCACAGACACCCAATACCTTGTCTGCAAGAAAAGAATCAAAATGGTTGTGGTTGGTCACAAAACTCCAACACACAATATCTCACTCCATTTCCAATCAGGTCTAAAGGCAATATTCCAAAAATATTCCGGAAAGAAAAATATCATACTCAAGTGTAATCCTTAGTTAGTGGGACAAAAAAAATATTTCTGCAGCAAATATTGACCTTAACATTAGGGCTGCAACTAACGACTATTCTAATAGTCGATTAGTCATCGATTATTGAAACGATTAATCGACTAATCGGATTATGAATGACACAAATTCTCAATTGCTCTTATTTAGCCAACAGCTTTTAAATTTAGCTTGAGGTTGTTAGACGCATGTGATGACTGAAAATAAAGACAATTAAGATCTATACTTCATGCAAAAAAAAGTATTTTAATAAACTTTGCTGCACATTAGTGTGCTGTTGACACAAAAGCAAAGAAAAATATAGTTTTTGTCCATTTAAAACCAAGGACAGGCAAAGTGATAATAGCAACAAAAAAATCTAATTTAAGTTTCCCTTTTTCTGTGAACCAAGAACAGGAAAAGTGCTGATACTAAAAATATATTAAATTTCAAAAATCCAATTTTCTTGTTAACAAAAAGGACAGGGAAAGTAGCATCAACAAACGAAACTACAGTCTTCTTTGGACTAAATAATTGTAATTAAAAAAGACGTTTGTCAGGCACTAGGATAACATTACGCTTTTAAACTCGTAAAAAAAAAAGTTTAAACCATATTTTTTGTAATGGATTCTAGAATCCTGCGCACAGGTAATATACCTTTATGTAGCAAGCTAGCTAACAGGCTATTTTACCAAGGCGAGTCTGCATCGTTTACGTTACGATGTCAAACCTCCTCCTCCTCAAATGCGTGTCCGCCATCCCGCTCGTCCGGCCCGGCTGTAAGCGTTCCGACGAGCGGACCAATGTACAGCGGGTCCGGCATACACATAATGCAGGTAGTTTTTTTCGGGCCATGTTGAGGGTGAAGTTCTCCTGAACTATGGACTTCCTGTTGCGCGATGCTGTTGCAGCGCCCGCCGCCATTGGCCAATGTGTTGTCACTACTGCACATGCGCGACTTTCAGAGATAGGAAGGAAGCGAGATGGCTCACTCCTCAGCAGTTTCCATCAGCCCCTCCGATAAAACAACGTTTAGTTCATCGGCACGGCACGAACAACACGCGCTATGACGTAACCAACGACTCATCGACGAGTATATCCGTCGTCGACTACTTTTGTCATCGGATTTTGTCGACGACGTCGACTAATCGTTGCACCCCTACTTAACATGAGTTTCTTAAGAGTTTCCTTCCACCGCACAAATGCATACACACCGAAACATACACAGCAGATCGGCAGATTTTCACTATTTTAACTATATAAACTTTTAGTTGCATCATCACACAATGGTGTAAAAAAATATATAGAAAAAAAGTCTGCCAGAAAGGAAAAGAAAACTAATAAAACAACGTTGCTGGTTAATAAGTAGGCTAAAAATCTAACTAAATACTGGTATCGTCCTTAAGCGATGTTGTAATTTAAACCCTCAGACATTTGTAATGTGATTAGCTGTAGGGTGTTAGAGTGCGCTGTAGAAAATACAAATGATGGTGATGATGGCACATTTCCTCAATTGCTACGTTATTCTTCACCTGTTACACGTAAGCTCCAAGTGTTGGTCTGAAAAATGAAAATCCACTAATTATCTCTAATATCACCACTATGCTGATGTAGGGGTGGGTGAAGTGTCATAAACTGCTGCTAGGAAACAAGGGGAAAGACTGCCTTTTAGGATTGCGCACTGCGCAACAGTGTAGTGTCTTTTTGCTGAGGATTGACTGCGTATAAAGTACAGGGTTCATACACATTTTGACCAATGGATTTCCATGACTTTTCCATGACTTTGTGTATACATGAAAAGGTGACTAAATTTAGTATTTGAGCTAACAATGAGAATTTCAAAGCATACAGTAAACCTTAAATGACAAAAATGAATGAGACAATAGTTTGATTGAGGTCTTTGTCTGTTTTAACACATGGCATGTACTTTTCCATTTGTAGCCAAGCATGGTTAAATCTACACTTCCCTGGCATAGTGCATTATCCCACCTGCTTATATTTGAGCTTATTTCTTTAAAAAGCATATGAATTATTTAAAACTCAGCGTAAATTAACAACATGAAAATATGAATATAACAAATTCCATGACTTCTCCAAAACTTTTGGGATTTTATTTTTTTCAAGCAGTTTTCCAGGCGTGGAAATAAACATTTTATAATTCCATGACTTTTCCAGGTTTTTCATGACTGTAGGAACCCTGAAAGTATAAAATTATGTTTTTTTATCCCAACAGTAACACACCCACATCTCAATCTTTCCCTGTTTCCAGATGAGCGAAGTGCATCCTGTCACTATGCCAAATGCGCTCTGGATATTTTACTGCACATTGCACTGTGTTGAGGTGCACGAAGATAGAGCCCTAGGTTTTTATTGACAAGTCCACCAGTTTGGCCTCAATCAGAGTTAGTGTACGGCGCGCGGCATATCCTCGTAGAGTCTAAGCACATAAATCGTTAGCTTTGGCTTCACATCGCAGGAGATTTACTTGTACAGAATGAGTTGTATTTTTACAACAGCATTTCTAAAGTTGTAGTGTATGCTCAGCTTCGGCTTATTAAGAATGGAGCATTATTTTGAAAAGAAAAACTTTTCCAAACCATGCCAATCGATTTTACCTTGATTATCATGATCAAGAATCAAATGTACAATATCTGAGTCAGGAGCCTCAGGAGTAGATGTTTCTTGTTCACATGACAAGGAGCTAATGTATTAACAGTTAACAGATGTAGAAAACATGACCTGAAATGTAAACTTCTGATAGAAGACAGCTTCAGACAGTTAGTAGTACTGTCACTATAAAACACATGTTACCTCCAAAGCCAAGAGATGTGGGTGTGTCAGCTTCGCCCCTCTAAGACCATCCTCTATCTTCTGTAAGTCCTGCAGGGACAGGGGAAACATCCTGTTTGTTCCACACTCATCTCTGGGCAAAACTCAGCCACAAATTAGTCAATTAAACTCAATCCTCATCTGACTGTTTAGAATGTCCTTTGAAATTATATGAACTGCATAGTTCTGGCATGAATTGTTTTGGATGAATATAAATACTATAATCACGCTATTCTGCGTGTACCTCTTCTCTTCCTGAGGCTGCTTCTACAAACTCACACAGATAGAGTCGAATAAGCAGTTTTACAAATATCCCGCAGGGAAGTAAAGGTGATGTCGGTAAATGACAGGCACAGAAAAGCCAGGTGTGAGGGCTCCTCACCTGCAGTAAGGTGGCATTTCTCTGGCGAGCGGCCTCACACTCCTTTACTTGTTGCCTCCTCAGGATGTTCAGCTGCTCTCTGCATCTCCCCATCCCCTCCAGCAGCTCTTCACTTCTTCCTGAACTGATATCACACACAGCAAGAATCCATATTCAGATCATAGCACCTTCAGTATGAACAACGGCGTTGGTCAAACTGGCTGGCGGGTTTGTCAAAAGTGTGGAGTGTGCTGTATGTCTGATGAGCATGAGCAAAAGAAAACAGACAAAAATTATAATGTTTTTCATCAAATTCAGCGGAATTTAGTTACTGTTCATGTTTGTGGATTATATACAAGTTTGAATAATATCTGTTTTTATTAATGATTTTCTGTAGCTTATCTGAAGACAAAGAAGACAAATACATATTCCATTCGGTCCACAGACTGAAGGCCTTCTGCCCCGCACTAGCGGACTGCTACGGAGTGGTCGCCAGTTTATTACATATTTATTATTTTTAGGTAATGCCTTTCCAAATTGTACCAAACTTGGCACCGCACTTCCTCAAGCAATTTACAATACACATGCTAAGTGAGAAGCCGATTAGCCGGATAGACTAGTGTACATGTTTTATAAACGGTTCGTGAAATATGTTCTAAAAACAGCTAAACGATTGTGGAATTGGTAGATAGAAAAAACCTAGTGCATGTATTCCTTTGAAGCAGAGTGGGAATACTTATGGGTAGTTATGAACCACTTCAGGTCTATGCACTGTGGCTCATCTAACTGTTATCATTCAAACGGCCATCCTTTATCACCAGCTCTGTTCACTCTGTCCTCAAAATCCCTTCATAGCATCCATATACCAGCTCTATGCCTTAATGGATGACTGACTGTTGAAATAATCTGATATCTCCATTTCCACTTCTCTTACTTTAATTGAAAACGTTGTCAGGTTATAAAATGAACTAAGGGAACTAGCGTTTTCTCTTCTTCCTCCATTATCCTGACATGTTTTAAATACATGAGGACTGAAATCAGGATTCATCCCTCTCACTGTCAAAGAATACTTAGTTTCTGCTGGTGTAAAGGTGAAGACAGACTTGTATAACAGCTCACTGGGACACATTATGTCCCACACTACATCTGTACAGCAGCACGACAATTCTAAATCCCATGTTTATAAGATGACTTATCAGAACAACTGGGACTATTCATGTTCCCTCCATTGTGTTCTAGGGGATTCATGTTTCTATGAAGATAAAGCACCTTTCAACATCGGAAGGAACAATCTGTCCAGTTTCAACCTGGCTCTTTCATTTGCACAATGTCATTCAGACAGATGATGTTCTCTGGCGAAGATAATATCTGCTCGACCTCCTTTCTAATTTAAAAACTACCCTCACATTTTGTCAAATTTTGACTGTTTTACTAGATTAAAAGATTGCGTAGAAATTATACCCTATATACAAGTAAAGATAAGAATATAGTTTGAATAAGAAATCTCATAAAGGTCTTTAAAGTTGTTTTCTTTCTTGTCCGATGTTGAACAAACCCTTGTGAATATGAAATGCACATAAATCTTAAATTACATCACATTGTTTCTGTAGCTGAAGCAAAGAGGTGAGAAGAGAAGGACTTAATGAGGCCTGTCTGACTGGCATGTTGAAATAATAATCATGAGGAATATTTGACAATGTGTGAATTATTTTTTCTAATAAGAAACAATGACAGTTTTAGGTGTGATTTACAATTATCTACACAAGCTGCATAGGTATAGGATAATAAACATCAGCACTGTCAGGACAGAGTATTTGGACGAATAAAATGCAGTTGTTATTATCAGTGACTCTCCCTGTTTGATAGAGGCTCTGTACTTAAACTGTGTTGGAAACGTGGAAAGCATGGAGCAGCCAAACGATTCAAAGGATGCTTTACATATGTCTGTGGGGACAAAAGAGAAAGAAAATAAAGTAATTTGCACAAAACAAGACAGAAATAAACAGCACTAATGGCAGAGTGGAGTGTTCACTGAGATCGTAATCCATGATGTGGTCACAGCTGCGGCCCTGGATATGTTTGATCTGTATTTATATGTACAGTGGATATAAAAAGTCTACACACCCCTTTTAAAATGCAACGTTTTTGTGATGTAAACAAATCAGACAAAGATAAATCCTGTCCGACTTTTTCCACCTTTAATGTGACCTATAACGTGAATAATTCAATTTAAAAACAAACCGAAAAATCAAAAATCTACAATAACCTGGTTGCATAAGTGTGCACACCCTTAAACTAATACTTTGTTGAAGCACCTTTTGATTTTATTACAACTGTCAGTTTTTTTTTGGTAGGAGTCTATTAGCATGGCACATCTTGACGTGGCAATATTTGCCCACTCTTCTCAAAAGGGCTCCATACTTTTCAGATTGCGAGGGCATCTCCTGTGCACAGCCCTCTTCAGATAGCCCCACAGATATTTTTCTTGGTAAGAAAAGCTTCTGTCTTGCCACCCTACCCCATAGCCCAATCATACGAAGAATACGGAAGATTGTTGTCACATGTAGTACAGACAGTCCTTGTCAGAAATTCCTGCAGCTCCTTTAATGTTGCTGTAGGCCTCTTGGACGCCTCCCTGACCAGTTTTCTTCTCGTCTTTTCATAAAATTTGGGGGGACGTCCAGTTCTTGGTATTGTCACTGTTGTGCCACATTTTCTCCACTTGATGATGATAGTCTTCACTGTGTTCCATAGTATAGCTAATGCCTTGGAAATTATTTTGTACCCTCCTCCTGACCGATACCTTTCAACAATGAGATCCCTCTGATGCTTTGAAAGCTCTCTGCAGACCAGAGCTCTTGCTGTAAGATGCAACTAAGAGAATGTCAGGAAAATCCTACTGGAACAGCTGAACTTTATTATTGATTAATCAGAGTCACTGTAAATGATGGTAGGTGTGTACAGACTACTATTTAACATGAGTTTGAATGTGATTGGTTAGTTTTGAATACAGCCACATCCCCAGTTATAAGAGGGTGTGCACACTTATGCAACCACATTATTTTATTTTTTTATTTAAAATGTCCCCCCTAAAAGATTTCAGTTTGTTTTTTCAATTGAATTGTTCACGTTATAGGTCTCATTGATGGTGGAAAAAGTTCAGACAGGACTGATCTTGGTCCCATTTTTTTACATGACAAAAACCTCGCAATTGGGTGCCAACTTTTTATATCCACTGTATGTGTCTCCCTCCATCAGGCTACAGCTGGATGCATAGACCATAGGTTTCCTCTAATGAACACAGGGACCTCAGCACACTGTATATTACAATCCTGTTGTTACAGCCTCACAAATGACGAGCTGCGGTGGACCACACGTGTTGATCCAGTACTGACGGACATTCATCTACACCTCAGACTTCTTCAGCGGACTGCTGCGGTTGTCATTTAAAGATGAATGTACATCAAGAACACGTCTAAGTGGGTCAGATTCAAACGGTTTATTCACTGTGTTTAACAACAGTGTGTTGTGTTGTTCTGGTCTGATGTGCTCTCTGTTTGTTTCACAGGTTTACCAGCACCGGGGCTAACCAGAGGCTACACGCTCGCTGAACGGGAAGCTAATGTAAGCTAGGTCGGCTAATTCTGTGGTCCGGTTCCCTGAGGACACTCGGAGCGAACTCCATCATCGCTGATTCCCACCGAAGCTTCTCCACTTACATTTCCTCGTGTTTCTCGAGGATGTCCATGCGCTCACTGCCACAGTCCGTCTCTGCCTGTAGCAACCAGGCAGTGGTGCCAACTCCTCAGTAAGGAAAGTAGCTATTGGCTGTCCTAACAGTCACTAGATGTCGCTAAATTACGTCATCGCCTAATTTGCATAATGTAATGGTCGCTATAGGACGCACAGAAAGTGAGAAAAAAACACCCTAAATATGTTTGGAACTTAAAATAAGCTTTCTTCTACAGAAGCGTATTACATTCACTTCACAAACAAGTTATTCTGTTTTTCTGGGATAATTATCGCGGATATGCCGAGACAAATGCCCCAAAAAATTTAAAATAAAAGTGAATGCAAAAAACTTAATAACTTTAATGCTGTATCTAGACCCACATACATAAATCGATTTTGTCCTGTATTGTTAAATGGTAGAATATCAAATTTAATCAAAAGGCTGTTATGTGGGATGGAACTTCTGGCTCTACGTCCAACCCTCCTCCTTTGATGTGCCCGCGGGATGATGTAAATGGTTTTGTATTTATATAGCGCTTTTCTAGTCTTGATGACCACTCAAAGCGCTTTACAGTACAGTTTTACATTCACCCATTCATACAGTGCATCTATTCACAGCACTTTATTATTCTATAAGGGGCCATTCGGGGTTCAGCATCTTGCCCAAGGACACTTCGGCATGCAGATGGGTCAGACTGGGGATCGAACCGCCGACCTTCAGGTTGGAGGACGACCACTCTACCCCTCAGCCACAGCCGCCCCGTGATGTGTGGTGATAAAGCTTATAGTCAGAGCTAATTAGTGTGGCAGAACGTTACTTGTTCTATTTTATGACACATGACACACGGAGCTTCTCTTTCCAGCTTCTCCTTCCTCTTCTCCATCCCTATCCCCCTTCCCCGGAATCCCTTTGCTTTATCACCCACAGATCCAGGGCCTCTGTGGCTGCACCATGGATTGCGGTTTGTGGATCGTGCACCGGGGGTCGTGGTGGTGGATCCATTGTGGCGGATTCTGAGTCATGTGGGCTGATCGTGGTGCTGGTGGCGGACCCTGTGTCGCGTTGGCATCGGGTACAGGCATTGGACCAGGACCGTGGCGGCGGCTCGTGGTGGGTCCTGGTGGGCGGCGGTGGACGGTGACTGAGGACTGGAGTGGCGTCTGGTCTGGATGGTGGATCGTGGTCTGGATGGTTGCTGAGCATGGACTGTGCTTGCAGCGGGACTGCTTGGCATGTCATGTTGGGGTTGTCCTTCGGGATGTCTACCCTCATCAAATGCTGCTAGAGACTTTGATTATTGATGATGTTTTCCTGCACCTGACATCTATTGCACTTCTGTCCGTCCTGGGAGAGGGATCCCTCACATGTGGCTCTCTCTGAGGTTTCTACATATTTTTACCCTGTTAAAAGGGTTTTTAGTAGTTTTTCCTTACTCTTGCTGAGGGTTAAGGACAGAGGATGCCACACCCTGTTAAAGCCCTATGAGACGAATTGTAATTTGTCAATATGGGCTATACAAATAAAATTTGATTGATTGATTGATTGATTGATGTGCACCGCAGGATGATGTGCTACGCACGATGATGTGCGGTGATGATGTGCACCGCAGGACGATGTGCGCTGCCGGATGAAGTGCGGTGCAGGATGAAGTGCCCTGCAGGATGAAATGCCCGCTCGATGATGTGTGCCGCAGGATGATGTGCGCTGCACAATGATATGCGGTGATGATGTCCGCAGCAGGATGAAGTGCACTGCACGATGAGGATAATGTGTGCAGCAGGACGATGTGCGGTGATGATGTGCGCCACAGGATGATGTGCGGCGCAGGATGATGTGCGCTGCAGGACGATGTGCGGTGATGATGTGCGCTGCAGGATGATGTGCGCGGCACGATGATGTGCGGTGATGATGTGCGCCGCAGGATGATGTGCGCCGCAGGATGATGTGCGCTGCAGGACGATGTGTGGTGATGATGTGCGCCGCAGGATGATGTGCGCCGCAGGATGATGTGCGCTGCAGGACGATGTGTGGTGATGATGTGCGCCGCAGGATGATGTGCGCCGCAGGATGATGTGCGCCGCAGGACGATGTGTGCCGAAGGGAGGAAGTGCACCGCAGAACGATGTGCATCGCAGGATGATGTGCATCGCAGGATGATGTGCATCGCAGGATGATGTGCGGTGATGAGGTGCGCCGCACGATGATGTGCGCCGCAGGATGATGTGCGCTGCAGGACGATGTGTGGTGATGATGTGCGCCGCAGGATGATGTGCGCCGCAGGATGATGTGCGCTGCAGGACGATGTGTGGTGATGATGTGCGCCGCAGGATGATGTGCGCCGCAGGATGATGTGCGCCGCAGGACGATGTGTGCCGAAGGGAGGAAGTGCACCGCAGAACGATGTGCATCGCAGGATGATGTGCATCGCAGGATGATGTGCGCCGCAGGACGATGTGCGCTGCAGGACGATGTGCGCCGATGTGCTGGAGGTGAGAGTGATGCAAGTATTCCTGTGACTGGGTTAACATTTGAACAGAAAATTGCTTTTAAAATTGGATCATGAAGAGTTTATAATAAAAAAAGCTCATAATATTTTCATTGTCTGCTTTCCTATTTTCTGTTTTGCCGTATACTAACTTATGTCGACTCACCTGCTTTCCATCAGTCAATCAGTCACTCATTATATATACCGGCCCATTTCCTGTGTTCTGTGCCAGATTGTCTAGTCTAGTTGGTGTCCTAGCTTTCCATCGTTGTTTCTCGTTTCTCTGCTCTGCTTGATTCCTGTTCTGAACTGCCTTCTTAGACCTTGGATTCCCTTTTTGCCTGCTCCCAATTCGATTTGTTTTCCCTCATTGACTGTCTACCTGGTTTTAACCCCTGCTCGTTCATTAAACATAAACTCTTGCTACATCTAAACTGCTCAAGTGTCGTGCTATTGGGTTCTTGTTTGTTATTTTGTGGATCCTGACGGACATAAGATTACAATATGGTCAAATCAGCTTTTTTAAAGGCAGATGAGTTAATTCCATAAGCCTATCGCCAACGCTTTAGGGCCTGGCACAAGACTGGTAAACAAACATGTGGAATTTGCACAGGATTATAGTCTCACATTTTAAACGCATGTTTCCTCATCTGGTGTGACAACATTTGCAAAATTGTGATCTAGTAGTATTATAGCAGTTTCAATGGTCTGTTCCTGATTGTATTGCCTCATATATTACACAAGGTCACATGTTGTAATGAGGCTGCAATGTTGGCTGACGAGTATGTGTATGCACATCTTTAGTGAGCAGAATAACGAGAGAGAGATTTCACACAAAAAATTCACCAAAGCTGGAACATCAGTCTAATGGATTTTTTTTTTTTTCGACACTGGAAAAAAGAAATTCCTTTTTTTAAAGGCAAAAAGCAAAATGCGCTAGGTGAAGTCGGCTTGTTTAGCTGCCACTATTCACAATCCCACAGAAACTGGTGGCTCCATTTCAAATGCAAGTTAAGCCAATGGGAACCTCTGAGATTGACTTTGGTTATGCTTGCTTATTGTTGAAACCAACAATTGGCACGGCAGGAGGCAATTTGGTGATTGTCCTGAACTGCAAGTTAAAGGAGGAGACATCCTTCTGGGAAATCAATCAATCAAATTCTATAGCCTTTTTATAATTGTATAGCCCATATTCTGATAGGGCATGATATGACATCCTCTGTCCTTAACCCTCAACAAGAGTAGGGAAAAACTACTAAAAACCTTTTAACAGGGTAAAAAGAACATAGAAACCTCAGAGAGAGCCACATGTGAGGAATCCCTCTCCCAGGACGGACAGAAGTGCAATAGATGTCAAGTGTAAAGGAGAACATCATCAAGATAAAGGTTTTAGCAGCATTGATAAGGATTAACAGTTTGAAGCATAACAGAAGGTCAATGAATTGATGGATTATTGTCAGTAATGGTCAAATATCTGAGGAGAAATACTTGTATCAAGCAGTCCTGCTGCAATCATAGTCTGTGGTGAGCAGCCGGCAAGATCATGATCCAACATCAAGATCGGATGCCAATATAGTCCATAGTCATTGTCCACTGCCGCCATTAGGATACACCATCAGCTGCCACCTCGATCGTGGTCCGCCACCGTTGTCAGATGCCAACACGATAAAGGATACGCCATTATTATCAAGATCAGCCAGCACGATACAGAATCTGCCACTGGATCCACCATTACGATCTCTGATATGCGTTCCACAGATCGTAATCCATGGTTTTTTCCCCAAATGGCAGTGGGGCTCACAAACAAGCCCCCTGCATCACAGTGACTCTGCCCCCCCCCCTGCACATAATTTATCCGAAACCAACTTCTACACCTTGGCACCGCACATGCATAGCTTATTTTTTCTTACTGTACATATTGTCTTACTATATATATTGTTGTCTTACTGTATAAATTGTTTTATGTCCGATTGTTGTTATATGTACAGTGCACCAACCACATCAAGGCAATTTCCTGTATGTGCAAATATACTATGCAAATAAAAGGATTCTGATTCTGATGATGTGACCACAGCTGCGGCCCTGGATCTGTGGATGATAAGGCAAAGGGACTCTGGGGAAGAAGTCAAGTCGGTAACATGTTTTGATGAAATATGAATTTCTTTGTTTCGATAACGATTGAGAAGAGGAAGGAGAAACTGGAAAGAGAAGCTCCGTGTGTCATTTGTCCCCCGACATTCTAGATCTATAGCAGCATAACTAAGAGCAGGTCTAAGACAAGCCTGGACCAGCTCTAACTATAAGCTTTATTATAAAGGAAGGTTTTAAGCCTACTCTTAAACATCCATATAGTGTCTGCTTCCCGAACTGAAAGTGGGAGAAGATTCCATTGGAGAGGGGCTTGATAGCTGAAGGTTCTGGCTCCTACTCTACTTTTAGAGACTTTGGGGACGAAAGGTAAGCCTGAATTCTGGAAGCGCAGTGCTCTAGTGGGTTGATAAGGTACTTTCAGCTCTTTAAGGTATAATGGTGCAATATTATTAAGGGCCTTGAAGGTGAGTAGGAGAATTGTAAATTCTATTCTAGATTCAACCGAAGCCAGTGTATATGTATAGTGATATGTGGTCTCTTTTCTTGGTTCTTGCCAGGAACCGTGCTGCGGCCTTTGGAAATGACTTGGCAGGGAATCGGGTTTGGCCAAATTACATGAAGTTGGATATCTGAAGTATCAATTCAAGCAGATAAGACAGGTGCCACAGCTATAAAAACTCCCTGAAAAGATCCCTGACCACAGGATTTTTTGGGGGGTTGCTCCATAAAAGCAGAGGGTCAGTGAACCAGACCATGCTGTGTTTACAGTTTGTGTTGTGACTTATGCAATGACTGCTGCTCTGACTGATTGTGAAGCCTTATCGGATAAGCTGGCTTCACAGCTAAACGTTTGCATTGTCCCTGCCAACTGATCTTCTTGTATTTCAGAATTGGTGAAAGAGCAAAAGATGACCCGTCTCTAAAGTCTAAAGGACCTGTATGACTTAGTTTTGCTTACATCTCAGGCAGGAAGGTGAATCATATTACTGTCCTTAATTCTAAATTAAGGACTGTAACAGCTCAAAATGTTGCAGTATGTATGAGAAAAACCTTAAATCGTGTGCTTCAGCATTTCTTTCTGGCCATGTTCAAAATGTGATGTTTCTGCATACATAAAAACGTGTTTCACTTATCCGGTTACAAGCAAACCTAATCAAACAATAAAACCAGCTCCTTTGTATCCAATACCTGCAGTGAGACAGCTGTTTGAGCACCTGCTTGACTGTGGGGGTCCTGGAGCCCACACCCTGTGTTAGTCAACAAGATATCCAGCTGCTTATCCACTCTGCTCCATCTCTGCAAAATCTGTAGTGAAGGCCCAGAGCCAGTTCGTATCAGTGTTTGGGATCTACAAAATATCACAAGGTGATCAAGGGTCAAATTTCACACGTCGGTTGTTTGTGCAAGTTTTTAAGCAGCTTCAAATAAAGCATAACAAGGCCTCAGCATACCATCCACAGAGCTATGGTGCATGTGACTGCTTCTATCAACATCTAAAATTATTTGGGGACTGGTGGGGAAGTTTTACGACGGCTCTTGTTGGCGGCGAGAGAAGTTTCAGGAAAGTACAGTCCTAATGAGCTTGTTTTTGCCAGTTGTGCAGGATTAGATGATGTTGATTGATTCTCCACAGAACTTAATTACTTATGTTAATGGTTTCAGACATAGAACCTACGAAACTGGTGAACTTGAAAACAAAAGTTGAATGCTTCCCAGATTAATTTTTTTAAGTGAATGCAGAGTACAACAATTGGACGTAAGTGCAGGCGAATAGCTTCTGGTCCGACTGTCACCTGTTGAATGATTTTTCCAGGCGTTGGTCCATGTTATGTGATCCGCCAGGTTTCAGAACAGAATTCCCTGACTGAAATATCAGAAATATCCAGCTCTGATTGCAAATAACTCCATGTAAGTGCTTCAGGAGGAGCAAATGTCTAGTTAAGGAGTCTTACAACTATGACCTAAACCTTGAGCAAAACTATGTTGATTCATTTGGATGAAAATATATGTAAACCGCTGGTTGATCTCTGACACTCGCAACAATTTAATATAGCATGATGTTTACGTGGCACCATCAGGTCTTTACTCTTATACCGTCTTCCCCATCAGGGCCAGCTGCTTTCCTAGGGCGCAGTATCCTCAGCTCTCCTGTGACCTGCTCCGCCGTGATGGTAGGGGGAAGGAGGAGGGGGGTCTGTGTGGTCGCCTGATGGAGGGGTGCAGCTGTGGAGAATGGCAGAGGGCTGGAAGCTGGAGGGAGTGGGGCCACACTGGCAGTGATCAGAGCAGCGGGGAGGGGTGGATCTCGGGGATGTGAGGGTGAGGGGGTTGTGGCATGCAGTGAGCAGGTAACAGCAGCAGATAGGGCTGAGGGGGGGATGCAGGAATAGGTGTTAATAACATCTAAAACAAAGCCTAGTGCTTTTATTAAAAAAACATATTGGCCTTAATTCTATTGTGTATTGCTCTGGCACACTTGAGTCTACCACGGAACCTGTCTTTTTCCTTGTTATGCCATCTATTATGATTTTACTGTTTTCAGCGCTGATTAATACATTGAGATTTACACCTTTCAATTTAGCCTCATTGACTGTTTTTAATTTGTTCCAGTCTGCCGCCTAAATTTCATCTCCTTCTCTTTCACCTTGTTTTGTATTGCTTCCTATTCCTAGATCAACCAATATTAGATAGTGGTAGCTTCCTATAGTGTCTTTTAATAACCTCCACTGACTTACCCCTCCCAAAGTGTGTGTAACCAATGTGAGCTCAAGCTTTCCTTTCTTGAATTGTTTGCATGGGTTATAGAAATTCTATATTTTCATGCTTCCTTTCTTTGTCAAAACTATTGTGTCCAACTCCTTTGCTGGCCCTAATTGTCTGTATAGTTTACCACTACTGATACGTTTCCATTGATTCTATCCTTGTGTATGCTACAGTATCTTGCAAGACCGTATTTTAAACAGGTTTAAGCCATGTTTCCTGTACACTGATGACATCTTGTTTTGTTTTTAATCAGCTGATATATCATTTTAACTCTTGTTTGCAATCAAATTTCTAGAAAAGTATGCACATAATGGGATGATTGGGTGACCTTTCCAAGAAACCTTCAAATTGACTTAGTGTAGATCTGCATGTTTTCTCTCCAGATAAATCTTTCATATCTAAGAACTTTGCTGCTGCAATTTAAGTTACCAACTAACAGATGTAAGCAGGTGTTAGGAGTCACCAGCAGATGTCTGGTGTTTGCATGGTGTTCTTTGTCTGGTATTTTGTTCCTCATTCTGACTCGTTCTTTGATGTCTTTTCCCTCTGCATATTATGCTCTGCTCAGGTCTTACTGGCTGGACCTCCACTGCCTGCTTCCTCATACTGTATGCTCCCCACCAGAATTGCAAATTTCTATTTTGGCTGTTTCCACCACACTCTACATCTCTGTTTTCCCTTGCACACACGCACAATGTGACTACATCGCCGGCATTTTAAGAAATTTACGGGTTATTAACTTACTTTTAAGCTCACATAACCAACCATGACTTTTTTCCCAGAAGAACATCATCTTTAAAGTCCAGTAACACTGACTGACTGTCCAGCCTTTTGCCTGCATTTATGCCTGCAACATTCTCATTCCTGTAACGGTTCTTCCTGTCAACATTCTTTAATGTGCATCCAAATCTTCTCCAATGGGAATTGCTGATATCACCCATGCTTCTCACACCTATTGTTTACCTTCTACAATTTCTTTCTGACAAATTGTTTGCAGGTCAAGCTGCTCATTTTCTGCTCAGCATTCTTTCATCTTTCCAGCAACCATCCCTCAACATTTTCACCATTGTAATATCCCCACCTGCTTTCTTTAAACCATTTGTTAATGCAACCTGGTTAACAGATGAGATCTTATGTTCTCATTTAAACTTGAGAATGATCTTAAATACCTCAACTGTTTTGCATTTATCAAGCTCTTCATCTAATTCCTCATCACTTGTTTGTTTGACAGTGTGTGTTGATGTTTTTTCCCTTTCCTTCCTTCTTCTTTTCTGTTACCCACAATCCTTGTCGGAGATTTTATCATTATTATTATTTACAATCCACATGCCATGTGCGAGGCCGTTAAGTTAGGGGGGTTTGCAAGATATGCGTTCCACATACAGACAGAAATAAAAAGTAATTTGTCGGTAGATGGATGTTTTTCAATAAAACGTATATTTGAAAATGTTCAGATACAATGGCGGAATTTCATAGTTATACTGAAAGAGTGTTAGTATATTTGATTTCGATGAGAACACGCAGGTTATTGGGAAAGTTGCTTCACCAGAGACATTACAGTCTCTACAAACATATAGCACAAACTATTTCAGAAAATTACATCAAAACCCATATTTTATTTTATGTATAGCAATACCATTTACATATTAAATAACACTATAATAGAATGCTTTGATATAGCTTTCAATAAAACAAAAAGGGAAAAAGAAATCTGTCTGTTTTTCTTTCTTAGTTCATGTTTAAAAAGAAGAAGGAACATCCACCTTTCCAAAATGGGTCAATAAGGAGGACATTATCAAGAAACATACAAGAGAGCTGACAGCAGACTCGTAGCTTCCAAAGGATGAAAACCAGAAGAAATCAAAAGAAAGGTGGATAACATCTTAATATCACAATCACTGCCTGGACATTAATGGAGGGCTTGAAGCTGGAAACTGGAATCTGATGATGTGGATACAGAGACACCTGGCTTCCACAGGATACAGCATGGACAGCAATGCCATAAGTGAGTTCACATGAAAGAGAATAGATTTAAAAAGTGTGTTATAATAGATCAGATGGATCTGTTTGGAACCATCGTGAGAGTTCTGTGGCACAAAACTCAAACAGTAAAAGAAATGTAATGTTTATGTTACAAAATCAGTCAAAAGGAAATAATGGAAATGTGTATGATACCATTTCAAACACTCCCCCGACACAGTTCAAGAATACACAGTTTCAGGAGAAGGTCTATGTTACAGAGGCAACAAAATATATATGTACATTTTCATTGACAGTACAGCTGCGTGTGCACTTCAAAGGCAACACAAAACATTTTTCATTCAGAAAATTCAAGAATTGCATGAAAGCAGGGACAGAAAGATGGCAGTGACAGTCTGAAGGGCCTGGTCACACCAGCACATTTTACACTTTATTTCACTCAACAGTACATTCTATATATGAATCCACACCATAAAGCTCCAGTAAACTGTCAACACTGATAATTGGGAGATCCGGAGAGGTAAAAATGCTATTAAATTAATCAATTTGATAGCATTACTTCACCCAAGATGAATGTCCCTCGTGCTCTGTAGAGAGATGCAGCATAGCCTGCAGGTATGGATAGAATTGGCAATTTTACCTGAATATTAGCAACTGGAAGCAAACCAGCATCATTGGCTAGCTAACATCTTATATTGAATGCTAGTTTAGTTCACTTTTATGTATCTTTTAATATGTACATATGAATTTCGCTTTGCGTCTTTCTGGTGTGACCAGGCACTTATGAGAAATGTAATATTCATAGAAAATGAAATAATGTCGGGAAACAAAGATGCTCTGTAGATTTCCCCCTCAAAGTTGGAGAGTTTCTACTGTGTGCCCCATTGGGGAGATAATACTGCAAGATAAAGAGAAATAGTATATGTCTTTAATGCTCTACCTACTCAGATTATCCATTGATTCTTCTCAATGTCCCAAATGATAATGGCACCAGTAAATGAAAGAACTTCAATGCCAATGTAAAAAAAAATAGGTCTAGGTGAAGTGTTTGTCCGGGTGTCTGTTTATGTGCGTGTGTGGTGGTTGGCTGATGGGGGTTGGGCAGTCATAAGAGAGATGTCGGCAAAAGAGAGAGAAAAGCTCATCCAAAATCTTTTGCTGCTCGGGAAGGATTCAAGTCTTTGGTTAAAGTTTCTTAAAAAATGGAAATAAATTTTTCCCCCTTTCTCTCACCATTACACACTGTTTTGTGCTGTGTGGAAAAAAGTAAGGAAAACACTTTCACAATTGTTCATTTCACAGGTACAGAATATCATTTAAATCTGTGGTAGAGTTAGAACATCCTCAAGAAAAAAAAAGAAAGTAAGTAAGTAATTATGTATATGTGTGTGTGAGAGGTTACTGCAGCTAAAGCAGGAAACATCTGAGACTCTGCTTTTTGCTTGTAGGCCACAAAAATACATCTCCGGAGAAAAGTGAGTGAAGAATGGTGAATATGTACACAAGGCCTTGGGAGGGCAGGAAGAGTAGTCACTCCTGACAGCGAGCATGGCTCTCGGACCTGTTCTGTCTTTGAACAAACACAATTGGAACGTGCAGTTTCTGCTCGTACAGTTACATATAGAGATTGCTTGATTTTCAGTTTGCAGCATATTGTATTTGATCTCTTCAGGTGTCTTAACAGCTGCAGTTTGATCACATCTGGTTTTAGCCATGGATTTAAAGGACAGATGGGTGTTATTCTGTTAATGTTTTATCGTCATAAAATAAACCTGTTTGAGTTTTTTTAGGAAATTACTTGTTTTACTTGATCCTACTCTGCTTCTAAGGTGCTCAGGTCCTGGTCACACATACGAGAATGTATTTGGGGCAAATCTTTGCATTCTGTTCATTTCCAATCTGTGCAAGCTAGGAGGCGAATAAAACAACCTGTGTTAGGCAAATCGCAGGGTGGTTTCAACTTCGACCTGTATATGTGAGGCTTCGCCATTACTCTAATATCTGTACCCTAATCCTAACCAATCATCACCCTTCATCCCAAATTTGACCAACCCAACCAACAAAGGCAATGGGTAGATTAGCCAATCAGAAGCAGGGGTAGGGGGTGGGTTCTCTTCCTTCTCTGACGGGCTGATCTGAAAGAAGTGAGTGAGAGGCTAACACCTTCTGATAGAATTTGTAGACAGAAACAAAAATATAGAAAATTATCCTTCCAGTTTGACAGAGGGGTAGGGTTGTGTAATGATTATTTTTCTTAACAAATGCATTTTCAGGTTCTTCTCATATTATTACAAGGAAATAAAACTATGTTGAAAGCAAAGACAACTTTTTTGTTTCAGCATATTTTGGGCATTAGTGATGCTACTCCATGCAACAGTAACTGTCTTCTCATGTTAGACACAGCTCTCATTCACCATATTGTAGAGCACTGTGTTGGAGCTGATACAAGCAGCATAGGCCTCAACCTTTTTAGATCAGGCAACGATATAATGAAAAAACTAAACTGCAAACAAAATACTGCAGCTCATCTTACCCAAGCCTATAGGTGGCAAACTGAAGGATAATTGATCATTTTGAAATGAGTCATCAGAAATAAAGCATCACAAACATACAGTATGGTTATTATAAAAGCATCAGCTCCCGGTCTCCAAATTAGTACTTAAGGGAAATCCTATTGGGAAATATTTCTTGTCAGATTCTGGTTACCAAAGATGTTTTTCATGTTTGAGACAACATGAGCACAATTAAAATGAATATGTTTATAAAAAAAACTGATTGTGAAGTGTCAAATCTAGACTAACACTGAGAAGCCAAAAAACTGTTTTAAACCCTGTTTCATTTCTAGAACATAAGCTATTTGTTGCATAGAGTTTGTTGTTGAGTCTGCTGTCCCCCGGGGGAGATCATACTTACTCAACCCTATACAATGACACACACACACACATACAGTTGCATGTGGGTAAATGATGGCTCCACATATATGTTATGTGTTTTTCATCTCTGACTTCATTATCAAAATGATTCAATGACCAGAACAAAAAAAACGTTCCCAACGTTATTTTCGAAATGATGGCAAAATGGCAAGAGGTTGCCTAGTCTGTTGTAGCTCATCAGATGTTTTGAATCAAAAATCTCTACTTGTGGCATCTGTATGTGTGTATTAGTGTGTGTGAGGACAAATGATGTGGCAGCATACAAGAACATAGAGGACTGAGAGTGTCTGCTCCCAGATTGCTGTGAGTCAGCTGTGAGCACTGGAGTGGTAAATTATCGGATGTAATGTAAATCAACCGGCCTGCGGCAGGAGGCCACAAAGAACATGTACAAAATCACAAAGTTATTATGAGGATATATTTATATATGTATACATACAGTATTCCCATATATTAAAAAGCATATTATGAATTATACAAAGAAATAATAAAAGTTCACAGTAGCAGTTGTTATACCACGTCAGGTTCTCTAACATGAATGTGACTTTCTAACAGGAGAGAGTGGCAACAAAATAAAAATGAGAGGGAAATTACTTTCAGAAAACAAGCACTAATTGTCTGTGACAAGCCTCCCAGATCTTGGCTCTTGTGATAAATGAGTGGTAATGTGATATTAGAGATGAGCAGGGAGGAGGAGGTTATACTGAGCTGAAGATGACCAGCATTTTGTTACTGAGGCTGAGAGTTTGTAACTTCCTCCATCCGCTGCTTTAAATGAACTGGTAAGGGGCAGGCAGAACAATGTCCTTCACAGAAGCAGTTGGTTGAATAAGGGCAAATGTCATGGAATGTCAAAAGAAAAAGAAAAAAATCAGAGCTTAAGTGAGGAAAAGCCAATTGAGTCAGCTTTAGTATAGGCAGTAACACTGACATTATATAGTGCAAACAAGAAAAGACAGAAAGGTGTTTCTCGTTGCCTACCAACGCCACTGTGAAACTCAAAACGCAGGTGCAAACCCTTCAGTAGGAGAACATTAAGACATAAAATGGCGAAAAAAATAAATATCAAAAACTTTTTATCAGTGTAAAAAAGTAATCCGGTTATTTGTTTTAACCAAGAGTCTGGCAAAAAAGGCCTCAAAAAGTCTTGTCCTCAATAGTTCCTCGACGTTTTACAAAGTTAAGTGCCAGCTTTGTAGGTTCAGGGACCTCACAGGGTGTTGGGACACACAGGACACACTCAGTTCCAGGCCTCTGAGGGACCTCCCTCACACCAATGACTCCATGCTCTCTGCCTGGTTCGACTGGTCTGACATGGACACCATGGACCCTTTAACGTCCCTGGCCAGAGGACCCAAACTGTTCTCTGTGGTGCTGATGAGGCTGAGCAGAGCTTTGTATAGGTACTGGTACTGGTCCTGTGGACCAATCAGAGACAGGAAGAGTGAAAAGATGAGAACAATATATGCCCACAATGCTTTTCTTCTTCTTCTTCTTCGAGCCAAGTCCTGAAGTGACACTGTAGCTAGATTATAGTTATACTGAGGCCATGTGTTATTTGAACCAGAATTGATCATCAGCCATGACGTCTTGTCCTGTTTGTAGTGGTCTGAACTTGGTCTGAACCTGAAAATATATGATTTACTTAAACTCTTGAACAAGACGCCTGCAGGGATGGTTCAAAAGGACAGTTACAGTGTTGTCAGACTCACAATGTCTGTGAAGACTCCTGGCCTCATGAGGTTGATCATCTTGGCCACCTGGTAGATATCGACGGCGCCCTCACTCTCCAGCTGCTGAGACAGGGTGGTGAGGGCACACAACATGCCAGCTGACACCGCTCCCAACCTGACAACCAGACACACACACAAGAGGGAAAAGTCGTTGTGATTTAATCTATTTTAATCTATTTTCTCTGCACATGCACCTGAGGGTTTGGTTCCAGGTTCTGTCTGAGTGTCAAAAAATGAAAATGGAAACTTACAATAATATACAAAACTACTGTTTTGGGTCCATTCATGGAATCATTCAATGTCTTGTAACTGCTTTTTCACTCCCTCTGGTTCACATCATCATCATACCTTTGTTAGCTACAGAAGTGTTTTCTCGCTCCTCATTCTGAAATTGAAACTCACCACACTTCTTCTTGGTCTTATTCGTTTTCTTTTTGTGAATATTAATATAGTGCTTATTGTATCTGTACCTATTACAATTCAAGTATTGTTATTATAATTACTTCCTTGTATATTGTTGTTTTTAGCACATGCTTAAAAATAAAGTTCTCTCAATATTCTGGGTGTCCAGCACTCAGTTGTCCAATGATCTCACTGGGTTATGTTCATAGAGAGCTGAGGGTAATCAAGTAGCTTTTCTCATGGACATTCTCTGTCATTGCAGTGTAAACAACGCTTCACTGATCAGGTTGTGGGCCTGACTGTGGCTTCTCAACTTGTAAAGCATCAAGTATTTGTAATAATGCCAATTACAGAGCACTAATGTGTGTAACAGAGTTGTAATGTTAAAATGACACAGTCTGGGTAAACAGTGATTACATGACACTTTTAGGCCTCCGTAGTGAATAAGTGGAATGTTTGAAATTTCTGTAACCATATATTCACTTTCAGGGAGGCAACCTTATAAACTGTCATGTAATTTGTGTAGGGGCACAATTTATGGACACACTTGACTGGGGGGATTTAACTATTTGACCCTTTCTGACATAACACAACACACACAAAGCCAGACTCCATTATTTACATATACATCTTCCGGGCTGCTTGATGAAATAGTTTAAGAAACCACCTAAAAAAGATCCTGGTTAAGTTGGGGGCTCTGTCTAATCACTTCTTCCTTTGCAGAGTCAACAATTTCACATTCACACCTACTTCACACCGTGATTGATCAACTTTGTGGAGATGAGACAACAGCCAGGATTGGAACTTCACCAGCCCTGCTTTTTAATTCTTTGCACAACTATTTATGTATGAAGCTGAGTGGCCCCCCAGAAGAACAGGTAGTCCACAGCAAGCAACATTTTGTGAGAAACCCCTTAAATTCTGTGATTGGCTATGTGCTGGACTGCATTAACACCAGGGTCTGAAACCCCCTCACGAGACCCCATTCCATTAGCTTCATGTCGAAATCTTTTAGAGATTTGGTTGAAGACCTACAAAATATCACGAGTATCTCGCAGTGCATGTTTCTCTCATGATCACAACCTGCTGGAGATTAAATCTGGCCACAGCAAACACTCTCTGTCGCCTCTTAAAAACCGCTCCATCTCTCATTTTTCCAGATTTCCTTGACAACAACTCAGCCACAGAGTGGAGACACTCACATATCGTAAGCATCATTTTTGCGTTAAAATATTTCTCAGCAAAAGCATTAACCTAAGCATGACAGCTCACTCCAGCGTAAGGCTCCCTGGGGAACACTGGGTCCTTCACTATGTCAGGGGTCTCCTCTTCCATTAGCAGCCCTGCCAGGAGAGCAGCACAAACCGCTGCTTACAACCCATGCCTGGCTGAGTAATGAGCGCACAGACAATTAGGACAAGTTTCTAACTGACAATCTCTTAGGTGCTACGAGTCGACTGCAGCATAGCAACCACATGAAGTGCTCAATTAGTCGCTCTTCTTCTGGAGGATGCGACAAGCAATCTTCATTATTCTAATGAATAAACATGAGCAGAGCTGCTGGAGTGTTGTTCAAGAACGCTAATGTGTGTCAATACGAAAGACACGTTCATTAATTTTAATTGAGCAGTTTATTGAGTTACCTGTTGTGGGGGGAGTTAGGGGGTTATAAGGACTGTCACTTGCAATAAAAATGGCTGTAAAACAATAAGTAGGAATCTGATCTCTTACATGATCTCTGTCAGGACTGACCAATATGCTCTTTGATTGCAGGGTTCTTATTGAAGAAAAAATAAAAATTTAGCAGACACACAGATGATCATTGGATAAATTTGGGGATAGTGTCTTGCCCAAGGACACTTTGACATGTGGTGTGGAGGTGCTGGGGATCAAACCAATGACATATAAGTGCCTTGACTCTAGGCTTTGGACTCTTAGATAAATATGTTTTTTTTTTGTTTCGCACTTTTCTTTGTGGACATTTTGCATTTAGTTGTTGTAGTTTGAAGTTTCCACTCTCTGACTTAACTTCCTGTCTTTTTGACCTGTATCCGGCCCCTGTGACTGTCGTTGCCTTTCACCCTTTGGTCTTCACTCATCTTCATATCCTTCTCTTGTGAGTTTTTCTTGTTCCTCGTGTTTTCTTTTGATCCCAGTGATTTGTAGATGTTTCGGACTTACCTTATTTTCTGTAAGTACCTTTGCCTTAAATTACAGGACACTTTTGTTATTCTACATGGCTTCTGCAAATGTGGGTCCCCCTGCGATCTACACCCTGACAATAAGTGGACGTTAGTAAGTGGACTATCCTCTCTACCTCCTGAGCCAAAGCCGCCACTGTATTTTTCTATTGTCTTGAGTTTCTGCTGTTTTTTATGAACCTCAGTAGTTTGTCATAATAACTAGCATTATGTATTTAAAAATGAAGCCATGTTTTGAAGTGTGTCGAAATACATAAAAACATGTGACATATATTCTTTCTACTAAATAATATGAGTAAACAAAAAATTTGACTGACTCATCGTGGACGATGGTTGGTCCATCGCGGGTGGCCGCCTCTTCTTTAATGATGTTGATGAGCTCAAAGGTGCTGCTGATGGGTGCATCAGGGTTCGGCCACTTGGGGCATTGAAAGTGTCGAACCTCTAAAACATAATCATCCTGGTTTCAAAATTGGAAACAAGCAGAAAGATAGCAAGAGAGATAAAGGTTAGACGAGGCATGTTTGATTTAGAACGGTCATATTCAACTTGTCAATGTAACTTTAATCAAAGTAAAGCAATTTTGATTTTCTGTTTTGCATAGGACAGCATTTAGGAAAATTCAAAATTGTTATTAGTCAATCTGAGTGTAGAGGCATTCAATGCACTAGACACAGCCCAAACAAAATTCATAAAATATTTCTCATTTGAAATAGTAAAAGAAATATTAAATCAAGTGTTGATACATTTGCATTCACACTGGGAAAAGAATATGGCCCCATGTGTCTGGGTGAGCAGATCTTAAATGTGTCCTCAATGAACCTGTTCACACCTGGTATTAACATCCGTCCTGAGAGATCTGATCACAAGTGGCCAGTGCTAAGTACATGTGTCTTTAAAATAAATGCTTCCTCAATGTGTCTCCTGTGATCACTTGTGATAGAGTCTCACTTCCTGCTCTACATACAAATTAACATATATGTTAAGAGTACAAATAGGTTCAATGAAACTGAAGCAGGTCAGAGGACATCAGCTGAGTACGAGGTCCTTCATATGTGGCCCAGGACGCATATGTGACTGTTGTGGACACGTACCAGACCACCTCCGACTGTGGTCTGGAGTGATTGGATCTGAGTGCCTTCACAACTGTACTAAGAGCTGTCCACCTGTGATCAGATCACCAAAACAACATGTCTATACCAGGTGTTTACAGGGTCAATGTGTCTTGGATGTCTTCACACCCAGAGCTGTCCACTTTGGATTCAAAGGTCTGAAAGGGCCTCTGTCACACACAACACACACACACACACACACACACACACACACACACACACACACACACACACACACACACACACACACACACACACACACACACACACACACACACACACACACACACACACACACACACACACACACACACAAACACAAACCTGTGTAGCTTCAAGGATGAAGTCATGGATGCTAATCTGCTCCTCGTTGGACAGACATAGTCGATCTTTGCTGATGAGAGTGACAGTAAACGCCTCACAGTTCATCGCCTCCTCCCGACTGGGCCAGTACACAAACTCATCTTCCGCCTGCATAAACAGCAGACACACAGTTTTACTTCTGTCTTTATTATTCAACAATGTAAAACAGCATACATTATTCATTCAGTAAACTTTCTGTTCAAAAATTCATACTGGTGGATGAAAAGGTTCACTCAATTCAACAATGAACTGAAATGTTCACTTTGAGTAGATAACAGTGAAACAAAACAAAAATCCTGTGCTTTATGCTCTATTCTTGCAATGTGTGTAAGTAGACCTATGTATAGATTAAATGATCTATACAAAAGTCTGAATATATGATTATCTGTATTTAAATTGAGCAAAACCCATCAATGAATGTCCCATGCTAAAGTGGCTGTGGTGCATCAAACCACTGTGAGATGGGATGTTTGCAATCGATGATTGTGTGTTTGTGAATCTTTCTTTGTGTGTGTGTGTTAGGTGAGTATTTGGCTGGATGCTTATCAGTGTATATGTAACTCCTGCTTCATAAAAGTCAGGAAACTGTCAGATGAGCACAAGCAAGTGATTGTGTGGTGGTCACTTTGCTGCTGACAACAATTACACAGAATTACACAAAAACACAAAAATCTTGCCATGAAGTTGTGTGAAGATTTCTCTAATTCATAAAACCTAAACACAGGTGTGCGTGCATGTATGTTGGATTCATACCAGTCCGTGGTTGGCGGGGAGCATAACAATAATTTGTGCATTGTGGTCCCAGATCATTCTCCAAAAGTCTTTTATGGTGTGGGGCAGAGGATGCTGGGTAATTATGAATTCATTACTACGGTAGTATCCCTGTAGAAAAGATAGGAATAAAACATCAAATAAAAAAGGGTTAAGGGGGAGAATGACACCAAATTATGGCATCAACTGATGAAAGGGTGATAGTGAGCTGCTATTAGATGAGCTGTGAGTTCGTTGTCGCGCATACATGGAGATAAGTGACTTCACCTGACAACAGTCATATCCTCATACATACCTGCTTTTTACAGGCTTTTTGGATTCAGAGGCTAATCTGAACTTCTAAGTCACTCTTTAGAGAGATAATCCACAGAATTTACACATCAAAATCATGTCAGTAGTTATGGAGAGTTCTAATCAGCCCGTGAAAACATGACATATGATGACCTTTTTGGTTTTGGCTGGGTTTCAAGAGAGCAGGAAAATGCCACTCTCTAGTCAATCAGGAATTTTTCCTTGCTCTAGACTTGAGACTTGACATTTTTAATTTGACGTTTTCATCACACATGACAGCATTGTATAGAGGTCCTGACCTACAGCCAAATATCAGACCAGACCCAAGTTATATTCACTCTTCTTTGGGTCTGGGTTTTATTCATAATCAAAGCTTTCAGAGGTGAGACACACTAAGTCAAGTCTAAGGTGCAGTTGTCCTCAGGTCTATAGCAGTTCTGAGTGATTTCATCATTCATTCATCCTACTGGTGTATCTTTTATTTGTCAGTTTTGCATTAAGGGGAAGAGTAGAATCCAGTGTATTTGGAGCTAGACCCATCCTATCGATTAAAGTCTGAATATCTCAGTCTCTGCAGCTTTGATTTTGCAGTATTTAAAAAAAAAAACCTTGATGTAACAGTGGAGATCAATGACTGACAGAAGAAGTGGATGTACTGACCATGATATAAGATGCGTTAATGTAATCGGTGCCCTTGATGCCAGGCAAAGGTGCTAGGCCGACTCTGGCTTGCTCCGCTGTTCAGAGACAGACAGAAAGGTGAGGTAGAAAGGGAGGGTGGCATGGAGAGAGGAAAAGAATAGCAATAAATCAGCTTATTAGAATAGTTCCCATTGAAAGGCCAGTCTGTGTGTATCATGCTTGCACTGTTATTGGCTACAACCAGTAACAGATTACGCAACAGCTGGAAACAAAACAGAGTAGCTGAATGATCATACTGAGACCAGTCAACATACAGACGAGAAGTATTTCAATTTACTATGTATTGTGCCTTTGTTAGATATAGTAATAGCAGAGACACATAGGACTGGTGGGGATGGACAGCAGCAGCAAACAGCCTGGAGTTGACTGCTCAGTGCATTTGCACCCTTGTGGTGTGTGTCATAACCATTCCACCATCAGGTCGCCCCAGCTAATGAGTTTTTAAAAGCTGGTATGAAAATGATAATCAGGGCTGCTCTGTTTACATTTCAGAAACTCACTGCAAAAAACATTTTGGGGGAATCTGATTAAATTGCCTTGATTTTATGTGCAAATATTACATTTCGTAAATTTACAGTCACTCATTTAGTATTGCTTTATAGTGACAAAAACAATTCTAATAGGCATATACTTTTGTCATGGTTGTGCAGAGGTGCTGTTACATTTAAAGATGACTTGCTCTGCAGGGCTTAGAGAAGGTTACAATAATAGGTTTTTATGAAAATTTCAAATGGAGAGAAAAGCTAATTACAGAAAGCGCAAGAACATTTTGTCCTTGTAACAGTAACTGTCCTATAGTATAGACTAAAGGTTGGTGCACGTTCAGTTCTTGCTGCTGCCCTGTTTGAAAAGGACTGATTGCAGGTACAAGCTTTATAGTGAGGCGGATAATTACCTCCTGTGTTCTCACATTGGCTCAATCAGACACAGACATTTTCTGGAGTTTTTACAAATAAGCTGGCCCAAAAAACTCCAGGAAAAGTCCAGAGACTCTCACTTGAATATTTAATTTCTCACATACAGTCCCTCCGGAGAATAACCGAGGATTGTCCAGAGTTCAGTGCATGTTTGACAGCAGTTATAACAGGATTACGTAAACAACTACTCAGATAACATTGATTCCCTTGAAGTGGTTTGACCCAGGGAGGAACCCAGTTATTTTAGAGCCACTTCATTTCTTCAGATTTAATCAATTTTTACAAGATTGTAAAACTTACATGGCACCACAGAGGAATTTCGATTTTTCTCTTTGTTGTAGTCTTTCTGAGCATTGAAGCAGTCCATGAATCTGGAATTACACTGCGTTACCAGCTGGAAAAAAAACAGAAAAAGAGAGGGAGGGAGTGTTACACCAACAACCAGTGGAATGACAGACTGACTTATACCAGTTTCTGGTGTTTGTGCTACGCTAAGCTCATTATTTCGAGAACTAACTTACTACATCTCAATTGTACAGATTCATACAAATTGTACAAAATGTGCACATATTTATCTAATTGAGGACACATTCATATACATAGTACAATGTATTTTAAAAAACAAGAATGCACTTCTCCCCCACTGCTGGTTAGATGTGCTGTGTTTGTGAGTCATCAAGCTTCTTATTTAACGATGTAGGTAAACGATACCTGAAGGTTAAAGAGAAGAAAGCTCACAAGAGAAAACCCCAATCTAAGAACAAGATTATTCAGCAACACAACAGCTGAAAACATGACTTCATTCAGCAGTTTGAACCTTCTTATAAAGTCATAAATTCATTACCATCACAAAGAAAGACATTGTTCTTTGCTCACACTTCATCTACTTGAAACTTGGGACTTGATGGCAGCGTATGTTGTGAATTATCATCAGCCACATACTCTCCTGTTGTCAAGACTTACCACAAGAAAGTGACCCAAACCAGGGCTAGATGAAGAGATTGACAGGAGGATAATTTATTTTGTATTCAATTGTCAATACATATCAGTATTTTAATATTATTTAATTACTTACATGCTAATTTAATGAAATACCTGTGGATTTGTTTTTTTGGATGAGTTTCTCATAATATAAGATAATCCTGTCCTGATTATAATGTATTTTTTCCCATATTTTGGCCTCTAGTCAGAACCCAGTTCATATTTGATTTTTAATCAAAGTACTATCATTTAATGAACTACCAACATTTTTAATTGCTTATTTAATGTCTTTGAAAATGATATTAGAAATTAGATTTGGTTATATGGTCCAATGACAAAGTATATTTTGTAATTGAGTCAAAACATATTACTCACAGATGAATAGTTGATTTTCAAAGAGAATTGTCGGATGTGGGAGAAACATGCAAAGACCTGAGAGACACTGCCAAGGACCAAACTGTCTTGGCCAGATGGGTTGGAGCCTCTTTGGCTCTTGTAGTGGTGGGTAATGAGGAAAAGAAGGCTCCACTACACCGGTCATAATGTTTTGGCGAACCAGTGTACATTTTCATCTAAAAACATTGGTGTTATGAAATTTCCCTCTTGGCCAATTGTGCCATAGTGTTGTCATATGTGTCCCTTCACCTTGAACTGTTTATTCAGACGTATCCGGCCAGTGTGTCCTGGTGTTGTGATGCTGGTGAAGTAGCTGTGAAGCTGGCTAGCTGCCATTTCTGTCTCCTTCCCCAAAATAGCTTCCATCAAGGCATTATGGATGAAGATGTACTGCTCCTGGATAAGAAAAGACAAAAAAGATGTTTAACAGCAGGTATAGTAGATCATTGTACAGATGTTTTCACTCATACCTACTTACAAATAACTGATTATGTGTTACATTTGCATTACAATAAAAGCAAGTATTAGCCATAAGCACATTTACTTTCACTATGCGAATCTGTCGGTCTGTACAAAATGAGGTGCAACTGCAGCTGTGCAACCAAAACATAGGAAGTTAGCTCTTTTCTACTCGGGCCAATGAAGGGAGCCCCATCTGGAGACATGTGTCCAGCAGGGTCTCATGTGCACACTAAATGACAGAGGGCAAGAGGAAAAATCCATAGAATGTATATAAAGATGGAGGATAGGACAGCTCCCAAAAGTGAAGCCAAACGTTTTGATTGCCCCCAGGTGCCTGGCTGCATGTGCGCCACAAACCCTGACCCTCCATGTTAGCAAATGAGATAAAAAAAAAAGTACACATCAAATACATTGATTGAAAGCAAATAATGCCTCACAATTAGTCCAATGAATGTACTGATAAAAATTATACCACTGCTCCATTCCGTGATCACTACTATGCAAACCTCCAAATGGCATTACCAGTGCAACAGAGCATGGCCGGAATCCAGAATGTTTTGGCTTGATTTTTCTATAGTAATGACAGACATAGGCAAAAACTGAATGTATCTTTTCTGGGTCCACCTGCACACAGTCCTGGTGGCCAGTTCGACTATGGAGACAGTTCCAGGTGTTGACAAACATCCCGTTGGCATTATTTCTACTACCTGATTTCTAAACCTGATCAAATTCGTATGGTTCTTTCCTGCTTTGGACAGTGACCAGGGGAATAGTGGCAGCCATGTTGATATTGCTCCGGCTAGTAGCCAGAAATAAACATCTATGATTCCTTTTCCTTTTGAAAAATCCACAAAAAGAACATGTTTTCTGGTCAGTCTTAGGTACTTTTATAACGATCGACTTGGTAGTAGGCTACCTAGTATTGATTCACATTAAATCAAATGGTGCCCAATTTCAATACCTTAAAGTTCATCTGGGTGAGATATTTCAGAGCAAAAAAAGACAGAGCGGTAGTGAGAAACAATTAAGCCAGTAAATGTTTTTGTTGTCCATGTTCTCATAATTTACAACATGAAAACCAGATATTTGGTTCACACACAAACATGGATATACCAACCTCTGTCTGGACTAGGTAGTTGCGCTGGCTGCGTATGTGTTTGAGGAAGCCGAGTACATTTACTGTGCTCTTGTCTTTGAGCTGCTGCAGCATGCTGTTGATGACGATGTACGTCCCCGTCCGACCCACTCCAGCACTGCAACACAACACATCGAAACTGAGGTCCAGCACAAACCAAATTACAATAGAGGTAATGATGGACTCAGACATGAAACAGTGAAGTTGCAATTACATTGATATAATGTGCTATGTCACTGTATTTGCCGGAACATCCATATTACTTAGCAGAACTTTTGGCATCTATATTCACAGTATCTAAAGATGGAAAGATTTGTAATGCGTTAATTTTCATAATTTTTTTTTCATTTATGTGACACAATATGCAAATCCACATAAAGTCTAACAGCAATTAAGGTGCCGTAATTAATGAGCACGTATTGATTTGTGAGATACGAAATTAAAGCTGCAGCAAAAACAACTATTAAGTGGGAAAAGCACAAACACATTGGTGTTACCAGCTCTATTTTCATTTGTCATACTGTATCTCCGCTACTTCAATTTGAATAATATTGTGCCATTTTTGCAGATGTTATGGCAGTGAAAAGCTAAAATAATTAGAGGGTGGAATTAATGCCTTTGTTTTACAATAATAATGACAGACAGAATGACCACAGTGTTCTTCTCTCTTTAAAAGGGATTTGCATTCATAGACTCATTATCCAAAACCCAGATTATCAAAATACTTTAATGTGTAAATTGAGCACACAGTGTGAGGAAGGACGTTAAAGTGAAGTGAAAGTAGAACAGAGACATCACCTGCAGTGAACAAGCATGGGCCCCATATCAGGCATCTGAGCCCCTGAGGACCTTCGGACAAACGTGAGGACAGGCAGTGTGTACTCTGGGACACCCATGTCTGGCCACTGGGTGTAATGATACTGGAGCACTGTGCGTTCATTCTGGGCCCCTGCCTTGGAGCTCCCCCTCCCACCCTGGATGCAAGGGAAGAAGGAAAAGAAGACGGAAGATATGTTTGTTAGAATAGATATAATTAAAGACAACATGGAATTGGTAGCATTAACTTTCACCCCAATTGATTTATGAAAGCTCAAGACTGAATAGATCCTATCATCTCTTCAGTGAAAATAAATAATGACTTTCAAATTACAATAGCAGCAGAATAAAGGGAACATGGATCCTGAAAGCTAGATAACATCCTTTCACTATTTTCAGTCTCAATCGTTGATAATGATAACAAATCAATCATATCTAATTAATGCCATCTTCAAAATGAAAACCAGAGGTTCAACCTCGACCTGTCCAGACAGGAAGTCCCACCTCCTGTCTGTTATTCTCACCTTTTTGACTTGAGTGTTGCGCAGTGTGAAGCAGCGAACAGTGTGGCAGGCATGAACCTTGGTGCTTTTCAGTGATACTATCATGTTGCCGTACTCTTCACTGTTTTCTGTTGGCCAGTACTGGTCACATTTTCTCTGTGTTGCACAAACACACACACATACACAGACACAGACAAGTTAAATTCAGTTACCTGATGAACCCCTGCCCCCTTCAGGACTCTACAGCACACTCAAATTAACACAGCATCCATATACAGGAACATCCATCCATTAACCTCAGGCAGCTGTGTGAAGTACCTACATAAAATAACCCAAGCAACAGGACACTACAGGTTCATCCACTTTTCTCAAAGTGGACACATTCAGAGATGGTCGAAGTAGAGATTTGTATTTATGAGATATAATGACACTATAATTTATAATCTATATTTTTATAATCTGTAATTTTAAATCTCTAATCTATTATAAATACAATTTAATTATCTTTCTCAAAGGTTAAGCTTCAAATATAAAACTAATAAATCATATATCCACAGTGTGACACTGAGGCCAGTTGTACTGTGCTTCTGTTCCGCAGAAGCTTATTATATTATGATGAAAATCTTAATCTGTAATTCATTATTAAACTAACAAATAAAAAACCGAGCACAAGGTCTACAGTCTTGTACTTCTGCCAAGGACTGCACCAGAATGTGTCAGCTGGTAGATTCTTTCTCTCCTTTCCATAATAAGAAGCCTTAATATCCTGAGGTATCTTCATTTACACTGCATTCTCTGATGCAATTATCAGCAAATTGCATCCAATTTCATTGTAGAACTGGAAACATGTCTTTGGGTAGATTTCTTACAAAACCTTTAAACTCAGTGAATATCTGCGCAGTTACACATTGTGCTGCTACTCACAAGGTCTATCATCTGCCTTCTTCTCTCTCCTTACTTCTAACCTGCACTCAGCTTACTGTGGCTTCATCCTGCATATGTTCCATATCAATATACTGTATATGCCTAACAAATGACCGATGGTGAGCATCAGGGCCTGAGATTCCACTGGTTGGACCATACTCTGACACCGCACAGCAAGCCAATGAAATGTACTGTGAGGTTTCATGAAACATTTCAGGATGGCTTTCCATTTCTGCTCCAGAAACAAAATGTATAAATTATAAATTGTGGAATGGCTGGACATAAGTACATGCTGATCACTATATCATCCGTAGAAGATAAAACATTGCAACACATCTTCAAACCTCGTCCAATCCAAAAACCCACTGCACTTGAGTCAAATCAGCACTTACCCTTCCTTTTTCAACTAAGTTGGTGATCATGACAATGACACCCGTATTCTGTTCCCATACCATCCTCCAGAAGTCCTCATAAGTGGACTTGAGAGGTCCCTGGGCGGCAATATAGGCTTTAGGCTTATTATAACCCTGATGAATGAAGAGTGGAGAGGTAGACCATTAGTATGGCAATATGTGGCATAAATGATACAATTATTACAAAATTCTTCAAAAAGCTTAAGAAAGTGTCTTAGATACATTTCAGATTTTTGTATTCTTGAAGTCATCTTCTCCAAAATGATTGTCCTTATAGTGCGTACACACGCACGCGCGCACGCACACACACACACACACGCACACACACACACACGCACACGCACACACGCACACACACACACACACCAGTATTCTAGATTCCCCAGTGGAAGCACTCACGTCTACATAGTTGGCATTGATGTAGTCTGTGTGTTTGGAGTCCCTCCCAGCCAGTAACCTCAGCCTCACCCTGCTGTGGTCATCTTAGGAGGAAACAATGAGCAGTAAAACAGTTAGACTGAAACCTATCCTTAGCCCCAACACAGTGCTTTCCATGTAACGTCCACGCCCTGCCAAGACACCAACCAGAATGCACATTAACCTTTGTACTTAAAACATTGCTCAATGTGCCTGTCCCCTGCCTTCAGCACACACTTTAATAAATACAAGACTGAGCTAATTCCAGCCACAGTAAATATATGAGACATGTGAGACCAATGCCCTCAAGCACCAGGCCTGTGTGTTGGGTTTTAGCGTGACAGGGCTTGTCTTAAATGTTTGTTGTTTGGTCTGTAACAACTCACAGATATACTTTGTGTTTTGCTTTGACATGATTGAGTATTTGGTAAGATTATTCATGGTCCCACAAGATAGCAATGATTCATCAAGTATTTGTGCAACTATATATCTGAGACAAACATCCATGAATATATGGCTAAGAATCTATTGGGTACAAGATATGTCTCCTTCAGTGGGGAAATGAAAGATTCTTGGAAATCTGTAATTCCAGGAAGTTTCCCTTCGCAAGATGTTAACTGTCAATATTCTTTGACCCCAGAGGACCCCTACTGATTTTGACGATTCACCTTTAATAATCAGTGTTCAGTGTTTCAACTAACTGATATCTTTATTGTTATTCTGATTCAGTTCAGTTACAGTTGTTTGCGGTTTTATCTTGATCAAGGCAAGTTTTTACCATTAGAAATATAAATGAGTTAAATGAAAATAAACAAACGAACTGATATTAAATTAAAACTGCCACTGACTGTGGTTGAAGTGGCTCTGAACAGATTTTCAGTGGAATGTGGTGGGATTCATTAGGTCTAAGGTTGACAGGGTGAAATTTAAGAAAACAGCAGCAGGAGAAGAGTCACGGTCCGAGCTGTGACAGAGCCCCACTTCCACTGAGGCACTTTAAATTACACCAGCCATAGATACATTCATTAATTTTGTTATAGTGGTTAATACATAAAGTGTGTACTCACAGGCCACTATGTTGATGTATCTGTTTTTGTGCTTGTTGTCAGGGTGGTTGGAGTGCTCTGATGTGATCTTCATATCAGCAGTGCACCGTTGAACAGCCTGGGGAGGAACACACACACACATTCTGACATGTCATTCCAATGCGTTTGTACACTTGTGTCCACATACACATTAACATTAACTGTGGATGTCCATTGTCCCCATAGGATGAATCCTATTTTTTGTGAACCCTGACCTTTTGTCTTGATCCGCCATAACATCTGAATCTGAACTTTTTTTCAAGATATGACTTAGTTGTGAAAGGTACCTTACACACCATGTTCCTCATCTTCCGCAGTTCATCGCACACTGGAGTTTTGTAGTTAATGTAAATGTATTCTAACTTTTATGTCTCTCCCCAAAAGACTGCTCTCCTACTTCTACCTGTTGGGGCTGATTCCAGCTTATTCAGCCCCTCATTCTCTGTCATTCTTCTCTTTGGTGACAGCAGGTGTTTCTTTCTTCATACCTCCTAGTCGAGCAACATTCCTTGCATGATAATTAATCTATTTTCATGACCCGAGGCATAAGTGCAGCATGTTGGAAAGTAACAAGTACAATGAAATCACACGATTTAACCAGGAGATATTTTGTTGTATATATCCTGTATTAATTCTTCACGTGATGAAAACCACAGATGACCTTTCTGGGAATTGCAGCCAGTTTGATGTTGAGTTCCTGCCAAGCAAACAGCTGTTAGCTGAGCAACGCAACATGGATTTGGCTCAGACCCTCGTGTCATTCTCTCTGGAGCTTTAAAGGCCAATCAACTTCTGGATCACTATTAAACATGGATTTATCATCCTACTTGGGATGAGGCTTTATTTGGGGTGAAGCAGACTTCCCTTTTGAGCACAGGTGAGAGGCTGCAGGTATGAAGGTTTGACTGGAGATGGTATATACACTGTACAATTTATATGACAGATTGAATGATTAGGGTCAAAGCTTTGTGAAGATGAGGCCTGGTCTGAAAACATTATTTAGGATCTGTAATATGATCAAATCGAATAAAGTCTATCTCCTGCAACATGAAGCAGTGGATGCTACGATTAATTATGGTGCACAATTAACCTGCAATGACTCCCCTCATTATAATGTTCAGTTTTGTCAGGACTGTGGCAGAAAGGTATTGACCCTCTCATATGATCCCACACTGGACTTAAATGAACTTCAGTGATCTCGTCAACTGCAAACATTATTGCACAAACTTCTTTATCATTTCGAAAAAGGTTGTGGTCAAATATATTTCATAAAATGTTCAACTAACTTAACACTATGTGTGGTACCAAAGGGATGAAAACATTCATCCAAAAGATGTATCATTTTGTCATTTGATGGTGGCAATGGAGTCTGACACACTGTTTAACAGGACGCTTGACAGACTGCATATCTGAAAATTGCCTCTTGTGTATATGCTGACTGAGAGGTCATGTACATGTCATGTGCGATCCTGCGATAACATGATGTTTATGTGGGTTGATACAAGGTGAAGTAAATGTTTTATTCATCTTATCTGATAACCACAGTGTGGGTGTATTTCCTCTGAGCACGTTTAAAATATGTTTCTTCTGAAAGCTCTTTCCAGCGTCCTGCGAAAACTGGGGCACAGGGAGAAGGGGGAGGGGACACATAGGTACTTTGTAAGGGGCTCTGCTTTTCTAGTTAAGTAACTCATTCAGGGGCTCCTGCTCAGCCCACCCCCTTTTCTATTTCTAGGAAGAGCATGGTGATGGACTGCAGAGGGACCGGAGTATATCGTGACAGACCACAAACACCGAGGGAGCTATAGCTGGTGTGATGAAGCAAGCAAGGGGGGTAACTAAAATAAATTGCACATCACGGAAACTTCTCTCTCGTTTTCACTGCAATAACCATAATCATTCAGTACGCAGTATAGTCTTCATTATCTCTCACCATCTCTGCTTTTAATATTTATTTGACATTGGAGTGCATTTAGACAGGAGAGAGCCCATATTTTCTTCCCCTACAAGATTAAATACACAAGGGAAACACTCCTGAATGAATCAACGATATCTTTTAGTGAGCAGACATTTGAGTTTTATGAGTGCAAACTGGTGTACTGTGAATAATATGCCAATTAGAGCTTTAGAACTACAGTGGGAATAGGAACAATGACGTGTCTGAGCTAAAACAATGGACTATGGTGGTAGCCTGCACTTTTACATTCTTTCATTCGTTTATCTCTCATGAACTGATAGTGTGTGTTTTCATGTGAAGATTTAAGAATTCAATGAAGGACTAGAGTGGTGTGAAACAGATGAGCACTTAAGACAGTGCTCATGCACTGTACTGAGATTTCTGTTGCTATTATTTGGTCTTAGGGACTAAGTGACAGTCTGAAATAAATACTAGATGCCACTTGCATACCAGCCTTTAAAAGTTTTTTGTATGAAACCTGAGCTCCCCTCAGCTTTACAGAGCTTGGCAGACAGTTTCAGTTTAAGACCTCCTTCATTGTTACCTTGCCTGGTTTGGTGTGCATTTACAACACTTTACTGCTTACCTCAAAATCCTCTGAGAATCCATGTTGGTTATTTGAGTAGAGTTCAGAGATGTGTTTTATGAACTGCCTTACTGGAATGGCTTCCATGTCATCTGTAAGAGATGAGAGCAGGGTTAAAACATGAGCAAGTGCTGGTACAGGGCCACTTGTATATTTGTAAAAATATATATTTCAAAATAGACATGTATGAATATATCTATTTCTCCCTTTGGCTTTATTGAGAAACAAAAAATCCCCTGTTGTAACATTGGTGGAACAAGATAGAAATCTGTTCTTTACTGACAAGACCGGGCGGACTGTACTGAAGAAGCCTCATGGATGAGAGATGTAGCATTTCACTTAATCACATGTTGAGTTAGTCATCTCGTTCCTGCAACCTTAAGACTTAATACATCTTGATATCGTAATATCTTTTTCTCCAACAAATGGCACCCGTGACGGAGACTGCATGGGAAACAGAAATTGGTAGTTTATTCCATGTTCTTCCAGTTTCAAAAGATAAATAATTAATATGACAGGGTTTAGGGCAAATTCATTTTTTTTTGTTGTTAAGGTGTTTTGGCACAGGACTGGAGCACATGTTTCATCTGATAACAAACAGCTGCAAAGTGGTAGCTGTTCTTCCGGATGCTGAACTCGAGCCAAATGAATGAAGCCGGTTCACTGAAAAAACATGACACATAAGCCCTCACAGCTTCCTACACTTTAGTCTTCATCAAATATATACGAGAGCGTACACTGGCTCACTTTCACTTTGTGACTTATGAGATGTTAATTTAGGGATGCAAAATATGTCAACATTATTTGTGTGTCAGTAAACACAGCTGGCTGCTGAGAGTTACAAGGAGAGGTCTGTAACCAGTTAGCTGCATGGATAACTTAAATAATAATTAATAAATCTCTTTTTATTGCTTTGACATATTTCACAGACAGCACACTTCTTTGCTCCATGGCATGTTGTGCATTTAATGGGCTTGTTCTTTTGTCCTAGAATACATATAGCGTGCCGCATCTATCTATCTATCTATCTATCTGTCTATCTATCTATCTTTATATCTATCATACACTGTCCATCAGTCTTTATCTGTGCACCTGTTTGTATCTGTCTGTCCCTCCTTCCATCTATCTGTCTGTCTATCTATCTATCCACAGTACTAGGTAATATAACAAATTATACTGAAGTTACGTCTGTGTGTGTGTGTGTGTGTTGAGTTTAAGGCTCGGTAAGTAGTTGGTTTTAAATCTAGCAGAAGGTCTTAAAGAGGATTCTGGAGTGTGCAAAGCTTTAGGTCTGAGCTTTTTGAGACAATTAAGACTGCTGACATATGGTCAGATAACACGTCCCTGTCTGTCTGCTGCCATAAATCTCCCGCCCTCACGGTGTGTCTTTCTGTACAGGAGGGTCTGTAAAGCTATGAGGCTTCCAACACTCACTGTATCTGTAGTTCTAGGAGCCTGTTCCTGCTGGGGATGTGACAGCGGCTCTTTGTCTGTGCTGGGCACTGCCAGGGTGGAGCTGCTGTGAATGAAGGTCTTTGGACTGAGCCGAGGCCCATTGTAAAGGGGCCACATGCAGGAGCTCTCAACTAAGTTGACGGGTTTGGACCAGTTAAAGAGCGGTTTCTAAGATGTGAGTGTGTGTGTTTGGTAACTGGGGAATGGTGCCTATAGCCTCTCTCTCCCTCTCTCATGCACAAAATCACTTAGTGACTGACTCTCCACAGTAAGGATGTTTGATATGATTTTAAAATAATATCTTAATCACTTTGCAAGAACCGATCAAATACACACATTGAGAATTCACATACTCCATATTTGCATTAACTACTGCAAATGTGCATTGAGAGTAGAGTTGAGGCACCAAGGTCACCATGTATGATTCATGTCTCCAAATTATGGTGCAACATTTAACATCCTATTAAGATAGAGCTTATGCAAAATACGTGATTTATATCTTAAGAAGTTGTACAAGTGAATGTAAGCAACTGGAGGAGAAGTCGCTGTGTGATCACAGCGGGGGATCCTCCGCTGGATTCACTGCGAGCAAGTGGGGGGGTTGATATCATACACATAGAAGACACCGACAAACATGTCAGGAGAGTTTGTGGTGATAAGAGCTGACGACAGGCTGTTTGGTCACCGAAAGATGACACCAGTTGGCTCTTCACACTGGCTTATGACCTCAGACCTCGGATCCAAAAATAGCCCTGACCTACAACCCTACATAGTGGACGACCACCTAGTTAACACTGTGGAGACACACTGCACCAAAATACAGTAGAAAGATGCAATTGAGGTCGTACAGCTCTTATAATTCACACCACAGCAGAGGTTTCAGTACCTTACCTTATATTTAGAGAGCAATAGGCAAGCAATGAAACAACTAAAAGGGTTTATCAGGCAGGCAGTTTACTACAGTAAATATACATTATACAAGTTCTAACCTGGGATGGGGATGACAGGGATCGTCTCATTGGGCACCACTCTAGGTGAATCGCTGTCCTCCACATAGAAATGGGCTGTCTGGAAACAGCGCCTGGCAGAAAGACAGAGAGATCCCATTTTATAACTTTAGTGGTTCTAGGTAAACACATTCACCATCTTTACATGATTGGTGTTGGTTACAAAAACAGTTGGTTACCAAAACTTATCTGAATCTTATTCATAGAATGGGTACAGCAGAGAAATAGGTCAGTGTGAAAGAGCCAATAGCACGGGGACCATTTTGGCTGGACACAAACTATTGATCTTTTTTGGTGAGGAGGAGCAGGTTTGGCCTGGGCTTCAGTCAAACCCCTTAACAAATCTGGTCCTGACCTGGACATCAGCTAGACAGCATGATGCAGGTCATCTTTCAGAGTCAGAGATCATCACGTTTGTGTGTATGTGTGTGTGTGTGTGTGTGTGTGTGTGTGGAGAGAGAGAGCAAGGGAGAGCGAAAGAGAGACTTGGTAATGGCAGTCAACAATATAGTGCTCCTCCCCTCAAAGTCAAATAAAACGCAGAAATAGACTCTGAACTCCTGCACGCACAAACACACACACACACACACACACACACAGACAGACAGACAGACAGACAGACAGACAGACACGCACACACGCACACACACACGCACACAGTATGTGTTTGAAGTTAGAGACTGTATGAAGAAGCTGTGATAGGAAAGTGTTCAGCTGCAGTAAGAGTAATGTCTTGTCTGTGAAAATTCACAAATGTGATGTTTTACATCAGACTGGTGTAAACTGGAGATCTGCACCAGGTATTTAGAGTTGACAAGGAGTTAAAATACAGCAGATAGAAACAGGAGAGGAGTCACTTGAGTCCCTCTCTTAAAAATGAAAATAGAGGTAGAGTAGCAGCAGTTACTGTACATCTAACTGTCAGGCAGCTTTTATGAGATAGTCTGCAGAACAGCAGATGAGATCTGTTTGTATAAAACAAATTAACACTTTTTCTGTAATTTAAATGTTCTATTTACATGTACTAATAAGTAAGGAAACATTGTGTTACCACCTTTATCGGTTGAAAATGAACTACAACTACGGAAGGAGATTTAATTTGGGCCTGACAAAATCATTAGTGTCTTAAAATTATACAGATATGTTCTAAAGTCAGTATATTTCCCAATGTGGATTTTATTTCTAGAGCCTTTATGTGGCCTCCATCATCTGACCAGATATTTTTCTGAATACTACATAAATCAATTGCAATATCTTAACTACAACTCTGAATAACTGTTCAATACACCTCATGGTAGCGTATGTAACGATAAGGGGATCATTCTAATGCAACAAAAATACATTCTTAGTTACAGGTTATTACACACAAATAATAACAGATTTATGGATACCATATTCCATTGCTCTTCATAAATCTAACACACTGGACCTTAGAGCTTTGATTATTTTATGGGAATGAACTGCTGCCCATAAAACACCAGACCAGAAACCCTTCATGTGGGACTTTTCAAGACAAGGCAGAACAAACTACCCTCAACTAGAGAGGAAGCCTTGATGAATGGTGGCTGATGGTAACCTGATTCTATCAAACACATCGCACCACTGTATTTGTGACATTTTGGTATTACATACATTCATTCCACCAAAAATAAATTACAGAATCATAAGCAAATATATATAATTCAGACATTAATTAAATAATACCAGTGAAACAGCAATGATTTCAGGATATAGCAGAAACACAAAATCATTATAAATGCACTATAGGTTAATCCATGAAAACATTATGTGACCTGTTTTCTATTCAACAACTACACAAAACCAAATGACAGTGTGTGCTACCACCTACCCTTTGTGGTGTCCTCATCTACTACTATCGCCTCCTGTGACAACAACAATTACTAAGTGTCCAGACCCTCCCTACCTGTATTTGATACAGAGCAGAGAGTAGAGAGCATTCATCCTGGTGAACAAGTGGAAGAGAGAGCAGACGGTCTGCCACATACATGCTGCTAACCTGAACTGACAGCCAGTGTACACAGAAGGAGGGAATACAGAGGGAGGGCTTTCCTAACAAGGCATGAAGGGGGCTGGTCCCTCGCAGTCACACACACACACACACACACACACACACACACACACACACACACACACACACACACACACACACACACACACACACACATATACACACACACACACACACAAAAGACACTTTTAGAGACATTATGTAGATTTGCATTTCCAGGAGACTTACCTAAACCCTTACCATAATCCCTGATCACCTTACCCTAAACCTCCCCTCTAGACCCCTGAAACTGAACCTAGCTGGAACCATCACAATTCACCTAAAAAATCTGCCCTTTTTCAATCGAGGACACAGCTTTTGTCTCCACTTGGACACGCCATCCCCAATTAACTGGTCTCTAAACTGAAATTTGTCCCCAAATCACAGAAAGCTTTCCCATACCACTTCCTGGTGTGGGATAGCTAGAGATCAAATGGGACAAAGCTGTGTGCTTTCCACACTTGAGATCAAAGATTTAGTTATGCACTTGAGTTTCATGTAACCAAGTCAAACACTGCATTACATATTTCAAATACTATCAGAAACTTGGTGCTATTCAACACAGTTTAATTGTAGTGATAAAATGTTGCTGATGTCATCACCCTGGGCTGCATCTTGAGTGTTCTTCTTCACATTAGTCCCTGTAAATATTATAAAGTGAAACTCATATTTACCTCTACGACCTGAATGCAGCAGCATTGAGTAATGTGGACTGTCCAATAAGACAGCAGTGGGGGCGGAGTCCGTGCAGAACAGAGGGTTGTGACCTGAGCTTTGCTCTACAATAGGATTAAATACCCAAACACTCCCCCAGCACCTGTTGCTACGTCTGTGTGTGTGTGTGTGTGTGCGAGAGAGAGAGAGAGAGAGAGAGAGAGAGAGAGAGAGAGAGAGAGAGAGAGAGAGAGAGAGAGAGGGAGAGAGGGAGAGAGGGAGAGAGAGAGAGAGAGAGATAGAGAGAGATTACGCAATATTTCATATGTAACAGTATTTCCAATAAGAAGCCTGAAAGTAAACGGGTTTGGTCGGTCTCACAGATATGATGTAGAGTAAATATTCAGGTTTGTGAAGAAAAGACAAGACTGTAGTGGAGCTAGTCATCCATCAGGCACCAATTTTAATACTATGTGATTATTGTCTCAGCATTGCTTACTGTCACGTTCTATCTGTCTTCATATGCCGCCAGTCATTTAGCTTTTTGTTCCAGATCGCCACAAGTCCAACTTGATTGAGCCGGTTAACACTAGTTACATATCAGGATCTGATGCTCTATTTTTTCCAAAATGTACTGTCTACATGGGGATTTTAGAGGCTTGTGTGTAAAGTACAGGGAACTGGCCATAACCTTTACATGCAACTTAAAAATTATAATAGATGGCCGCAGAAACAAAAGGCTCTGTATAAAATATCTTACAAAATATTTGTTAATACTTGACCAAGAAAGGATTTACAGTTATCAATTTGCCAGTATGGTACACTGTACAATTCTTCAAGCTTCCACCTGGCAGCCAATGTCTACATACCCTTTGTTAGTTACATACATCACTCAAACATCAGGCCAACAGCCAGGGTGTAATCATTACAGAGTACAGACCAATCTATACATTAGATAAAGATTATTGCGAAATAGCTTTTCCTCGATAGATATATAAGACATGGTCGATAAGACTTCAATAGAATTCATTCCATCCATGTTTTGACAGGCAACATGTACAGCCAATGATAATGAGAATAGCGGGGAGCGGGAGCAAGATAAAAGAGAAAAATTACGACAGAAACTGTTAACGGAAACTCGAACAGTGGCGTTAACGAGGACGTTGTTGAAAAGAAGGGTCTGAGGAATTTGGTGGTGTGGAGATATCCTGGCTATTCAAAGTCTGACAAGAAGCAGAGTAATGTGCACTGCAAATTGTGTTGGAAGAATGTTCCCACAAAGAAAGATTATACCACTAATGTCTTTCACCATCTGAAGCAGGAATGACAGAAACAGTAATTTGATTTAGATCCCGATATATACCGTCATCGACTGATATGAAAAAATATAATGTGATATGTTTTTTTCAGTATCGCTCAGCTCAACTTTAAATTTACATGCACGCCACATCTCAGAAATAGAGTTACTTCAACGAAATAAGAGATAAGTATTTTATTTAAGATGTGTGTAAAATATTAAAAAACATACTGAAATCCTCAGTTTGACTCTCAATGTGTTCTTCTTCCCTAACATAATTCATGCACTTTCTAAAGTGTATATGCTGACAACAAAAATGGTCGTGATGGGCAGTGTTATAGTACCACTACTACATTTGCCAATAACTAGTTGTGTAAATTATGACTTAAGTAAGGAATTGACAATTACAGTTTCTGGTTACTTATGTCTTTGGGAAAATGGGGAACTGCAGATGACAGCAGACAATGCAGCCCTCTCCAGAGGTTTCAGTGTCTCCAATGATTGAATCAACTAATCAGTGTTATCTGACTGACATATGTATACATTAGTAAAATAATTGAAGCAGACGTTTAATAAAACTGAAAAAAGTAGTGACTATAAACAGTAATCACAGTAGGTAATTACTGTTTATGCAGTAACTAGTAACTGTAATAAGTAATAGTTCTCAGTAACTTGCCTGACAGTGATTATAGCCACAACCAAAATAGGCCTGCCTGACTCTTTGGACTAAAGCTGATCCAACAGTCTGAAGAGCTCAACTGGGGTCAGCTCAAATGTAATTCCTTCACCAGCTGATAAAGGCAGGTTAGACTTTCTGTTAGAGTTCTTTGGTTTAAATCAATCAACCCAATTAAATATTAATGATACAAAGAACAGTGCGCTTTGAGTGGTCATTAAGACTAGAAAAGCGCCATATAAATACAGACCATTTACCATTTAAATACATTTTTAATATCTATTAATGTACCAAACTCAGTAATGATGCATATGCAACCAATGCTACGTCAGAAACCTTATACCCAGCTTTCCAACATCTAGACCTGCAGCTCAAGAGTAGTGCAAGTGATGGTGCGGTAGTACTAACCTCCAGTAGACAAGCACAGCCAGCAGGAGGACAAGGCAGAGGAAGGTTAGAGCTGAGACCATCAACAAAGGTACCAGCCACTCCACACGGCCCAGAGCTACCCCAGGACCTGGATTTACATGGCCAGTCAGATTGGTCGCAACTCTGGGACGATCTGGGGGAAAAAGATGGAGAAATTAATGGAGGAAATAAATAAATTCTACAGGAATTGTGTGGGCCGTGTTCTTGTGGGAGGAGCGGCAGATTGAGGATTTGACTCAGAAGAAGGCAGAAGAGATGAGAGCCATTTAGAAGACAGCATATGATAAAGTAAAATCAATTAACACTTATCTTCTTTTGTGGGACAAAGTTTATTGAGAAGACAGGGAATCAAGGTCAGCAGAGATGTTTTTTTTGAAAAAATTGACCCATGTCAAGTCCCTAGTATAAGACCTTGTACATAAATTTTATCATCACTTCCACATTAAAATCTGCCAATGGACATTTTCTATTACAATCTAAGATGTGACTAAAACATATACACAAAGAAATATTAAACCAGAAAAATGATTACGACCGAAATAAACGTCAGAGTCACACCATGCCCATGTAGGGAGTCTCGCTACATGGCCTAGGACGAATGACAGAATGCTAGCATTAGCTCACGAGCTAACACTAGCCGGGCTCCACCGGACCGGTTAGCTCGCGAGCTAACGCTACCCGGGGAGCCCGGCTCCCCTAGCTCCCTAGGGGCTCGCTGCTGCTACCTGTCAGACATTTAAGTGGCCGCTTAAACAAGAGACCACGGGACACCTCTCAACATTGACTCAACAGTGTGGAAGGATGCTGCTGCTGCGCCAGCTCAAGCTCCCACTGCTCCCACTGCGGGGCTGCGCTAGGGAGCTGGGGCTCTCGCAGCCAGGCTCACCGGGGTGAGGGGGGCGGGGCACTCAAAACAGGTCAATCTGAGGAGGGCTGTTTTAGACAGGGTAAAAAGGGTGCTGTTTTAAATTATCCTTGTGGTATTTTGACCTAAATATGTTTCATTAAGAACCCAAGGAACCATATCAACTTTGGTAAAATGGGCATAATATGTCCCCTTTAAAGTTGTTGGGTAGATTTTTTATTATTTATCACACTTTTAATGGGGCTGTGCTAACAGTTCACAATTTTGTGCCTTTATCTGAGTCCCTACTCCATAACTTCCAAGTCTGGTGTGCTCTCACATGAGCCTCGAAATCAGAATGAGTTGTCATTTATTGACTTATTCATCCACCCATTTAGTTTCTGTTGGACTAAACAATCAGTTACTGTTAGTCGACATGATGTGATAGCAGCTTCTATAGGAAGCGGTACACAAGATTTGTATCCAGTTGGGCCTTGTTGCCTTTTGTGGCCATATTTTTCATGGATATATGTTACCAACCATATAGTAAGAAGATGCCAATATTTTTAATCCAGGGCCCCAATTTGTCCATTACTTCACAAACCAGTAGAGACAGCCACCAATAAATACTAGGGATGCACCGATATGGAAATTCTTGGCCGATACCGATATTTAAAATAACAATCTGGCCGATAGCCGATACCGATAGTTGTTTATTTTCTTTTTGTTGTTATTCATTCACCTTTTTTGGCCAGAAAAATAATTAAATCATTATTTAGAAAGCACTATTTAAAAAAATGTCAGCCCTTCATCACTCTTATCTTTTAATGAGCACAGATTGAATCAGATTTATGAAACAATCTTTGATTTAACTAAACTTTATTTAACAGAGACATATTATGCCCATTTTACCGCAAGTTGAAATGGTTCCTTGGGATCTTAATGAAATGTCTGTAACATATTTTGGTCAAAATACGGTAGCAGTATTGCCCGTTTATTAGATGTGTTACGGCTTCTGTGTGTATGACGTATGTTGTCAATTCCCTTGTTACCTGTGCATGAGACGGATGAATAGAGCCGATGCACATGAGAATAAAGTACTTAAACAGACGCTACGCTCATACTTTTTACACCAAGTTACACTGCGTGAGTCAAGATAACTTAACAAGCCCTCCTCAGTTTGACCTGTTTTTAGTGTCGGGCAGAAATCACATCGCGTCAACACCCACCGTGGCCCTTCGCGATGCTTGTTTTAATTAAACAGTCGGATTCCCCTGGTCCGCACCAGTTCTCAGTCAGCTGCTAGGCGCCAGCCGGAGGGTTCCCCCAGCGGTCGCCGTAGCTGAGGTGATCCGCGAGAAGGGCCCGACACGCGTCCAGAGTGGCCGCCGCTGACCGCGTACCCGGTCCCCTCCAACGGCCCGCCTTCCGCGCCGGCGATGGACACCGCCCCGCGGTACAAGAGAAAGAAAGCCCCCCCACAAGTGACGCCGTGAGGTGCCACCGGATGAGGACCTCCCGGTGCCGCACACTGAGCCTCTGGCCGCGGAGAGGAGGGCGACGGAGGGACTGCTCCCCCAGCCGCGGCACGTGCCCAGCGGTTTTACCACAAATATGAACATCGGCCAATGATATCGGTGAAAGTCAAGTTTATTACCGATAAGCCGATATCAGTAAACGAGGCGAATATCGGCCGCTACCGATGTTCGGCCGATAAATCGGTGCATCCCTAATAAATACAAAACTGAACCCAGTTGACAAAATAAGCAGATGTAATTAAGAAGAGGTCAACATGAAAACTCATTCCACTCAGATCAAACAATACAATTCACCAAGGAAATGAAGAGCAAAATGCTCTGATAAAAGTCTGAAATCTTTGAGAAACATTTTTGCTTTCTCCATGTTCCTCATTTTATACTAGAAGAAGTTTGATGGACATGTGTCCGGCCATGTTGTTTTCAATTTCCTGTTCATGTAGCTCTTCACTGATTATTTTTGGGTCAAGTCTTATTTGCTAAGCTAGGCTAAACACTACTGCATCACTACAGAGGACTCAAAGGGATGGTGCCGTTCAACAGCTCATGCTGAGCGAGAAAGCCAACACGCTTATGACATGAAGCTGTTCCTTTGACTTCATCTGACTAAAAAGCAAAGGATGTTGAAATAAATCAAATAAATCAAAAATGAATAAAGAGAAGAACAGACTGCCAGCCCAATTCCCAGTAAACAGACCCCCTGCCCTGATCTCTGCACACTCTGCACACTGTGGAATATGTGCAGCCAAGTAACAGCATCAAAACGACACATAGCTCTAATCATAGATTATTTGAGACAATTCGCTTCCTCCAATTTGCTTTACGTTCACAACACCACCATCATCCCCACCTACCCAGTGCAGCTGCTGCAGTCATGACGTTGCTGGAGCTGACGCCGGCCCCCATGGCCTTCAATCTGCAACTTTGCCCGGAGCCAAACATTACAGCAGGCCGGGCCCCTGCACTGCACCACAGCTGGCTTGCATCCTCGCTAACTCTGCATATCCTCCCTTATATCCACACACACAGAGATGCACAGATGAACAGAGAGTAAAACTGAAATGCTGTCTCTCTTTCCATTCCGCATTTGTCTTATGATTTCGGCGCTCTGCCAAAATAAAATTGAAAAGTCAGTCACTAATGTGCAGTGAGATACATGCACACTCTAACGCGTCAACACACACAGATACACAAACACATACACACGCACACACACACACGCACACACACAAACACATGTTACTAAAAATGGAGCAGAGGCTTTTTTTTCCTCCCCTACAGCTGAATCTGGCCTCCAAGCCTCATCTCCTTTCGCCGTGTCTGAAAGTAGGCCAGCACTCAGATCAGAGCAAGACGAGAAGGAGAGGCAGGGATGATGAGGTGGTGGAGGGGGGAGTAAGAGAGAGGGAGGGTGGGGAGGGGAAAAGAGAAAATTGAGTAAAAGAAGAGAGGGAGAGAGTAAAGAAAATAGAGAAATAGAGGGATGCAGGAGCAGTACAGAAAAGAGGGCAGGAAATTTGGAAATCAAAAGCAAAGAGGTTTTGCTTCATTTTCTGTTTCAAGTTTATAGGCAGCTGAATAAGGGTCCCCACTGCGAGCCCCCAGAAAAACTGCATGTCATCTGACTTTACTAACAAATAACCACTTCCATAACATTACTAAAATGATGAGGTTTATAAACAAGTTCACTTGCAAGATAAAAGATTAGGACCATGATGACTTAAAGGTCACATTAAATTTTTTATAACAGAGACTAGAACAGTTAATTAGCATTAAAGGAACCTCCCTAAACTGCTTTAAATCCTATTTTCCAGATCGATTCCAATTTGTGCAAATTAATGATGAGTCATCTGTGCACACCAAAGTTAACCACGGTGTTCCACAGGGATCTGTGCTTGGCCCAATTTTATCCTCAAATATATATGCTTCCACTAGCAAACATTTTCAGGACACACTCTGTAAACGTCCACTGCTATGCGGACGACAGCTCGGGATCCTTCTTATTAAGGTTGTTTGAAAAAATTATCATAATACATTTAAATGATATTAAACTAAGGTATTACAATCTTATCATCATTTTTAAATCCCTATTAATGCCGAAAATACTACATTTTTGGGTCTCTCTTGCCTGTGATCCGCAAGGCATTTTGGAAAATGGTTTGAAGTGAGGGTCGGAAAAATCTCAGTTTCGAAAGAGGCCAAAATCACAGAGGGCCAAAATTATAAACTGGGAGTACGTCGAGGGCCAAACAGGGTCATCATTTATTAAACCGGATGGACAGGATATTGGATAAAATGTAAAAAGATAACATATCTATTTGATATGAGACGTGAGGACAAACATTTAGTTGTATCTCATGCTTTAAAAATTCCTTTCCCCCACAGTATATCAAATCACGACGCATTAGACATTGACAGATGATCATGAATATAAAATAACATTAACACTGTATATCTATAGGGGGGTTGTTATTAGTCTGAGGCTGCTGCTCACCACTGATGAAGTGTCTAATATATAATGCCTGAGCTCATCATCATGAAATGTTTGTATATAATAAGACACTCTTATTAGTGATTCTCTGTGATTGTTTTTAATGATCGTCACTAAAATCAGGCCTTTCAGAACCTATGTAAATGAAACCGTCCTCTGATGGCAGACCTGCTTCATGAGGGGAAGAGCTTCCTGATGGGCCTGCCCAACATGCCACACTACATCATGCTAGACTGCCTGCCGGTAAACTGTGCAGAGGCACTGCCCAAGGGTAGAAACACAATGTCTGCAGTTGAATTTGAGGTGTGATGTGTGTTGATGTTAGAACAGGGAACTAATGTAGAGAATATTGTCTTCAGCGAAGCGTTTATCTTTATCTTCTAAACTGCACTGTTCACAAGTTCAAACTGAACTAACCCTAAGATCAAGTGTGTGATTTTAAAGTGTTCAGAGTTCTGCTGAGCACTCACAATCACTCGGTTCATTCATCTTATATTCTGATTGTATAGTAAGAATCATTGAAATAACACAATTATAGATATTAATAGATTATGTCCTCTCTCTCTCTCTCTCTCTCAGTCAATGTCTCACTCCCCTGTCTCTCACCTCTGTGGTACAGCACAAAAAAAAACTAACCCTATCCCAATAAGCAATGTAAAATCTGACTGACTGAAGCAGTATTACATTTCCAAATAGTCTGATATGTGGCAGAAACTTTACAGTATTGTGAGGCGAACCAATTAATCATGGTGCGCTAACATTAGCCATTGCTGTTCACCCACAAAGATACAAGACACTTTTGCAGCTCTACACATACATTATTTCTCCTGATAGTGATCTTTCACGAGTTTTTAGAGCAGCTGTCATTTTCTGCTGGGAGCAAAGTAGATTATCATAGAACAGAGTTTTGAGTTCACATGTCATTTACACCTGGCATAAAAACGCATTTTATTGGATCGCAGTAAAATAAAGCTTGACCACATACAGTAAAGATGCAGGTGCAAATGAACCCATAACGTAAGATGATAGATTGTGAACACTCGCACACATTGAGACAAGATTGAACAATGCAGTAAGTTTTGTTATTCCACAAACAAACAACTTTTTGGCCGGGAACAATCGCACACACGCACATGTTTCAAACCATTGACTGAATGTGAGGATGGATGACATGACAGGACCTCAAAGGTGAAGTCAAAGCAACTTAATTTCCCCCTTGTGGCTGACAGCAGTATTGGTCATTAAACCTGCCTCCTCCATGTTAGTCGATGGTATGCCTTTATGGGGCCAACTAAGTCAAAATACATATCAAATTATTTATTTTTTTAGATTTTTGCTCAGACTGATTTGTGATTGGTCATTGTCCATCTTTATATACAGTCTTTGTTCCAAAACAGCAATGTAGCATCAGGTAAGCTGCATCATAATCTCGCCATACCAGAACTGCAGGAGGCCAGCAAGATCCTCTTTATTTCAACTTTAATTGTGTGAGTTGTCCTTATTTATTCATTCATGCACGTCTGATCTTAGTCCCATTAGTGGCATTATAAATCCCTACCTCTTTAAGGATTATAATAATAACAATTTTGCAAATTTTCATGAAGAATCAGCTGTGTTAAAATTGTCCTACTTATTTTCAGTGTAGCATATATTGAATATTTGAGACTGTGTGCAGCTGTGATGTAGCATCTCTCTGAGTCCATTCTTATTTTGAAAATAGTTGTCCATCATGGTAATTTGACTTACTGCGTGGTTATTACTGAATTAGTCAATGCTTTGACTTCATTAATTCAATGACAAACGTCCAAAGCCCTTTAAACTGCATTACCAATGACCTCACACATCTAAGGGGATTACACTGGTTAAAATAAAATAATGATCAGAGCTGCCAGTCTTCTACATATTCGTTTTCCCTCCTAAAATCAGAACTGATATGAAAAATGTAACACCCTGTTACTTTTGGAACATGTGCAAATATAAGGCAGCAACACAAACGGTCAATCCCACAATTAGAAATATGGTCATCTTATGAGCTTGTTCAGGAGGGCCTTGGAAACGTCAGACCAATTTTGACGTAATGTTTTCAGCGGCGCTAATGTTGTGGTTCATTTAACACCAAACAACGTCGTGGGATTGCACAAGTACCGTCATTACCTGCTGGTCTGATGCTGCTGGTCAGAGAAGAAGTATGCTGCAGCCGTTTGGCGCTCAGCTGCATTAGGAGGAGGAGGAGGAGGAGGGAGGGGCACGGGGGGGGGGGGGGGGGAGGGGTCTTGTGAGCGCCGCGGAGCATGTCGGGGTGAAATTCTCACAAGAACTCAAATAAATGCCCCGTCAGATATCAAAACACATTTGGGGGGAATTGATGACAGAGAGAGTAATTTTTCTTCTTAAATATTGATGAATGAAGAAAAAATTGGGCTCCAGCAGAAGGGCACTTTTCTCATCCAGGGCAAAAGGGTCAGTGCTTGAGCACCACTAGGGGTCTATCTGTGCACGTGCCTGGAGCATTTGATAGAGCAGATTTTCAGAGAAACGGGAGGGTTTCTGAATGCTCACTGTGGTCCTTACCCACTTACTTGATGTTATGTTTATGTAAGAAGGTACTTGGGATTCCACAAAGAGACATTTTTAGAGAAAAAGAAAAAAACACTAAAAAGTTGGAATGTTTTGGTGACATTAGTTAAAGGAACAGATAATTAATTATTCTGCACTTTATTCTCTAATTCCCACTTTTCTGTTCTCGCTCTACAAAGTATCACAGCTGATGTTTACATACGGTTTAAGCACTTAGCAGACTCACCAGTGTGGATGGAGAAAGACCGGTGCTTCTTTTCTCTCCCTGCTCTGGGTCTCAATGTCGGTGCAGGCTCCTTGGGGGTAGTGAGTGCTGCTGTCTCATTGGCTGCCTCTGCAATTGTAGTGGGGTCAGAGTCAAGTGGACTGTGTGAATAGGCCTCTGGGTGTTTTTCTACACCAGGTGTCATTTTAGTTGGATCTGGTTCAGTCTGTTTTCTCTCCTTCGCGGTGGATTCCGATGTCTTGCCCAGTGGCTCATTCACCACTATAGGACTGGCCTTCCTCCCTGCTTTGATTTCTAGTACTGATTCCTTCTTCTTCTTCTTCTTCTTCTTCTTCGTCTTCTTCTCGTCTTTCTCTTCTTCCTCATCCTCTTTATCCTTGTCCTCTCCTTCCCTCTCTCCATCCTCTTCCTGACTCTTGCTGTTCTCCCTGTCCTCACCACTAGCCTCACCGTTATCGTTGGCAGCAGACGATGTGACAGCAGAGGCAGATGTGGCGGTTTCCTTGGCGGGCTCAGTTGGTTCGGTGGTTTGGCGATTGGAGGTGGGATTATGCCTCAGTGCTCTGCTTGGCCAAACAGAGCTGGGGAAGGAAGAGATGACACCACCACTGAAACCCAGCCCGGCCAGTAAAGTGCTGGTCACCACGGACGCCACTGTTGCCTGACTACCGCTGGAGGAGGGACCGATGCCTGTCGCCATGGAGACAAAAGAGAAGGGGATGCCTGAGGAGGTCCAGGTGGATGAGCCAGAGGAAATGGGTGCCATGTCGGCTGAGGAGGCTGGAGAGACCGTCGGCTAAAGAAGAAAAATGCAACTGATTAGAATTTGAAACATTTTTTTCAACTCAGTCAAATCTAACATTTCAAAGAGGGTTAACCTGTATTTAAAGGTGTAGTTAAACGTTTGATTCTCAGTTTGTTAAAAGTTATGTTACAGCATTGTTATGGGACAGCAGCGATTAAAGAACAATTTTGAAGCGGTTTCTTTTACTATTTCTGCGTGAAATCGTAAACATAATAGAAAGATATGACACTCATGGCTGGAAGCAGTTACATAACGAAAAAGAAAAAAAAGAAAATAAAGGGGGATCTTACAGTGTAGTAATCAGAGTGTAGCTAGTCATCAATTTGCAATAAGGTAGCCTTAAATGTATTTTGCTTTCTTTCTACAAAACTACTAAATCGAAATGCTCTCATATTCCAAGCCACATACGTGTCCACATGCAGACGCTTCTTTTTTGTTGACATATCGACACACAGTGACAGACATGTTCCTCCCTTGTTAACATTGATATCAAAAACAAACACTTAAACAAACAATATATTTATCTTTGACAAAAAAACAGGTCCAGAGATAGTCCAGACAGTCCGATAGAGCATGAGCAGGCAGGTCTATTCAGAATATCAGTCTGTACAGTGTGAATACATCAGTAGTGAACTTTGGCTCAGATCTCAGATGATTTACTCGTACAGTGTGCATTAGATTTCAACAACAACATTTCTAAAGTCTCACAGTGTATGACCAATTTAAGCAATTACAATGTTTTTAATGGCTGTCTAGTAGCCAGATGCTTACGCTTTAAAAAAAGAAAATCATACCATAAAAGTTAGCATTTTTACCATTTAGCTGTAAAATTAAAAACAATCTAAGATGCAATGTTCATTGAATAACAGTGAATAATTGTCATGCAAGCTGTTCTCTGCTCAATAACATACTAACTTACAAATTACAGCTTCAAATGGTTAGGAGCCACTGACATGCAGGATCCCTTCAGTTCACTTAAAACCTATTTATTTCTTTAGAGTCAAGTGAAATGTGTGCAGAATAAGTAATTCAATCATGGATTCGTATCCCTTATAGACCAAATCAAAATCATAGACTGGTCTAATGGCAATAAATATGTAGTATTTATGCTTTTGCCAAGTGGAGAAAGGCACACAGGAAAGAAGGATGCTAATACAAACACTGCTCTCTGCTGGATAAAAGGTGCAAAGACAATAGTTGTGATTCAAACTTACCATCCCGGTTTTCACAATCCTTGTTCCCTCAAAGATCCTGGTGGTGTTTGCTGAAATACAGGGAGAAACTGGGTGAGTGAGTCAACACTTGACTCTGGGAGGTGTCACAGACTTCCATGAGTGCACTGTAAGAACATTAATCACAGTTATCAATCGCATAATTTAAGTGGGCTTTGAATAATGAATGAGGAAGAAAATAAACAGATATTAGTTGGATGAAATAAATACATCTCTCTGCATTTCAGATGATTTTTGTTTTTCCTCTTTGGTCTTTCCTTTAGCCTGCAGCTATTAATATGAGATTCTTTGTGATATTATGATCAAAGGAATCTTTGCTGCCCAATTATAGTTCTATATGATACAAGACAATATGCTAGGCCTGTTAAAAGAAGGCTGTGCACATAAGATAATACCAATGCTCATGTGGCAGAGACACTGATAGTAAAAAGATGACATAAAGGCAGAAATTCATGTGCACGATTCATGATTGTGTTGGAATTTGTGTGTGTGTGTGTGTGTGGGTTACCTCTGAAAAGCATGCTCTGGCTGAAGTCACTGCGCATGTCATTCATGCAGACGGCCTGGACTCGAAATAGGTACAGTACATCGGGGGAGACAGGAGAAATTACAGCCTCCTGGATAACACAAACACACAAAAACACACAAACACACACACACAAAACCCAGGACAGAACGTTTAATCTCTGATTAAGATTAAGAATAGATTAAAACATTCTAAATTGTAATGGGAAGTTTTTATTTCTCAGGATAGTTACATACAAACCTTGAACCTTTATAATCTACCTTTCAAACTCACATTCTGTGCATGCAACTGGAATGGTTTCTCAATCCTGAGATGAACAGGGGGGTCAGAAATCCACATCGAGGGGGACTGGATAACCCATGTATAACACACAAAGGAGGAGGGAAACAAATCAGGATTTTGCATTGGGCAATCCATCAATTTTCCCCTTAAATGTCCCAAAAACTGAGACTGGTGTTCATTAAAAAACTAAATCTATAACAGCACAGCACATTTTAAATAGTGCAGAACAAAAGGGATTGGCCCTGAGACCAAAGCCCTACTCCAGTGTGTGAGCCTGGTGTGTGGGAAGGATAGTGAAATGTGTTGCTCTCCTGGTGAAGCCACAGTGAAGGTCACAAAGGCCTCCTCATCCCCACACAGTCGTATTTCCCACCAGCCTTTTAATCCAGACAGTTCACGTCACATTCAATCTGCTATAATAATAATAATTTCACTGTCAAATACACGAGACAGTGAGCTGAGAGGTCTCAGACTCAGATGTAATGCAATGCAGATGGAGGAGCCTCGGGTAAAATCCCATGATCCAGTTTGGCTCCTCTGTCAAGTGAAAAAAAGATGCTTGCATACTGGTGGAGAAGAAGACCCCCGTGCCAGCTGTAAGATCACAATGTTAGAAACGCTACTCTTTATGGTATTAGCAACCCAAGAAGCCTCCTCAAAGAACATGCTTGCACCCCCCTCTCTATCCTTGAGTGGCTCAGCATGGGGGCTGGCCGCCTGTCCTCTCTAACCGCATCCGCTCACCTCCACAAACTGACCATCACCCTGTTAAACAGAAAACATCTGCGCCAGCACTGGGGTTTCTGCCAAATGATCCAATCTCATAAAGTGTCCTCTCATTGAGAAAAATTCCTCTACTGAATAAACCAGTTAAAGATCTCATGACACTTTGGTCCAGCAGAAAGATAAAAATATCATGCACTTGCAGTCCTCACCACCATCCATCTCTATCACATAAAGGGGCGGCAATGTAAGATTAATCTTAGAACCAGTAAGAGATCAATTGCAGCAGCCTGGCTACAGCTTTGTTTTAATGGAATATTAGAGTCGCTGAGTCGGGCAGAAATTGCATGCACTCTTTTATCACTAGTAATCAGAATCACACTGAGTTACAATTGAAGTGATGCTGTAGAACATTGGAAAATATAGCCTACTCAGTTTTATAGTCATAGGAGGAAAAATCAGTCAGGAGGAGACATTTAACCATCACTCTATCCACTACCGCATCTCATTATATCATAATTTTCTTTATATGCACATTAGTAAACCATAGGCTGCAGTTCACTATCAATTGATAAATTGTATTTTTAGTAACTAATAACTCATTATCAAATTAAGATTAAACCTTTACTAATGTGAAGTGTGTATTATTTTCAATAAATTGAATGTACATTTATAAATATCTAATGTACAACTCTTACTAGAAAATAATCTAATATCTAATAATAATCCTATAAATTCCTCCATGTTTTGTTCCTTATCCTTGTAGAAAACATTTATATAGAAAATGGTTTCTTTCATCAGACTTTCACACATTCAATCCCAGTCTTCCCCATTCCGCATGCCGAAATGTCTTTGAGCAAAATACCAACAACACAAATGCACCTTCTCATAGAGAAATTGCTGCACATGGATACACTGAATATGTGTATATTTACTTTTTAAAAGAGCTGGGGCAAAATGTAAAGAATTAATATTTGACTTTTATTAATCAGATGGCCAACAAGCCAATGTAAATGATAATATAGAAAAACACAGACTATAATTCATCTGTGAGAGGCCAGAAAGAAAGAGACCAATTCACCATTTTAATTGTTTTAACCATTACATTTAATACAATTATGTCCTAACTTGCCAAATATTAATATGTAGTATTATCACACACACATAATATACTCATCTACTTTCTATTTGAATTGTATTGGTTATGTTGAAGCTTCTTCTTTTTTCAACAACCTTGTTGGCTCAGGAGACCAACATGAGGCCAGTGACACTCCAACAAATCCGCGGCTTATATACATATTCTCTATGAAAGACTGCATTAAATTACCATTGACTCCAGATGGCAAATGCATGAAATGATCATTATGACCATTTATACCATTACACTAATGTCTTTTTTCATATTATGGTGCTTTTTTTTTATCGATTTTACCACACCCCCACTCTTCGACTGATACCAGTTCTGCCCTGTTAATTCCAGTCATTTGTTGTTTCCCTTACTCGCTTTCCCCGCTTTTTCACAAGTGGTATGGGCCAGTCCAGTCCACAGTATTTCATTGCTAGGGGATTGGTCATTGATTGTGACAAGGGGGACATGCCTGTGTAGAATTTGGGGATCCTAAAGCCTAACCCTAAGTCCCTGTTGTGACCTAGATAAAGGCATCAGGGGAGGATGAGGAATAAGAGCAGAATCAAAGGGCTGACAGAGAGAGGGAGGGGGAAACAATGGTGTATGGGAACAGGGAACTGGGGAGAGAAGACATGTGGAGAAAGATGAAGAAGGGGGTGTGTGTGTGTGGGGGGGTCTCTTGAGTTAATGATGAGAGGATAAAACACCTCCCACCTCTTCCCCTCGATCTCTCATCAAGGCAGATTCCCAGTTCAGAAAGCAGATTGTGCACACTTCCACAGCCAGGGGGCACTCAGATCCTTTTTGTGCAGCAAATTCGGTTTTCCCACACAATCACTGGCCCAAGGTCATGCTTTTTGCACATGCTGGCAGCCCTGCATCGCCTCCAGCTTAGCATTAGTATTCTGCGAGCTAACCGGCAGACCACAATGTAAGGGAATGAAGCCTCCTGTCCGCTCCACAGCCTTCTCTCATAGCTCATTTTGGCCCCTGATGAGACCATTTGTAATGAAATGATGGAGGATATTGCTTGGTTTGTGTCTGTGTGTGTGCATGTGTGTGTGTGTGTGTGTGTGTGTGTGTGTGTGTGTCTGTGTGTGTGTGTCTGTATTAGTGCTCGAAAACTGTTCAAAAATAAGTTATTAGATTTTCCACTGCCCTTACACTCACAGTTTTGATGATGTAAAACCCTCTGTATCTCTGCAATAAAACACACATACACACATATACATTCCCCAGAGCAACTGCATCTGATAGTACGTAAAATGCTCAATATGATCTACAATTACAGCAAATAAAGTTGACATTGGCTCCATTCATATCACTTTCACTGTCTAATGAGAAATTCATCTGGACAGATGGAAATATACTACACGATTTAAATATGTCCATGTTATGTACAGGGCATCACAGTGATAAGGGTAAATCAGAGTCCATTAATCAAGTTAACCAAACATCAGATGGCTGTAGGCCAGAGCAGCGGCTGGTGTATTTTCAGCTGGCAATGCATCAGCAGGGAAAGGAGAAAGGAAGTGGGAGGGATTAAAGCAAGAGTGGACAAAAATGTCTAACTGCAATTTGCTTTCACGCTCATCTGGAATCAGGGAATTTGCTGTGACTAAATTGGGTCTTTTGAGTCCTGCATAACTTCCAAATACAGACATGAAGAGCACCTCTAGTCAGGGATTAGGACACAATAACAAGCATAACTTTGACTTTTATCTAATAATAAAACGGTTCTTAGAAAATCAGGATTAACTCAACATCATATGAAAGGATCTGTTAACTGACACAAACTACTTTTAGAGACGTGCTTTTATTTATATCCCCAACTCTTTTATAAGCAAATAAAGTGTTTGATTTGTTATTCCAAGTGTTATTGTAAACTCAGCCCCTCCTTTCTATGTTTCCCAATAAAATCTCTTCAGTGGTTTGGGAAATATATCATTCATTGAAATGTCTGCCATCTACTTTCCCCAGGAAAGGCTGTGTGATAAGGATATGTCGGATTTGTTGCAGGACTATCCTAATATCATATGTACACTGCAAGAATTGTTAGTAGCCGTAATCTTTCCTCTTGTCCACACTCTGTACAAAAACTACACTGGAGTAGTCCACGTTCCTTGTGCTGTTAAAAAAAGCTTTGCTTCGTCCCATCAAACGAACCTACATGAGACTACAAGGGTCTATCTGCCACTGTGCCTGAGCAACACACTGGCTTGGGAAACAGAAGGAGAGTTTTTTGCAACAAAGACACTGATCTCTACTGCATATGTCAAACTCACATTAGCTTAACAGAATCCAGGGCTCTGGATGTTTCACCATTGTAGCTCTGTGAATATAGAACATCTCTGTATGGCCGGTGAATTACTACAGCTGTAGAGTTTCTCAATATGATAAGAGACTATATGAATTTATTTACCCCGGGGAGTTTGCCATTTAACGTTTTTGGATGAAGAAGAAATCCAGTTTAAGAGCAGGACTGCTTTTTCGTCCAAGGATGAGTCAGAAAAATCCGAACACAGCTTTATCTGTATTTTTCAAACCAGGCTAAGGGAAAAACACCAGAATAAGATGACATGTGTGTGTGTTTCCTTATATGTTACACTATTAAAAAACTACCAGGTATATAAGTAATGTGATAAATGTGTCTTACACATTTGACATACTCACAGTAAGCAATGGGCGTATTACACATATGACTGCACACTGGCTGAAGCTGCTCCATACCAAAGATGCAGCATTATGGAACTGGGTTATTGTACTGTTGTGGATGCTGACACATTGGGGACACTGGGTGGAGTATTGGCATCTTTGCTTTTATAAAGGTGATTTGATCGCTGCTGTTTATTCACACAAGTTAATTTTATCCGATTTTTATTTTGGTTACTGACACATCTGTTGTGACTGCAGCCTAGAAAATATATATTTTGGTCCTACTAATTTGACTTGCTAAATGCTATGTGTTCCCTGGCAGTTTATGCTTTTTTCAGTCTAGGCAGTGTGACGTTCTGTTACCACACAGACTCCATTGGTTGGTTGGGAGGACTAGGCTCTTCACTTCTTCGTCACAACACACTGTAATCACTAAATGATTTTAGCTATTTTGTCTATTTTTTTGTCCTTTTTTACTGATTTTAACATACAATAAACTCCAGCTAACTAAATGGGGATACTGTCCTGATTTTTTACTTGGTTGTTAATATTTACAGTGAGATCTACCTGGGTTCTCACAATAAAATATAAAAAATAAAAATGTTGCAATCAGTGTGAAATTAATGCAATGTTCTGTTTTGTTAGGCACTTGGCAGGACACTGGGTCAGGTAAGGATTTATAGAATAAAACACAGCTTGCATATTTATCTCATTTATACAGAGTCCAGCAAGTGCTGGTTGTTTGTATTGTGGGATTTATTTTCCCTCAATAGATCTCATCACTCAACAACAAGTAGAAGTCAACATGAGAGCACCTGAAGGCAGCATACTGTAAGTCAGCACTGGCTTTTTCAAAGGAATCATCAGCTTATAAGCAGCATTGCAACAAAAACCACACAAGACAAATCCACTCACGTATTCTTTCTGTTATAACCTTCGATCCCTGAAACCTGACCCCGACCTGTTTTGTTCCTGATGTGTCTTAAAGTGTATGTACGATATGCTTTCAAGTCATGTGTTTTTTTAGTCACTTGTAAGGGAATAATCGTAGGAATATATCTCACCAGTTTGTGCTTAGGTTCTGTGAGGTGCGTCTCCTCGTAGCTGTCGTCGTGGGTTGTCCAGCTGTAGGACACCAGGAAGTGGAGGATGGGCGGATGGTAGGTGATCTCTGGGCGCGACCAGCGGACCACAAGAGCGCTGCTGTTCACATGCTGCACCTTCATGTTGATGGGAGCGCTGCTGCAGACTGGGAGAAGGATGCAAGAAAAATAGAAAGAAGATGAGCAGGAGGGAAGTTTAGAAAAGAAGAAACGAGGGGAAGGGAAGGCAGTCAGATAAGAGAAGGGAAAAGAGGAAGGAGAGAAGAGGAAAACGAAAAGGCAGACAAATGATCGAGGATGGAGGAGGAGGAGGGGAGGGTGGGGGGAAAAGCAATAGCCAAAGAAAGAACAAAGGAAAAAAAGAACATGGATCAATTGGTTGGAGGTGTTGAAAGAAGGAGGATATTTAGGGGGGAAGTGCAACGTCAGAAAGGAAGGAAAGCAGTAAGGTAGACATTTAAAAGGAAGGGAAGAGTCAATGCAACCAATGAAGATAAGGGAGAAAATAAGGAAATAAGGAGAAAGAAAGGAAGAAAAGATAAACACGAGATGGAAAAAAGTGAGGCAAGACACAAAAGCAAGGGTTAATGTGAAGGAAGAATAAAGCAATAATAATTAAAGGGAGAAAAGAACAGATCATTTAATGGCTAAATACATCGGCCCAGCTTGTCTTTCAAATACACTCAAGGAGGGGGAGACGGAGAGAGGGAGAGAGAGAGTTATGCGAGCATGAGTTGTATTTATGATGTGTTATTAATATTGCTCTGAGTCATCAGCACACACACACACACACAAACACACAATCTAGTGCACACACATCTGAATAGCTGGCCTCTGCCTACATACAATGTGTAAAACACTGGCACACAGAACTGCTGCACACATGATGCACAGGCATCACACACACACACACAAACACACACACACACACACACACAAACACACACACACACACACACATACACATACACATACACACACACACACACACACACACATTTTGCCTCTCGGCTCCAAAACCACATTGGTTCATATATAGTCGCCTTCAGGCTAAATTAATAAAACCTGCTCTGCCTTCTAATATGTGGCTGTGAGAGGTATGAAAGTAAACACATAAACATTGTATGTTTCTTTAATGAATTCAACAATATACAACTCTCTCCATTCAGAGGATGAGCCCTGCACCGGCAGCTCCTGACCACTGGGTGTCTCTATTTGACCACTGAGGTTGCTCAGCGACGGGGACACTGTTATATTTCATATCTCAAATATCTGATCATTTACATGAATTCGTACATAAGAAACAGGTTTACATTAGACAAAGGCTCTCCTCATCCTCTATATAGTGTATGTTTTTTCATAAAGTAAGATCCCTTTCTGTTTTCTGATCCGTTCCCATTCCAATCTGCTGTTGAAGCTGTTTGCTGTGCAAACGTCCTCCGTGTTTACCTGAAGGCCTGATGACTCCAGTGTTCCACAGATTAATTATATTATCTTCTCTAACAGTAAAACTATTTTCATTCGTAATATTAGTCACAGCTTTGCTTACATTTAGCCATTTTGCAATAGCTGTTAGGTTGCCATCAAAAAAGCGCAGCACTTTCTTACAGTGTTCTCACATCAAAAGCCTTTCAGCAGCTAAAAGGGAATTACTGCTAATAGGTTTTCAAAGTGAAACATTTGCATGAAGTGTTGTTTACCATGTAACCTATTAGCGTAAAAATAACTCCAGACCCTCAGTGTTTTGGTGACTGGCCTCTATTCGTGCTGGCCACGTGCTTGGGTAAAACGTCTCCTGTTTCAACATGACAATGCTTCCATGCACAGAGCCAGCTCGTGTTTGGTGTGGAACATGCTCACCCACTGTTCTTCAAGTTAGAAAATAGAACATATGACGCTTTCATAATCTGGTTGAAATGCATGTGCATTGATCTTAACGATCCAATCATCTCTTAATCATATGTGACGAATGAGAGACAATAAAAACAAAAGGAATGGTTAGAATTGTTATAATGATATTCAGGCTCATTGCTTGATTGAAACTTCAATCATTAAAGGTGCAACCTGTTACTTTAACAAATAACACTACACCTCTGGTGTGGAGGAACTTGACTGCGGACCTAAATCCAGACCTTCATACCATCCAACACATTTGGAATGAGATGGATTGCTGACTGTGAGTCAGGCTTCATCACTCAACGTTACTGTTGGACCTCACTAATGCTCTTGTGTCTGGATGGGAGCAAGTCCCTGCAGCCAGGTTCTATCATCCAGTGGAGAGTCTTCATAGGAGAGTGGAGGCTGTTTAAGCAGCAGAGTAATGATGGAAATAAACTTGCAAAAATCACATGTGGTGCGGAATGTTCTGTGTCCACATACTTTCGTCAGTGTAATTGTAGTATAACTTTACAGTATTTTAGACAGCAATTTGTTGCAGTACACTATTTGCTGTTTACTGTAAGAGAGAGAAGTGTATTACTATCCAACAAAGCTCATAATGATTATTCCAAACACTGTATTATATTATGCAAATGTGTAAGGTAATTCGATGATGAACATGGGTTGATTGAGAATAGAGCTCACGTGCTTTGTGGAACCAAATTGATTACCTTGCTCATAAAGAGCTGCAGTGGAGTTTTTCTATTCATAACCTGCAGTTGAGCCCCTTGTGGCTTAGCATTACTAAAGCCATTGGACACACACACACACACACACACACACACACACACACACACACAAGTAAAACACACACAGACATAATTTAGAAGTCAAACAGTGAATAACCTCAATGCAGGGAAAGCATATTTAATAGATTATATCTCCCTGGGCCCAGAGTGCAGGGACCTTTGTTTATGTGCGTTCATGTGTGTATGTGTCATATGGTTCATCTGAATACAAATTTAAAACAGACAGGATAATGGCACGGTAATGAACTCAAAGCGAACCCTTCACCATAGATGCAAAACAAAAATATGTGAAATACCCTATAAATCCAAAACTGTTTGAGTGAGGCTAGCACATAAACTGACTGGTGTAAAGGCCTATGTATGCTTCTACGTTTTGACGGACACGGAGAAGCATACAGAGGCCTTTACTAACTGTCAGTCAACATGTTAACACTTATTAATCGTATTCGCATGAGCATCAGTAAGACATATTATGTTGGTCACTCTTGTCATCGATTTTACATCAAACAGATAAACATTTAGTCAAATTTAGCCAATTTGTCTGTTCTGTGTGTATGTTTAGAAGAATCCAGAGGTTCCTACACAGCGGTGGGCCTCTATAAATAAGACACAAACAACGTGGCTTGAACCAAGTCATACAACAGCAATCTAGCCAATCAGCAACACAAGTGTTGTGCTGGTGCATAAGAGAACAAAGAAGAAGAGGTGGGGCTTTACAATACAGGCCACATTTACACTGTCAGTACCAATCACATTCTGTCATCGGGGAACCATTGTGGGGTTCAGTATCTCACCCAAGGACACTTCATAATGCAGTCTGGTGAGTGGACAAGCCTCTCTCCCCTCTGAAACCACAGAACGCCCGCACACCTTGTTGTATATCCTAGTATTTTACATATAATATACAAAGGATTTGTAACCATCAAGACCTAATACACAATTTTACATACACAGTGGTATTATTAAAATGATGCTGAATTTCAAATGCTATTCCAGTTAACGTTACCTTCCTTGATAGCTTGGCTACAAATCTGTCCTCTTTCATTGTAGTCTTTTAAAACAATTCAACTCTCAGAAGGGGAGGGGTAAGATGAGCTTATACTTTGAACTGTAATTTAATGCTCAGAATTAAATGGTGTTGTATTTTACTTGAATTTTTTAAATTCTGACAATATGAAGTCGGTAAACGGTGTTTACCAGTAAACGGTGTTTACCGACTTGGTGTATAAATGGCATTTTGTATTTTAAAAGCTACGTAAACAGTGTTTACATGGGTTTACCCCCCATAACACCCCTGAGTGTATCTATGGCTTCCACCATAATTTCATTAATCTTGACAGACTCTTTGATAAAGCTTGTCTTGTCCATGATTCTTTCGCCACATGAACTATACGTATGCATGTGTGTGTGTGTGTGTGTGTGTGTCTTCGGCTGTGCATGTGTCTCCTTGCACACACTCCTGCTGTAGCAGAATTGCTACAACGGGCCAATGGGACACTTTAAACGACTTCTAATATTCCCTGAGTGTAACTCAGCTGAAAGGGTTTTGTAGCCCAGTGTGTTTGGCTGGGTGATGAACAGATCCTCTTACAGCTTTCATCAAAGATAAGCGGCCATTTCACACACACACATACACGCACACACAGGGGAGAACCCCAGATGGCAGTGAGTGATGGAGTCTAGGGGGTGCCTGACACACATAAAGCCCACAGAGGACCACTCTCTCTTTCTCTCTCTAATAACTCCAAAAGTCCAAAAGCAGCCGTAAAGGACGCCACCGGCCATGCAGCATGTTGATCAAGGTTGATCTATGAATTTGTCTTGATCATCTGCAAGGTTTTGTACTGGGAAGGATTCGCTGGAACTAGAAATGTAAGAATAGTATCTGTACCAAGGGATGGTGGCAAATCCTGCTTTAGACTATTACTAGTCGAGTGCAGTTAAATGTTTATAGAGTTTATCAAAAGCCAAACCCTTCAGTGCTTGCGTTCGTATTTTTCCTTTGCAGAGCACAGCTCATCTGTGTGCTACACATCATCAACTCTGTCATTGTTTTAAAACTGCCAGCTTCTTAATTTAAAAAAGGACTGTAAATTGAGTGGCACTTCTCATTTGCTTTGCTCCAACTACTTGATACTGTACTTGTATCGTTTAGTGAAATAGTTATTGATGCATTCTATGTTATTCAGGGACCTCATTCAGCAACTGAATATCTAAACTAATAGAGCATGTGCACAAAATCATGTTCAGAGAAAAGAAAAAGCTCATTCTGATTGCAGTTATTCTTTTAGTAAAGTCATTTTAACAATTTTAAACTACACAAAAGAGCTTAATTAAAACATTTAAAAGTCAAATTAGATTTATATTTGACCCATTTGTAAGAAACTGTGATGCCAAATCACAGAATTTGATTAAGAAATATTATGCCTGTGAGATCTTTGAACCCCTATGTTGCGACTAATTACTAATTGGACCAGCAGTTTGGTTACCTAGTAATGACAGCCACGACAATAGCACAAACTCTTGGGTACCTTGGATGAATGGATGAATGGATGGATGTGGCATGGCTGACGTTTTCTACATAGCAACTATTCACCTATGAATGGACTCTAAGGTTCTGTGATATACAGTATGTGTATACCAATAGGCTGTATCTCCGTATACAGTATGTTCTTTGAATCTTGATTGGAATCTCATTAAGTAGAACAGAACCAAAGACAACAGGTTCTGTAACAATGCATTGTTGCACACAAGGGCTGCAGGTTGTAGAATGCATCCATGTAGCTTTTGTGATCATACTGAGAACACATAATGCTTGTTGATTCACAGTATCACTTAACAATAGATGTTGCAAGGCAAGTACAAACATATCATGAGGTTAAACTTCATTATTAACAACATTACTTTACATATATATTATGAACATAACTTGTCCTCCTCTCCCTATTATTTTCTCAGTTGTAGTTAATGCATCATTATTTACTTCATTCACTAACAAAGCTTTCACTGAAACATCGACACTTAAAAATTGTCAGACTGCAAATAGTCCCACTTGTTATTTAACAAGTGGGACTATCTACATCAGACACGTGAGTGTATGTCATTATAATTTTATTTTACAAAAGAAATAACGGTTCTTGGTTACCGCGGAAACAATTGTCTCAAAAGTTTCTCCCTGTTAATAGCATATAATGGAAGTGCCAATGTCAGATAGTGATTCAGGAACTTAGGAAGGGGCAGAGTCTAGCTTAGCTTGGCTTTTTCAATACTACTCATAGGTTTACAAAAATGTTTCTTCCCAGAGTGAAGGGTATTCTAAGACTCTTTTGGAGCAAATGTCAAAAGGCAGAAATTCCTTTGCTAAATTTTGTCAGCCAAGGTCTTTTTGGCTTTCTTACGATTTCTTGTTCTAAATCCCACATAAACCCTATCATTATCTTGTATCACCCTTTGACCTTGAATTTGTCTGATGTGTTATAATCTATTTTAAAACGAATGGGCTGAAAACTTGGAAATGTTTGTTTGCTCTCTGATCTGGAGTTGAAAGATTACAATCTTTGTCCAGTACAGAGACAGGACCAGCATGTTATGAGCTTAATTTTGCACAAACTGTTCAGGCCCTAAAAATGAAAGACCTTGCTGGGATTAAGGGGTTTTAAAGGCAAAGAGCATTTATTGGCCTATAGTGGTGAGGCTGCAGATTATAACACAGAACACTCCTCACTTTCATATTTCAAAGCATGTAGGAAAATCTATGTTAGCCTTCAGGTAACATAGAAAGGTGAAAACATAATGGGCTAATTCTAAGGTGAAAAAACAAAGTGGTGCTTAGTTTTGTGTTAACACTAATGCAAACATCATTATGAATATTATATTCCATTTCTGAGACATAGATCCTCCTAAATCCTACACAATGGACCTTGTGGCTGTGATCACAGCAGAATAAGAAGGACGGCAGAGATTATGGTTTAAATTTGGGTTACATTGTACAATTACATTATAATAAAGCATTGGTGAATATCATGGAAAATGTCTCAAGATCTTCTCATACACTAAAAAGCTGGTAAAAGTGTGGTAGGCCAACCTCCGCTGCTCAAGTAACGAGCCAGTTTTGAGAATTTAAGAAGTAGAAAGTACAGATATTTGGCTTCAAATGTAACGCGTAAAAGTAAAAAGTCGTCAGGAAAATAAATACTCAAGTAAAGTAAAGATATGTGAAAAATCGACTTAACTTCCCACCACTGGGTATGGGTCAGGTCACTGGACTTGAGAGATGAAAGGGATATTGATCATTTTATTAATCAAAGTGTACTGGATGTAACTCGGTTTGAAAAATGTGGGGGTGTAGCTCCAATACGATCAAACACTATTCCGCTGTGTTTTCTGACTCCAAGCATCTATCCATCATCCTGGCTCTCTAAATGTGAGGCTGCCATTCATTCATACACCCAAAAGTAAATGCACTATACTGGCTGATTGGAAACAATCAGTCGCAGAAGGAAGGTGATCTAGGCTGAGCCACAGCTAAATGGAATAAATTAGCACAGGGAGGGGGGACTGGAAGGAAAATGACTCATGTGGTTGAGCGGCTGTATAGGTTTTGTTCAGGTTTCCAATCTCGTATATCACTTGTGTGTTGTGTGGTTGTATGTTGTGAGGTCCAGAATTAGAGAGGTGTACATGATTTAATTTCCTTCTCTAACTCACTCAGGTAGGATGGCAGCATTAAGAACAAGATCTGTAGTAGGCATGTGCTCTGTTTCTCTGTGTGTCTGTTTGTCTTTATTGTTTTCTGCACCCATTCTCCTCTTTGCGCATTTTCCCCTGCTGTCCTTCACCCTCCTCCTCTTCTATGTTTCCTCTGCCGGCCTTAAAGATCTGCTTACAGCAAATGTCCCACTGCTGCGCTCAAGGGCAAACTATAGGAGCATGCACTACACAGTGCCAGGACACATATACAGTACATACAGGTGAGTAGGTTGTGTAGGTGTGTGATGCACCTCTCTTGTAGTAGACCATATGGAAGTGTACCTGAACTAAGGCAGGGGACAAACCCTGCTAGGACAGTTGACATAGCACAGATGCCAGGCCACACACGAGAAATTGTAAATACACTAAGAGACATGCGCGAGCACACACACACACACAAACTGCAAAATGTGTGGTGTTGTTTGAGTGGTAATGAGGCAGGAGTGGGAGGACGGCTGGTGTTCCTCCCACTGCCTTACGCTAGGGGAGTTACCCAGCTCGCTGGTGAAATGACAGAGAACTAGCCCAGACCACACGCATGCACACACACACACAACACACACACACACACACACACACACACACACACACACACACACACACACACACACACACACACACACACACACACACACACACACACACACACACACACACACACACACACATATAGAGAAGACAATTGGTTTCCTCTGGGCATGTGAGCAAGAATGAATATCCCTCATTTATTAGCATTAAGAAATGTCACCATCCAGGAATAATGTGAGAATATTGGACCAGTTTAGCGAGAAGAGGGCCTTTAATGATGCTATATAAATCAGTGGGCAGAAAGTGCTTACATGAAGCAATTGGAGAGCGTCTACATGCAGCAGTACAACATCTGCACCTTTTTCTTCTTGTAAAAATAAGAGTCTATGCTTATACACATGTTCTTTCTTTAAGAACACAAGATCAAATCAATCAGACCAAGGACATATGGTTGAACCTTGAGGATATTAAATCGCTTTTAGATGACGCTTGGTGTCATGCAGGCTCCTGGTATAGACCAGGTATAGAATGTGCTTTTGTTATTTTTATGGGAATATATACAAAGAGTTATTGTTCCTAAATAATCAAAACTCAACCGCCCTACCTTTGGAAGCCTCTGTACCGTATGGTCCACTGGCGCTGTCAGTCAGGTCAGGTAGCCAGGCATCTTTGACTGCTGACTTGAAGACGTGGCGATTATCCAAGCTATGGATGGGCCTGAAGTTACTGCGCAGATACTCCACTGACTTAACGTGGTCCTGCTGCTCCGTGGTGAAGATCGAGTAGAAAGCTTCCAACTGGTGCCGGCAGGGAGAGAGACAGAGAAATGGAGGAAGAAAAGTAAAGAAGAGTTACTTCCAGACACAACTCACCAACTCAGAGTCACTCCTGATGACTTTGAGTTGGTGATTTTTCCATCCCTCTCGCAGAAGAAGCCATTCTTACTATCCCCTCAAAAAACACAATATGAGAATGCAATGCAGATATATAACTGAAATACAAGTTGAGGATGACATTTTAATGATACCCATGAGAAAACTGGGTCACTGCTGCAGCAAAACAAAGGCTTATCATATAGAAGAATACTGGGAATAAATTACTAATAATACCAGAATATGAGGAACATATTGGGTAAACAATGTATCCATGTGTCAGCGAAAAATATGAACAATTAATAAATTGAGTGCAAAATACTACCATGACACCTTTGAAATAATGTTGTTAAAGTTGAATTTGTTCGAAGCTAAAGGAAATTAGACCTGTCCATCATTAGTTTGATTTAAAATATCCATAACGTGGGTTTGTATTATTTTTTCTAGGGGGAATAGTTTGACACCTCCAGAAATATGCTCATTCTTAAACTTGCCAAGATTTAAATGAAAGGATTCATACCAATCCCATGTCTGCAGGTTGGATATGGAGGGAGAGCCAAGATATGATTAGAATATCTTAGCATAGAGGCTGTGAAAGCGGGAGAGAGCTGGGCAGTAAAGTTATCAGTAAACAAATAGTAATGTAAAAATCAGAACTCCTGGGAGTCACTGCTCAGATTAGACTCTCAAATCTGTCAAGTTGATTTTTGGTGGACAATATTGTAGTGACATCTTTTAAAATATGTCATAAAATGGTCTTAGCTCAGACAAACAAAGATACACAAATAAAAACCAAGAAACTTAAAAGTAAAATAGACCAATACAATTGTTTCAGTTATCCAAAGACATATCTTATAACAGATTGATATTACATGTTCAAATAATTCTGAACATCAACATCTCAAATGATCACATATCCATGAATCCGGATTTCAATGAATAATTTCTCCCACCAGAGGAGTTGTTTGAGTCTGTCAACCATCAACGATAAAAATGACCCTCTCATCTCACATGTTTGGAGATTACTTCAAATAGGTGAACTTTAAGTGAATGAGCATCCTTGTGGCCTGCTTCTGTGAAGGGCTGTCCCAGGGGATAATTTCAGTTGTAGAGTTCTGATTGAATATTCATGCTCTACCTTGTGGTATCTTGTGGGCCACAGACCAAAGAGCCCTACTAATGTAGTGTTTGAGTTGGCCAAGTCCTTGAAATAGTAAGTGTTGTGATGAACACATTAAAATAGAGTACTGTTGTTATTTGCATAAACTGTATCTGAAAGAGCTCTTGCTAAGGTAGCCAAAAAGGCTTGTCCCACCGGCAGTCCAGAGTGGGTAAAGGGAGGTGCCAAACTCACACCATGGTGAATGATGAATAACTGAAAAAGCTCGTTCTCAGATGCAACCTCCAAATCCTTGCCAAATGTAGCTGCCATATACAGACTAAAGCCAGTTCACATTCGTATCTCCGAACATAGCTTTCAGCACCTGGCTGGACTATCAAATGAATCCTTGGTTTTGTTTGATAAACCAGGAAGTAGGTCTGAGATTGTTAAATTCCTACATACAAACATATTTTTTTTAGATGAAATACTGTAGATATTGTTACTTGTGAAAGTTTTTCTCTGATGCATTGGAACAGTTTTTGCCAAAATTGTTTTAATCTTAATTTAGCTGCCATGCTATCAAGCTGTGAACATTTTGTACTGCTTTGGTTTGATGTTGAAGTTGGCCTCTTCCTGTTGCCATTTGTCAAACACATGCTGTGTGGCAAGACGGGCGAGCAGACATGGTTTGCACTGTGTGATTGAAGTGTCATCTCTCTGCCTGTGTTGGCAGATGGATACTCTGTACAATGTGTTTGGAATCACTGCACTCAGACAAACAGCTTGTGAGAAAGGCAGAGCTGGGGGGAAGGGGCTGAGACGAAGATTCAGTTTTATTAAGGTAAAAATCGCAGTGAGGAACTATCTGAGGACAGCAAATTCTCCTGCAACTCTCTGGGCTGTATGACAAACACATACAAAACAGAAACCACACCACAGCAAAACGAAGTGTCTATCCTGAGCCCGACAATAAATTATCAGTTGACCGCCCTTGATTTATTTCTGTAAGTAGGACTCGGAGATATGCTGCATTATTTCTGACCTATAGTACTGCTAAGGAGTCGTGTTTCTAGTGATGGCAGTAAATAGAGTCTCTATGAGAAGACACATTTTATCAATTAGTTTCATTGCCAAGTCGCTCCAATAGTGTATCAAAGTGGAAAACCTTATTCTGATTCAAACACAGTTAGAAATCCTCTGGATACCATGCATATCCGTACGTAATGTTAAGACAGTAGGTGATGAGATATCTTCTCGAGCAAAGTCACACATGGATAATCTGTAAAACATCCCCACCTACTGCTGAGAAAAATAATAGTTGTTGAGGAAATTAGCTTTTTTTCCCGAGCCGAATGTGATTGCAGCAAACCCAAACCCAAATCCCAAACCCCCCAAGCTGCTGCAAAACAAATGTACAACGCCCATAAAACATCAGCCTGCTAGCTTTGGTGACCAGTTTTAGGGGTGACTTTGTGATGATGGAAGTCAAATGTGAGCGTCAAAGCAAGGGATTAATAAGAGTCTGATTCCACTGTTTACCAAGTCTTAGTAAACCCTCAGGGTTTAGACTGGACAAAGAATTGAGAATGGAGGACACACTGAAAAAAATAATAAAAATAAATATAGATCCAGGCATGACTCTTTAGCTTATCTCTTTGTGTTCCAGCTATGGCTTTGTTATGAACTGCTGCTTTACCTTTTAATTTTAAAGTCCCTATATTTTACACCTTTCTGGTATTAAGTTTTTGGTCTTGGTAACTCTAAGATGATATATCAGTGGTTTAAAGTTGGAAAAACTGCAGCAATATGTATTTCCATGTCCTCTCTTATGGCTCTCTCTGGAGCTGCAGACAGGACAGGCTGTTTTCACCGGCCTCTTGATCCACTCCTCTTATTGGCTGACTTCACTTTGAGTGACACGCGAACAGGCCTATCACCGGTCTCATTCTGGTGCATTGGCGACCTCTGGTAAACTGAAAGTCACGTTGTTATGTTTGCAGCTATAGAAGACCAGCCACATATTTACAGTCAGTTACAACAGGAGGTTTCTGAATGGTAAGCACACCGTCCACATGTTTGTTCAAGATTTAGCAGGACAGAGTTGGCAATGTAGGAGTAAGTCCAGAGTTACAGTACGGAGTTTCACAACAGAGTAATGTTACTCTGCACTGAGCACACTGACACGGCACGTCAGAAGAAATAAAGCGTAACGGTGGGTCTCGAACAGTAACATTCTTAGGAGGAATGTGCACGGACACATTCTCTTCCTTGCATCCCTCCACACTGCAGTGTTTCTTCAGTGTGGTTTGTTGTGGTTAGCCTGTGGTAGCTAACAAGCTGCTAGCTCAGCAACATGTCTGCTTGGTGTCGTGTTCGGTGTGGAGGGGTGGTGGTGTGGAGCGGGGTTGGTGGGTACAGAGGCGGGACTGGTACCGCCTGGGTGGGGCAGAGAGACAAGTGCGAACCCATGTGACTCATACAGGGGAGGAAGTACGAAACAAGACGTTTCTACAACATATTTCTCAGAATGGACTGAGTGAAAAAGTCTGCGGAGTGGACTTTGAGGGTCCCTACTGACCCCTTCAAGGAATTAAAGATAGTAAAAGCCCAGAAAAATGTATTTTAAACAATATGGGCCCTTTAAAACATATTTATTCAAGTTGCAAGTTATATTCATTCACATGCCTTTGTAAGCATTTGTTGTTTATTTTAATTGAAGGTGGAATCAGTTGATCTAGGGGCAGTGCAGTTTGGTTCCTGGGCCTAAATTCCTGCAGTTCCAAAGCAGCAGAAGCATGGGTGTATTAAAAGGACTGGACTAGTGTGATTTTCTAAAAGGTTTGCAAAACCCGATTGTTGAAGTGTGAAAATCCTTAGTTCCTCTACATGTGTAAGATCAAGAGCATATTTTCTGTGAAATTGGTGAAGTTTGATTGCATGTCATGAACGTTAATTCTTGACTTGCGACAAAGACATAATTTATGTGTGTGTGTGTGTGTGTGTGTATGTGTGTTACTCCCCTTACAGTGGACTGCAGTAGTGCATGAGGTTTAGAGCCTTCAGCCCTTCTTCAGCTCCTGGATCCGCTTGGACAGTACTGGTACACACATCACAGTGCAGCCCCATACCAGTCCATTATGTATCTCAAACCTCCACATCCCGCAAACCTGAGCTGAAATCACTATACTATCAGAGCACAAAGTCTCAGTCACAGCAGAGCAATATTCCTGTGGCAGTATAGGCCATTCTAGGCAGCGTGTATCTGTTGCTATGGGGAACAACATCCTCAATCAGAGAAACGGGGACAGAATCCACAATGTTTTTCTCCACACTGAGTTTCTACTGCCTCAAGCTAAAGCTTTTCATTTTTTTCGTTTTTATTTTTCGAAGCAGTAAATAAGACTTGTTCTCCGTCTGTAACTTGTAAATTAAGAAAAGAGTAACTGTTTGCATTTCCTCAGATACATATTTAATATGCTGATGTCACAGTAGCTTGGCCCAGACAGAAAGATTCATACGTCATTGCTGCGGTCAGGAGGGATCAGAATCCCAGCAGACAGGTGGGGATGGTGGAAAACCTTACTGATGAAAAGGACAAGAGCCTAAAGTACAGAGCATTAATACAGCCCAAGCAAACAATCTTGCGTTGGTAGGATTATTGAAACTGTCACCACACCAGTGATTCTTGAAGAGCTTTCTACAAGCTAACAATACTATTTGAATCTTCGCACAGGCCGCCTTAGCCAGGTGGAAAACCATAAAAAAAACAAAACACATATAGTACCCTTGGAATTGCTGCACAGAGACATAACTCACTAGCAATTCCCTCCTCGCAGCTAATATTTAGAGTAACTGCGATGTGAGACCTACATAGCAAAAGCCATCTAAGGTTGCAAACATCTGAGACGCAGCTTCCCTCTCTCCCACACACACACATACCCTTACGCCAGGTAGACAAATACAAGCGTGGCATGTGTACATGTCTGTTTGAAAGGAAGGCATTTAAGGTGAGCTGTTGTGCAAGAACCTGAGCATCGATCCACTTTAAAAGCAGGCCCAAAGCAACTGCTGTCTCTCCTGCTGACCTACTTCAACTATCATCCAAAACAAAAGGCTGACAAAAAGAGGAGAGAGAGAAATCAAACACAGAGAGGCAGAAATAGACAATAACTACAGTCACCATCAGTGTTAATTATCCTTCCAACCTCTGCCTTGTATCTTTCTCAGGAGAGCTGGATAGCTAAAAAAGAAGGGGAGAAAACAAAGGACTTCAATAGAGGCTGTTGTTTAGACGGATTGACAAATGGTCCGAAATCAGCAGCCAAAGAACAGGAAGGATGAGTGATGTCACTGTCACTGGCTTTTTTGATGACACTTATTTGATTAATTTTCCCATTTTAATATTCTGTTGTTTTTTTTGCATAACTTCTATTTACTGACTTTGAAGTATTGCTTTTTGTATACTTTGCCTTTAACACATGCGACGCACTGCTGTTGAAATTAGGTTAAAACTATATTATAGGTTTTAATGGTAGAGTTGGAATGACATCTAAGTATTTATCATGGCAGAGCTTTTATGGTAAAATATATAGCTTCCAGTGTATCTGTGGAGTTAACTGGGTTTTTGGGCAGCTGTGACTGAGGGTTCGTCCTTTAACCAATGTAACCAATGGTTCGATCCCAGTCTTTATCAACTCCTTGGGCAAGATGTTGAACCCCAAATTGCGCCTGGTGAAAAATTAAATTGCTGCCCATAAATACACTGTATTAATGTGTGTGATTGGGTAACTGACAAAAACACTGTAGGGGAGAGCGGGGTAATGTGAGACATTGGGTTATGTGAGAGACCCCTTGTATCTAGGCAACGGTACACAATAACATTTGTGGTCATAAGACCATTATGTCTTCAAGCCCCTCCCATTCCCCCTTGCCATGAAGGCGAATTTGTTGCTGGTGCTGTGGTAAGTATGTTTTTTCACAAACATTTATTTTGCATATAAAAGTAAATTTTCTTGCTTTGAACTTAATCAACTGTTGTGTCATAACAAATTGATTCAGGTAGAAAAACTTATATCATACATGTTGATGAATTCCAACATATAAAACCATGTGATTGATGCTAGCTGAAGATTAGCCTGAATTGCTAAGAGATGTTGTTTTTTCTAAAATGGTGGTTGTGGGGTAAAGTGAGACACTGTCTCACTTTACCCCACCATGAAGCACAAGTTAGTTTAGTCTTAAACATATTTTAGTGTAATATTACATAACATATGTTTTATTTTTAATGTCATAAACATTGTAGAAAAGCCATCATGCTAAGAAACTACACCAGGAAGACAACCTGGGGCCAAACTCCCCTCGCAGAGATGGAGAGTGCAGCCGCTTAGGTCATGCAAGGAAAGAAGTCCTTAAGAAAAGCTGGAAGGGATAGAAATATTGATAAGACAACCCTCAAAAGATTCATAAAGAAAAAAGAGAAAGGGGAAGTAAAATCAGTAGCCTGGGGTGCAGTAGCTGAGGCAAAGAGAATATTCACAGATGAGATGGAGGAGGAGCTTGCCAAACACTTGAATCAACTAGCTGACCAGTTCCATGGCCTTTCTCCAGTTAAGTGCTGTGAACTGGCATTTGAATACGCAGAGAAAAACAATATCCCTGTCCCTGCCAATTGGACAGAGAAACAATGTGCAGGTAAGCTAGGGTGTGCAAAAGATCACATGAATCATAATAATCATAAATGTGCTCAATTGACCAATCCCCATGATTCTGTTAGTAGTCCGATATTAGTTTTGGAATGTGTGGTTGTCAATCTAGCTGTCAGGATTTTAACTATTACAACATGTGATGTTATGGTAGTTTTAAAGTGGAAAATGTAAGTGGATCCCTTTACCCCCTTGATTTCTCTGGTCTGTCTCACTTTACCCCTTAGCTGGGGTAAAGTGAGACACAAGACACCTTTAAAAAAAAATTATCATATTTTCACTGCCCTTTGTCCTGAAGACATTCTAATCATTTCCATTGCTAGGAAGCATCCTGAATTAATGGGAAATGGGTAAATTTTACTGATATATCATTTTAGCTCACCTAGAGGGGAGCAAATGTAAAAAATGTCTCACATTACCCCGCTATCCCCTACTTTCAAGCGCCTTGAGTGGTCATCAAGACTTATAGCAATTTATGTAAACAGAATCTGAAATATTGGTTATAGCCGCTTCAGGTCCTGAAGTTAGGATATAGTTCAGAGGACAGGATATGCTCCCCCCTTTTTTTAACTTTTGGCTAACCCAGAATTCCCGACCTTTACACCTGTGGTCATGTGATGAGTAATGACAAAGCCAAACACCACAATTCTTGTGCCAATTCAGGGGCAGGAACTGACACACTCATTGTTGATCGTGTCAGCCCGAGCTCAAGCATGTGAGCTGGGAGTAGACTTAAAGGTTATTCAAAAGAACAAAACAAATTGCAGACACTAAACAGAGACACTGCTTACATGGATAGATGTATTATTCTCAGCAGCCAGAAAGTAGCACATACAAAAATGTATTTCCTCTGCTGTTAAGCCGGAGGAGGGGAAGCAGTTGAGGAGGTGTAGGTTTAGACTGTGCTGAGCGGAACTCTGAATTACAGCCTACATCTTTTAAATTCTTCACTGATTCAAACTGGTTTGATGCTCTCCTCGCTTTTTCACCTGGGTTAAGAATCAATCTCTCCAATGTTATTATAGAAACATTTTGATTTGGATTAAGATTGATGATATCTACCAACGACATTTTGTTAGCAACCTGGCTGCAGTGCATCCATAAAAGATACAAGTATGGATGAGATCCAACTCATCGATTCACATTTCTTTAATACACGAGTAAAAAAACTGCTCTTAGCAGCCAACCAATACTGCAGCTTCTGTACAGATTGAAACCAAATAGCTTCAGTCCAATTTGATCATATTTTTTGTGACACTAAAATCATGACAGAAGATGAATGAACTTGGTGGTATCTTCTCTGATGTGAAGATATGCACCTTCTCTTTTTCACATCAAATTGATAATCATCGGGTTTTCAATTGTGTTCGACCAAATATGTTATTTCAGGATGCCAGGATGTTGGTATTTGTATTATTTGCCAGTTAAAGAAGTTTGGCTAAAGAGCATCACCATTTCTTTGGATTCCTGCCACTACCTCCCTCCGTATCAATCTTCCTCATCGCCTCCGTCTTTGTAATGTCCCCCCACTGCTGGCTATACACTGACCTGTTCTCCTCACTTCAAGGCAGAGAAGCCAATATTTCATCCACATTTAGTTTGCTCCACTGCTGCTGCTTGAGCAGCAGTGGAGCTCGTGTGGAGCTCTTTTGGAGCTCGTTTGGTCTCATTAGGGGACGAGTCTGCCAAATGTTCTCTGAACTTGGGAAGAAAGATGGGGGGAAAAAAATATTTCCCCACAGACCCTTATTAACAACTACTGAACACACTGGAGCTGCTTTCCTAGTAATGACGACTCTTATCCCTGTTTTTCACTATTTAACAGGAAATATGCATACATTTTGACAAAGTCTCAATAGATTGAACAATAACTATATAATTAGACCAAAGTTGTTATTTTATCATTAGAAAATACCAGAGAATAGTCAATAGACCTTCTGCTGCTGCTACATCCTGAAAAAAAACTGCAATAGCTGTATGGATGTGTACACAGTAGAAGTTAAACACAACATTGAGGTGCAGTGATGGACAGGAGAGGACAGCAGCCTGATGTCAGCTGGCAGAATGTGCACACAGCCCTGTCATCCTGCCAGTGACTCTGGGTCATCACATGAAAAGTAAACAGGGGCAACTGTCAGATCTGTTTAGACTCTCAATAAACTGAAAGACCGAAACAAACACTGCCGAGTTTTGCACTTGTCCAACGTTATATGAATTATATAATATATATGGATATTCGTACATCTTAATAGAAAAAAAATCAAGTTGGTTTTGTTGCTGCAATGCTTTATACAAAGGATTATAGAGCTTTTATTTAGAAAAATTGTGAACTTTGGTCTGAGTTGGTTTTGTTGCTGCAATGCTTTATACAAAGGATTATAGAGCTTTTATTTAGAAAAGTTGTGAACTTTGGTCTGAGTGTCGATTGCTTAACAGACCTTTGAAATAGCCGACATGAAATGTATAAGAAAATATCATCAAGTAAATCTAATAAATGAGTATATATGAGATGTGAAAGAAAAACACATTCTATAAAGTTGGTGTAAAAAATAACACTGATCATAGCACACTTAGACAGTTTCAGAAAGTAAGCTGCAATCAACATCTCCAGTCACAAGTCAAGCAAAGAGCCCAGTAAGGTTGAGAAAACACACTCCACTAGTACAGTATTTCCACAAGTCCAGGTTGTGGTAAGGACCAAGAGAACAGGATATAAAGACAGTTGACACTTTGAGAGGTGGCTGTTTTTTTAGGGGCATGCTATTGCTAGATTGACCTGACTGTATGTACTCTCAGTTTGATCACGCCTCAAGGCAATTCTGATCCAAGTACCTTGAGATGAAGCACCACAAAAGACCGATATGTGCTCATAAAACAAACATCCTTTCAGAAACCGATGAGTTCCAAGCTAAGTCTATGTTTTTCTGCAGTCTGTGCAAGTAAAAGGCATACCTGTATAATGATGCCTGAAAGTAGTTGACTCCATCCTCTTTCAAAAGAACACTCATGCAGTACATGGCGTGAGAACAAAGTCTGAACTCAATGGTACACATCCTCAAAATACCACAGGGTTCAGGGAGAAGACAGACCTCAAGTCATATGGCTAAAAACGTGTGGAGGGAAAGTTCATGGGCTGTAGTAAACACTAGAAAAGGATATGAACTCGAAGGCCCATTTATTTAGAAGACAATTTATCTGTTTCATACTTAGAGCAATTAGCTGCAGTGACTTCTCCGAGACATTCTCATATTGAAGAGGCTGTTATCCTGAAATAATTATACACGTTCAATTTCATATCATAGTTTAAATTATTGTTATTTCAGGATTATAAACTTAGATCCCAGCATGATACATTTTTTTTACTTGTGATCTTCGGATACTATTCTTGACTTCCAAGCTTTTCCACCAAAACAACCCACACATGTAATCTCCACCTGTTTGATGCGTTATATGTGTGTCTTACCTGTTTGTATGAGACGTAGATAGGTCTGCTGAAAATGATCCACTCCACCACCTTACTGCAGGGCGGAGTGGTCAACGAGCCGGTGTAGCGATAGTAACTTCCCAGTGCGGACGGCAGCAGGTCCTTCAGCACAAACGGCTCCAGGAACGTCTCTTTCTCTGCATGAGAGTGGACAGGACACAATGTTCAGATCAATACAACATGATCTACACAGCACTTTGTGTTTCACTGTAAACTATGAGTTTCTGGAGCAGACCCAAGTGCTACTGTTTCACAGACTTAAGGTTGATGCTAGTGATAACATTTGCATTGTGCCTGCCCTTTTCAATGTCCCCCTATTGACACACATAATGGCACTGGACACCTACAACATCACATCTCCAAGCACAAATGTTGACACAAGGAAATGATTCACTAACAATGTTTGCTCCAAACAGAAATTACCAGTGATTTGAAACACAGCTGAGGCTTCAAGCCAGAAACTCTGTTTACTCTTTAAATGATTCTTTTAGAGGGAGAACGATGTGGATCCAACAAAAACAGGCATTGATTAAATAGTACAAAAGTTTTATGTGTGGCTGTGTCATTTAGTTCCCACTGACCTCAGAGGAAATGGTCATGTGAATTATTGTTGTATTCATGGTGGACAAAAGCAAGATGTGGAGCAAAATGATGTATTAAGCCGTTTTCAGACATGAACTCTGGAAGTTGTCCGCAGAATTGGGTCCAGTTTGCCTTTTACACATGATCAACGCAGCAGGAGATTCTCGGCTCAGACATGTTCACAACAACACAGAAATCTCCAGTGTTCAGGTGAGGGGAGGCTCAGCAGGCAGAGGCAGGACATAACACATTAATTTTACTCCGGACCTCACATGGTTTTTGTTTACAGCACAACACCAGCATTGGCTCATATTACCAAAAGCTCTCCTGATGTCTTAGTCTGTGTCTGGGATGTGTATGGCTCCGCTTTTTCAACTTGAGATATTTATATTCCTTTTGTACATTTCATTTTATCGTTTGTTGCATGTTTGATATCAACAATCCTGCGGAGGATTTGTTTTCTCATATGGGCTAATTCTGTTGAGTTTTTCCTAAAGGTCTGGCACAAAAAACTCCAGAGAGAGTCCAGAGGCTCCCACTTGGACATCTGCAACCTCACATACAGTACCTCCGGAGAATATCAGAAGATTATCCACAGTTCAGAGCATGTCTGAAAGTAGCTTTAGTGTTATGTTACATGACCTGAGCTTTCGCATTATGCTACAAGTCTGGAAGTTTTCAAATGCAGTCAGTTTCTATGTGAATGACATAATCATCTGTTTCCATGAGTGTCATGTGCTACCACTAGACTCTCAATGACCAATGAAAAGAGGGAAACAGGCTGACTGTCGACACTGTGTTAATGACATAACTTGAGTCATGTTTTTAATAAAGCTGAAACTTTACAATTTACAATTTTGTCTCAGGCCGTCTTGGTTTTAGTTTGTGGAAAGTTATGATGACAGCCTGCTCTCTGTTTTTTGTCACCACCTTCACTCATGCCTGAGGATTTAGCTAATGAATTGGACCAGGATGAAACGGAAGAAGATGAAAAGCACGATTTTTTTTTTTTTTTTATCATTTTGTATTTTTGTAAACAAATCCACCGACCTACAAGCAATAACCTATCATTGTTAAATAGTGGGGAGTGTGAAACAGACACACAATATTTCCTCATGTAAAACAATAAGGGCATCTATTATTAGTATTCTTGTTCTTATGTAACCACTTGTGTTATCCTAAAATAAGAAACCAACAGCAAAAGGGACAGGGACAATGATCCACTGTTCCGATGGAAACATGAAAGGAAGGAGAGTGACAGGAATGGAAATAAAGGGTGAGAGAGTGTGTGAGTTTCTATGACGTGGGGAAGATGACTGCAGCAGGGCGGGTCACTCGACAGGGACGGCGACGGGGGGAGAGGAAGATGCACTCTCTTTATCAGTGACATATAGATCCCCCCTAACCCTTCTTTCTCTTCCTTTTCACCCTCCACTGACAAGGCCTGTCTCCTGCTGCCTTCCCCAGTGCCAAGTTCAGGGAAGTATTTTCAGCTCCATCGTGTCCGTGCGACCGAGTGAAATGGGGAGGGAGGAAGAGAGGAGACTGGGGGATGGATGATGATAGAGAGAGAGTAGGGGTTGGTGGGGTGTACTCAGGAAAAGGAAAATGATGACACAGACCCTCTTCATGATTTATACATCTGAATTAGCTCCCTCAAGTACTGAACACACTCTTTGGCACATCTCGCTCCAAACACATTGCTCAGTAAATGTCTGTGCATGAGGCAAAAAAAAATCCCAGTCTTGTATACTTGTGGATGACACATGCAGTCCAATGGAGCATGAAAGAGGATGACGTCTTGGTGTGGCCGAACAGATTGTATGACAGTGTTGGTTTGTGACTCCTGTTTTTCTCCAACTAGCATAAGTGGTTGTAGCAGCAGCGACGATGCAGAAGGGTCCAGGAAGGTCTAACATTGGTTGGAGCAGCATGAGGCTGTTATCACACTGCAAGTATTTTAAGCTCTCAGCCTCAAGCGAGGCGTCAGAACAGCTGTCCATTCATTTAATCGTCCCTTAGTGTCCTCAGTAAGGACTTAATATTTCATTCCCCAGCAAGGGAAAACCACACACGCTTAGCACAAAGTCACATTTTGGGAGGCATCCAAGGACTCTGGGTTTGCGTGACTGTATCTGGTGCCAGTATTGATCCAAAACTGTGCCATAGCTGTATTGTCTTGGTTCAGTTTGCTACAAAAGTTCGAAGCTGTTGTTACAAAACCTAAAAAGATAGAGGTGCACATGACATGATATTTGATGTTTTAGGTGTCCAGTGCCACTTCTGGTCAATCTCACACTGTCAATGCCTTCTGAATGCAAACTTGTTATGGACCAATTCATGTGAGAATTATCTCATAACCAACTCAGGCTTAAGGTTGGGGTTATATTATTCAACTAAAAGTGCATGGTAGAATTGAGAGAGGACAGTCTCCAAGTTCTTCTACTTCAAACTTAAAGTAAGGACTGATCTACAAACAGCTTTTATATCTCAAAGGGATAGTTCACCCACAAATGACCATTCACTCATTATCTACTCACCACTATGCCGAAAGTCACCAGTTACTTCAATTTTATTGGACATTGGCTGTAACACTGTTACCCCTGAAACTCCAAAAGTGTTTAGTGGAATCGGCATAGTGGTGAGTATATAACGATAATGACCCATTCCATTTTGTGATGTAAGTATTAAGTTATAATTGAAGGAAATGAAGGGAGCAACAAAAGAGCAACACATTTCCATTTGGTTAGTTTTCTTAAAGGTAGCACTAAAAGGGAGCAATCTGTCCTACTACAATAACACTTCATCAGTGATGATGTTCTTAGCAATAAGTGACCCTAAACACCTCTGAATTAAAGCCTTTAATTTAACCCGTAAAAGACCAAGGTAGGACCCGTCACCGAATGAGGCAAAAGAAAACACTTCATCTCTTTGGTGTTGTCATTGCATTCGCTCATTAGAGATGACATGATGTGCACTTTGACTTGTACTTCGTTGGTCCATGTCACATTCAGTATCATGGAGGAGGTGGTGTTTATGTCCTATACTGCCACCAGGGGGTGAAGGAGATGTTTGGCTTCACTAATGGGGAGTATCAATCTATAAATGAATGATTCCTGTTTCTTGGTCACTAGTGTAAACTCTTCCATTCGGAGCTGCCAACTGTCACAGATGGCCTCTGAGTGAGCACTGAGTTCTAAACCACATACACTGAAAGCTTTTGTTGAAACATATCGTTATCTTATTTGACCTGATGTAGGTGTGAGAGAAATACGTTTTCATGCATGACTCAAAATGGTTACTTTCTAGACCCTCTTAGCAACCAGTCAGAATCAGAATGATATGGATGTTTATTTGCCTTTTGGTTTACAAGAGCATCCTTAAGCATCTATGATGAAAGAGAAACAGCTGTTTCCTTAATTTCTGAACTCCTGGACAGTTCTGCAGCTGGGTATAGAAAAGTCTTAGAGGGTCTGGGGCACATGACTTTTAATAGAAAGCTGACATCTTAGTAATGGTACTTTCAAAAATAAAAGAAGCAGGAACTCATTTATCTGCACTGCAGTTAGATTGCTTCATTTGCAAACAAAATGAGTTGGCATTTTATGCATGAATGAGAACTTTGCATTTTGCAGTGATTACTGTTTTTACTGCTAAACATGGGGCAAATGACTCCCTCTGCAGTCTTATCAACAGATGGTAAATGTTGAGATTTATAGTGTGGATTTATTAGGATTCATCCCGTGTTTTTAAGTTTTCCTTTAATTGTGTTTTCTATTCTAAATCCTTTGAAAATAACGTCTGAATTAATTTGATTGGATTGTGGGCATAAATGATATTTCTAGTGATACTTTGTAGTGTGTGCCTGGCGAGCAGTTACATTCCAATGATCCAAGAGAGTCTACTCAGACTGCAGACTGCTTTGCAAGCTCAAATGATTACCAGGAAACATCTCATAGCTGCTTTCAGACATGCACTGGACTCCGCAGATCCTCCATTTTTTCTCTGGAAGAGGTGCATATGTGAACACAAATGTCAGAGTGAGACGCTGCTCAGTCTCTACGGACTTTATCGACCTGATCTCCTAGTATAAAGTATGTGGAAATCCAGGAGAAGTCAATGTGAGAACAGAGGATTCACCCCTAGCGAGTTGATGATGCTTCTAACGTCCGTCCGACGCAGAAATGAGAGGGGGGCGGGGCACTCAAAACAGGTCAATCTGCGAAGGGCTGTTTTAGACAGGGTAAAAAAAAATACTCCTACACCGAAGCAGAACAACATGTGGGAACAAGACGTTTAGGTGACTCTGCTCACATTGGATCTATTTTTTAATCACATTTACTTCCTATCTTTTTGTGTCCATCATGATCTGAATCTCAGATGCTGTGTCCCAAATGTCATTGACCATACATACAAACATTTCTGAATGTTTAAAATAAACTCACACAGTAGATACAAAACAAAACAATAGCCCATATTCCATATAAGGTGGCATATGGCATGTATAGAATATACTATCACCTCATACAAGTTAAGTGCTTTGACGTTCACTTCACTTTTCATTGCTATGACTCTTTTACTCAGTGGATTAATCTCAAATGGAGAATCCTACTTGAATCATTCACTAAACAGATAATTAAAGCAGGACCTGGTTTCATTCTATTGATCATGTGGGGGCTCTATCCCTCCCTGCAGTTTGGTGTCACATTTTGTGCATGAGTTGACTCTCTGACCTGATTTCTTTGTCTCTCTTATCCAGTGTGAAAATCTTTTCTACACACCCTGTGCACCTTCTCTTCACCAATATAAATGTAATTTATTACTATGTTTCTGAAGGACACACCAAGAACTATTCGATAATAATAAATACATGTTTGATTTTGGTCATCTGCAGCACATTTCATCCCGGACCTGAGATGAGAAGACAAAGACTTCATCTGCCATAATAAGAAATAACAATATTCTGTGACTGACAGTCTGGTGAGCTTTAGATGAGTATGCCGGGTTTACTGTAACACTGTTTGTCCAGAACAGTTCAGAGCAAAGATAGATGGAGAGTGAGTTGCCTTTGTTTAAATGCTGCATATAGCTGTATATTTGCACACCCCCTGTGACATCACTGTGTAATTTGCTCTGTTTATCTACTCAAGTGTCAGTGCTCTTGCTGCTCTCGTGTCACAGAGCCTGAAATGAAGCCCTTCCTCCTCGCAGGCACAAATTACAAGTCCATTAATTTACTATCTTACTCACTGCACGTAGTCTCCGCTGACTTGGCACTCTGTGACCCTGATTGGCAATTAATTTTTAAAGGGCGTACATGGCTCATGGTGTTTCCCCCTTGATTTGAAGTACTGTGTCGACCCTATGGTGCCAGTATAGGAATTTAAAGAAGAGAAATTCTGTTTTCATTTTTCATCTTCTTCCCTTCGTGTGCACAAATATGTCTACCATTCATTACCGTGAGGGTTTAATTACAAAACGCTCTGTTTCACATCCAATCGGATGTGGCTCCATTGCAAAGTGCTCACATGTTAATCTTCTCTTTCATCCTCTACTCAGAAGGATTTCCCGAAATTTGGAAAACATATATTATCCATCTATTTATCTGTCATTATTTTCTTCTCAAACTGTGTTTAGGAAGATCTTTATTGAAAGGCTCTATATGGATTTTTATTTTAGTGGATATTTCAGAGGTTTGGGCGTCATGGTATATGCCTTGTGTTTTAAGACCAGGATTCTGGACTTGCATGTAGGTTGTTCGAGGTAATTAATTACAAGCTTTGTTTTTTCGGTCAGTACATCTCTCCTTTTCACTTCTTGGTGAAGTGAACTGCTTCTTAGCAGCAGCTCATTTGCTGCTGTGCCGTGCATCATGTCAATGTGAGGATAGCTGAAAGACCTGCTGTTTTGGATAAGCTTGACTGAGACAGTAAAACTCTCCTAAGAAATGTGTCCTCACTCTGTCTCAGACCCTTCATCCTGCTCTTAAAGAACGAGATGAACTAACTTCCTTCTGTATTTCTTTTCTTTCGCATCAAAACACCTGCATGCCAGACTGTGGTGAAAATGTGGCATCAACATTAATGTTTATTGAGAGTAAGCTCTCAATGTTTGGGATATTCAATGAGATTCAAGTATCACATCCTCTCACAGCTATCTGATGCTGCTATGGATAATAAGGATGCTAATAACAACAAGTTGCTATTTAACTTAATCAAAAATGCATTGCAACTTGCATATCACACTGATGTATGTTTAAGTGCTTTTGTTTAACATAAGTTTAGTATAATTAGTTATTTGATGATGCAAAAATGGAATGAAACATCAGGATTGACAGCTAAAACAGACTAGATTGATAAATTGATCAGATAGGTGTGTGGGCCACAGCCCTGTACCTTGGCTCCACTGAATGATCACTGTGTGCACACTGGCTCCAAATGATGACCCCAGTGTAATATGGCAGCACCGTCAAAGATATTTTTGCTTCCTTGTCTTGACCATAGGTAGATCAACCTATGGTCATGTGGTAACTATGGGTATTTACCTCAGAAAACACAGTTTCTCTGGGAGATATGTTATCTTCTCCTTCTCTTTTGTCTAACTCTATTTCAGATATGTTTGAAATAACTACAATGATGATCTCTGCAGTAGCATTGATGGCATATCTGTATTTCAGAGTTCACTACAACCAAGATTAAAATTAATAGCATGAGAGGGCTATGCTTTGCTTGTCCTCCTCCTTGCTACAACCTCTCATCTTATCCATCAACCCACCACATCATTATAAGTCTTTGCATCTGCCTCCAAAGCCCCTGCAAACCCGGCTTAGACAATGGGCTCCTCTCTTCGCTGCTGAAGCCTTTCATGAGCTCTCTATGTAAATCAGGCTTGGCTTCTTTATACCGGACTGATTTCACAGGGATGGCATTGAGCCACTAGCTGGCTAGCTAGTCAGAGGTCATTTGTTCCAGCGAAGTTTCATGTAAAATGCAACAAGACATGAGGTACAAAAGCAGCAGAGTCGGGCCTGTGGTGCATGTCCGCCAGACAAGCCCAGCTACAAGAGAAGAGAGTGCTGTGAAAAATTTAACCACCCGAGTAGCACTGGTGGAGACAGAGAAATTAACCAACTACCCTCCCTGTGGGAGAGATGGGAGTGTGGACTGGATAGACCTTGGTGGTCTTTGTGCAGATGAATTCTGGAAGCAGAGGAGTTTTTCCAAGACAGCTGAGCAGGAGATGGAGTACATGTATCATGCGGTGGGGATTAATCAAAGTTTTATTTGTGTATGCTGAAGCTCTCAAAATTCACTCTGAAGCCGTTCTGTAGATGCAATGCGAGAGGGGCCCGTTGGGTGGGTGGCTGGGTGTGTGAAGGGGGGGAGTACAGAACATCGCTTTAGGATAAATGTTTTGATCATGACAGGGATGAACTTCAGGGCTGTGTGCATTAGACAACTGTTTTTAACTCAGGGCAGACAGTGCTAACAAAAACATGCAAAACCCTTTGATTTGTTATGGTAAGAAAAAAAACACGGAATCATCCAAGAAGTCCTAAATTATTGTAAGAAAATACTGTATGTGAGTCCCTGAATGATGCAAAAGAATGATACATTTTGATGCGGAGTAGAAACAAAGCTGGAGTACCCTACAATTGAACTGAGATAAAATAAAAACACAGCTTATTATTCCACTCAGATATGTTTTCTCTGCATCTTTCAATGTCGTGTAGAGAGCATCAAAACCCACATTACTGCCTCAACTAGTAAGTTTGTTAGTGAAAATAACACACATTAGTCCTCTCTCCATAAATAAGTGAAACTGCAGATTCACTTCCTCCAAAGCACTGCCCATGTTGCTCTATACACTTCGCCCTCACACTTCCTGTTGCAATGGTTACCAGTCAAGATCAGCAGGTTGATGTTCTGTATATTAGACTGTCACTAATGGTGGCTCTGATCACAATGGAGGTGGGACAGCCTGTGTCCCTTATTAACGCTGTTTTTAAAACATGAACTTTGACTATTTGACTTTCTCCAGAGTTTGCTTTTCACATGCGTGTAACGCAGCAGGAGATTCTCTGCTCAGACGCATTCACAGCAACAGAAGTCTCTGGAGTTTTCAGGTGAGGCAGGATGTAACTAATTAATTCTACTGCAGAGATCACATGTTTTTGTTTTCAGCACATCATCTTTGTCAGTTTCTTCTACCTGTATACAGAGTGTGGGGGGGACGTGCAGCAAAGGGCCGTTGGTCAGATTCGAACCCGGGCCACTACGGTTGAGGGCATGGCCTCGATGGGGCGGAAACATCATTGACATGTCCACTTGCTCAGGGTGAAGATATCCTACTTTAGCCTCACATTTGGAAATGATGCAGAGTTTTGACTTGGGGGCTTGAAGGAGAAAGTCCGAGGGCTCGCACATTTGCATTCTCACATACAACCCATTTGGAGAATGTCCGGAGATTGTTCAGAGTTTACTGGGTGTCTGAAAGTAGGGTTAACTGGTGTTTAACCAGAAAATGTCTTGTTTTGACCATTATATATTTGACTTCTAAAAACTACATTTTTCTATCATGTCTGATAATTTCGGATAATAAGAAATAACAGAGGTCAATAGTTTAAATCCCAGCTGCTTGATTTGATTTCTTTGCAGGAGCCTTTTTTGAAATGTTACCTTTTCTCCACCACTGACTGGTTGCATGCAGATGTGTAAGGATCTTATGGATGTAAATTGTACTTTTATTAATTAGAGTGAGTTATGGAGAAAATATAGTGTAATTGTGCCGATTTCTGATGTCAGAGCTTGATGTCAGAATTTAATGGACGGTAAATGTTCATCAGTGCTAAAATCTAACCCTTCTGTAAATAGGTGGACAGAGAAGAATAACAACATCTTAAACATCTTAAAATTTAGCCATGTATTCCCTGTGATACTGGGCACTAGCACTGCCACTCACCATGATGGACCACGCCCTTCAGGCCATGGATTATGGGGTCGACAGCAGGATTGTCCTTCCCTCCAACCTGAGGAACACAAAAAGATCTGCTGTAAAATACAGTGATTATCACACAAAGCATTATTAAAAGACTACATCACTGTATACAGATTAGCCATAATATCTTAGTCAGAACAGGGTCTCAGTCCAGCTGAGAAACTAAACTGGTGTCAACGGTCCATCAAACCCCTGTAAGACAACCAACAAGCTTTGGATGTCTTATTTAACAGTGTCCTTGGGCAAGAGACTGAACCAACAAACCCAGAAAAACAAGAATCAAGAAAGAAACATTTCTTCAAAATAAAGCAAAACTACAAAGTTGCTATAAGTGCCATTTAAGTGCTACTAAAAGTGTTAGTTTCAAAAGTTGTTAGTATATATTTATTTAAATTTTTTATTATTCATGACTAGAAAAGATATACACAAATAAAATCCAAAGACAATAAACAAAAGTAATCACATTACGGGCCAATGGTTGTTTACCTCAATTCTGTTTATACCCGCTGTTGCTGCTGCAGTGACTCAGTTCCCTGCAGGAATAAATAATCACCTTATCTAAGCTTATATAATGCCCACATCTAATCATAATCATAGTAAAGTTGCCTACATTATGTGTTTTAAAAAACCTGTGGAAAGAGAGAAAAAATAATAGATCCTCTCTCGAGAAAGAGAAAGAGAGGGGGCGATAAAAGTGACATGGGTGGAGGAAAAAAGTCAAAAAGCACAGCAGAGATCCTGAGAAACCATGTGCAGCGTAATTACGAGAAACAATCAGCAGCAATCAACAAGGCCCTCTCCATGGGAACTCAAAGAGGGAGCGATGTCATAGTAACACATGCATTTTCATTGTCTTCAATTAGAGCATCATTGTTGTCATGGAAGCCGGAAATCAATAAAAAAAACAGGCACACAAAAAGGCTAAGAACAAGTGCCTTCAAATATGACTGACCAGTCAGCCTGATCAGAGCCCTCTTTGGTTAAATATTTGCCTAAAATGCACAAAAGATTGTGATGTGACATGTCTGTAGAAATAAATCCATCAGACTACAAATAGGTGGACTACTTTCATGGACATGTGTTACAAATTTCACATGAAAATAATTTGAATGGAACATGGGAAATGTTTGAGTGATGTCCAGTTGAAATGCCAGATAATTACTGCTATTAAACATATTGTAGGGTGACGAGCAAGATGGCCTGTTTGTACAGACAGCAGGGTGAAGTATTTTTGTCCACTTGCCTTTTACATGTTAAACACTAACAAGAAAAAAAAGTTGAGTCAATTTGCATGTTTCCTGTAGTGATTTTGTATCCTCAAGTGCATTCCGATTTGCAGTTTGCAATTTGCTCCCACTATTGCCGTTTTGCTATCAACACATTTCATTGGGAACTCAAAGCTGCACGCTATGTTTTTTCATTTGAAAATAAAATTTTGTCTGTCCACATAAGCGTTTTGGCTCCTTATCAGTTTAAATCCGCATCACTAATCACATACCACGTGACTGCTCCTGTACACAGGCTGCAGTTGCCACCGTAAAACAAGAAGACATGCCCATGCTGGTGAACTGGCACTGCTCAAACAAAAGCTTGTCTCCATGCATGTAAGCAGTTAATCATTGCAAAATGCTGAATTTAACTGCACAACAGCTTTAAACAAGACAACACGGTCAGCAACACTTGTTATTGATTTTCCATGTTGTGTTATACACCGGTAGCCGAGCCTTGTATTCTTCCAGACAAATCAGCATATGCTACATGGTCACTATAAAGAACCAATCAGCAAGCATCTGTGTCATGTGTCCAAACATCTCTGTTTTTCAAACTAAAATGAGCGTGCTGTATCCGTAGCTGTGTTGATGCATTTTCCAAAGAAAACTTAGTAATATGGAAGTAACACAAATCTGCGTACAAACTTCAGCAGTGAGGTCTTTTCTTCTGTATGTATTTTTGGGTCAATCATTTTTTTATATACTTCTGCATACAATCATTTGACTTCTCTGGTTTAAATTGCTCATCATATGCTGCAGATCTATACCAGGTGAAATAAAGTAATTGTGTCCTTTGTGTGTAATTTAATGTGAGTCCAATAATGAAGCTATATCTCTATAGCTATGGCTCACCACACAATGGAACAGTTAGTTATTCTGTTACATTTGTTGTTCATTTACAGCTTTTTCTGTGTTCATTGTAACAGTCATGTTGACTCGAGAGTGGTGATGGGAAGTTCGGATAATTTTACCGACACGGTTCTTTGAATCTCGTTCAGTAAAATGAACGAATCTTTTTTCGAGTCTTTCGTTCATTTCAACGGAGGGGGGGGAAGAAATTCCTGCATTAAAATAATGTATCATGACAGTTTGGATGATTAGAAATGGTCATTTATTATCACACTACCATTTAATTATCACGGCAAACAATTACACTGCACTGAACTGTAAGTAAAGTACAAAAAAAGTTAAAATAACGAAACCTGTAATTATTACTTGTGAACGAATATCATTCACATCTTACTAAACCTAGTCACGCGAAAGTGAACGAGGTAAACAAATCCTTTCTGTTTCCTCTTCTGAGCCTATGTAGGTCACGTGGAAAAAGATCCAAAGACTCGTACCCGGCAGATGAAAGAATCCTTCACCTCCCGACGTGTCTTCAGATCAATGTTTCGTTCATCTGCCGGATACGAGTCTTTGGATAACTTTTCACGTGAACTGCATCAGACTATGCAACAGTCCCGATGCAAGGCCACGAGAAAATGAACGAATCTCTCTTTGAGAGAGAGGATTCGTTCAAAATGAACGAATCGTTCACGAACGACACATCACTACGTGGAGAGTCAATCATGGGATCAATAAAGGAAAAGCTGTTTCATTAAAAACAGGAACAGCCTATTCTTCTATGGGGCAGTAGGACCACCTGCAGTACATCTGTGTACACAGAAACACAAAGAAAAGTGCTGTTTTGACAAGCGTCTGAAGTATAAGTCATTACTGCTGCTCTAATACACTGACTACTGCTTAAACTGCTAACCCTGCTGCCACCGTGTCTATACCCACTTCCAAAAAACTTTGCCATGTATACTGACTGTGACGTCAATTCTGGTCGTAATCCCATTCAACGCACTCTAGCGTATATTTTCTGACAGAGGAACCACAACAAATCGCGGGAGTTGTTTTTTTCCAGAGGTTTTGGGACGGTAGACATGCCAGATACCCAAATGAACGTGTAGAAGTACAAAAGTGGAATTTTCATAATATGTCCCCTTTAATTAAAATGCAGCTTTTAGGTGAAATATAAGTTTTTCACTTTAAGCCAAAAGTGTAAATATGCCTTGGAGAGCCACAGAGAGCCGTGTTGTGTAGAATAAAAGCAAACCCAAACTCAGGCAGGGCCACTACCAGCATCCATATCCAACGAGTTGCATGAACATTAAAGAGCCTGCCAAGACTGTTATCCCACCCCTCCCTCACCTGACTCTCTTCGACCTTGCGTGTCCTAGATACATGCACGTCACCTGGGGGTTTAACAAACACACACGCAAAGTCCATTTGGATTCTGAAAAACTACTCTTGTTGGATAGGATTTCATTGTCAAGTTTGGTGAGAGGGATTATTGGGATTTGTCCTCACACTGCCTGCCTGCTTGGACCGTAGCCAAAGCACATAGAATAAAACACAGCCTGTTCAATTTCTAGGCTTTCATCAACCACATGAAAACGTACTATTGTAAAGCAAGCAATTTTGTGGATGATTTCATCCAATTACCTTGAGTAGGAATTATATTTTAAAAAAACACCCATGATTCTACTCATGAGGGTGGTGAATGATCATGTGAAATACACATGCTTTAATTTCAAACTGTTCCTGCTGCTCACTGACGTTTGTGGATGTTCAGGTAGGGGTGCAATCCGTCCTTCATTGGGCAACAGCTCTTTTTGGGTGAGAGCAACATGTGTTGTCCAAACATAAGCAAGAGTAGGCCTACTATCTCCTTCAGAACAGCGTCAACACAATCTCCCATTGGCTTGTTGATGATGTTGCACATTCATTCATGGTGACTACAAAATGTTATCAAGAAAAATGCCCAAAAGCTGTTTGCAGAATGTCACCATGTGGATGGCCCATAAGACTGTTTGAACGATGCTGAAAGAAAATTCACTGAGCACAACCTTAACCCAACAGGCATTTAGTTTTTTGTGTGCACTCCTGACCTGAGCCCAATGCAGTTAATACGCTGAGTTTGTGTTATGTTGTGTTCACACCAAACACAAAGCGCATTTTTGCAGTATGTTACCTGCACGTGTTTGGATACAGAACTATGTGTGTTCAAGTGCTTACCTCTGCCAAGGTCGGGCAGTCCCCCTTAAGTCGCCCTAATTGTACGGACTCCTAGATATTAGTTCTCTAAATATGCCTGAGGTTTTTCATCAAGATCCATGAATATCATTTTGAAAAAATAGAGAAAATGTCAAAAAAAACTCTATCTCGCACTGTTAAAAAAAGGTAATGATAACAATCCTTGATTCTCCCCTTTATTTAGACTTTATTAATCTAATGGGTAATTCCTTGACCAATATCTTTCCCTTCAGTTTCAAAAAATAATTGAGTAGTTATTGTGTAATCCTACTAACACACAAACAGAAATGAAAACAACAACCTCCTTAGCAGAAGTGATGAAAAAAAGCTTTTTCAAACATACAATATGTGCCTGGATGCCTTATCTTAAGCCGGTTTGCAACTTAATCATATGGAAATATGCAAATGAGTTCAGCAGAGTTGGCAGACTTGTCAACAACTCTGAGCTCTACAGGGGCCGTAACAAAGTTCGACCGAGGAACTCTTCCTTCAGATGCATTCTTGCCAATCCATGACTAGCTTGTAAAATGCCTTCTGCATTACCATGAGGATAAGTGTCATCACCAAAACTAGGATCATATGGAGATATAATCTTTGTCTGAGGCAGTCTACGGTAACTATGACACAAAGGGCAGGTGGCCAAAATGGTAGAAAGAATCGAAATAGTGACACATGACTTAAGCTGCAGGACTCTGTAGCAAGGAAGTATTCCATTGTCTCTGTGGGATCATCCCCATTGACAACATGGGCTTGTACAGGCAAAACACGGAATAATTAATTACCCTAAACTTACTTGCAGCAATGTTAGACACAGTTTGAACTTAGCTGAAGTTCATAACTGGAAGTGAAATAAGGAGCTTGTTTTTGGTTCAATGCAAGACAGAAATTGGGTGAGGAAAAAAGTGTGTGTGTGTGCGTGTGTGTGTGTGTGTGTGTGTGTGCATGTGTGTGTTTGTGTGTAAATGAAAAGAGATTAAGAGAAATAAAGGCGGCCATGGAGACACAGAGAAAATGACAGACAGGGAGGAGGAGAGAAAGAAAGGAGGACAGAGGGAATTAGCGTTTCATTATTAATGTTTGTCTCTAAAAGCCTACAGGCTCGTCCCCCGAGATCCTGAGCCACCAGGCCTCACTTCACAATGTCCTACTCTCTCTCTATCTATGGCTTTCTCCTTCTTTAAATCCTGCATCTTTCGTTCTCTCTTCATCCGTTCCCACAGCTCAGGCTCTCTCTTTCTCTCCAGGGACTGCGCACCGCAGTGACAAATCAGGAAAAAAAACTCTGTACAATGTGACATGTCCTCATATTTCTCTCCTCCACCATTTTTCTCTCTCATCGTCAAACACTTTCTTCCACTGTTATCCATCAAAGATCCCTCACAATGTATCCCCTCTCTCTTGACTTGCTTCACCTCCTTCTGTGTCATAGAGAGACTCATTTCTTCCCCCTGGCACTGGCCGGACTAACCGCTGATGAATCAATGGCATAATAGATGTGATGGTTCTTTCAAACCAGACACATTGGAGTGGAGTTACTATTAACGACAAATTTATCAGTGGGTGCTGGGAGATGGGGACAAATACTAGACAAACACATTAGTTTGCTGTTCAGCACCTCTTGGATTTAGACCTGGTAAAATAATCCAGAACTTGACCAAAAGTGAACGGATCTTTTGGGCATTTTTATAAAGATATATTTTTAATTCTGGGGTTTGTGTCATTATTTGATGATTTGTGTGTTGCAGCGTTTATGCAGCGTTTATGCAGCTTGTCTGCAGAAGAGCTGCAATGTGAGGATTCAGGTATGATCACTGTATTTCCTTTAATAAAAGCATGGCAATATATGCTACTACACGTCAGAACTCTACAGTATGTAGTCGTGCAACTTTCAATCCTGCGATAACGATAAAAGCCTTGTTCAAACAAAGTAATGGATTCAGTAATGAGAAATGCAAGGGCGTCTATGGCTGAGAGGTAGAGCGGTCATCCTCCAACCAGAAGGGTGGTAGTTCGATCCCCAGTTTTCCCCATGTGCAATGCCGAAGTGTCCTTTGGCAAGATGCTGAGCCCCGAATTTCCCCTCATAGAAAAGAATGTGCTGCTAATAGATCCACTGTATGAATGTGTGTGAATGGCAAACTGTAATGGATAATGCTTTGAGTGGTCATCAAGACTATAGACGTGCTAAAGAGTTTAAAAACATTTATATTTTGACATATTCAGCAGATATGCACTGTGGTGAAACATACTTTTTCACTGGCTATTGCAAAGAAAATACGCAAGAACTCTATTTTCCAGAAGAGCAGCGCTGTTTACGCAGACAGTGTGGACGCTCTAATCTGTTAAACATGGGTGGCAAAATGAAAGACAAGCCATTCCGCAGTGCACACACACTGCTTACTCAGCCAGAGTGGCCAGGGCATCATAGAACAAACAAATGCATGTTAGTCTAATAGAATTTATACAAAGATGGAGCCAGACCCTACACAGTTGCGATTGGAGGATGGAGCTGCGGTAGCTCGGTCCCGTCAAAACATATTTTTGGGGGTGGTTTTTCCTAACTCTTGTTGAAGGTTAAGGACAGAGGATGTCAGACCTTGTTATGAGATGAATTGTGATTTGTGAATATGGGCTGTACAAGTCCAATTTGATTTATTGTATAATTAACCAACATTTTACATACAATAGTGTGATAAAACATATTTGAGTAAAGTTTAGGGTACTTTGACTTTTCAATGAAGCCCATCCCACAACCTAACACGAATGAGTCAATTTTTTAACTGTATAGCACCAGGTGGCGATTGAGACGTTTTGGCTTCATCTTTAGGAATCAACAATCCGTCATCCATCTTTATATAACGAGTTAGTCTACATGTTAGTTTACATTTTGTCTCTGTGATTAGTTATGGTTTTACTCTGGAATGACATCCTTTGCATTGACCACTTTCCTTGTAAATTAAAATTGGCATTAAGTAAAACATTTGCAGATGGGAATGGGTCTCGCATTGCCAGGTTAGAGGACATAAAAACAGGCACACACTCCAAGCCGGTTTATTCCTTAAACAACTCTGCAATTGCAGATATAAACATAATGCTGTTACAATGCCTGTCTTTGTGTTCCATAGAAAAATGACTAAATTTCTAAATCAGCATTGAGGAATCCCTGATTGATTTTTGAGACACTGAGAGTTGAATCTTCAGACAGTGATGTTTCATAAATAATGCATTCTGTTTGTAACTATATAACTGTAGAGCCCGAGGACTCCTTTTGTTGTGAACATTGTGATGATGGTGGTTTAGCAGATTGGCTAATACTTTGTAATTACCATCATCGGGAGTAGGCTAATGAAGCTAAGTGAAGGTTCAGTCAGGAAGACGGTCTCCTTGTGCATGTCTCCGAAGTCACATACACAGTTTCTGCTACACCTAGACTCCAGCATCTCATTCTCTTTTTATCCAATCACTGACTGACACCCGTGCCTTGAGCCAATCATGGCTGAGCTATCAGAGTTTAAAATGCTCTTTCTCACTGTTGTTATTCAGTCATACTGCGCAACCCTCCTCCACACCTGCACCACCTCAAATCTACAATACAGACAAGTCTAGTTTAACTAATTTCATAGTATTGGGTTGAAAAATATCCATGGCAATTCAGAAGAAACAAATTAAACTAGCCGATACTTGACGTAGTGAGAACATCGGTTCTCTTAGGGTCAACATTCACTAAAAACCTTCACCTTAGTAACTTAAGGAAAAGGCTTTTTTAATTTGAAATACAAGCCCCTTCCCTGTGATAATCTCACCTTTAATGATTTCACATGCAGTTCCTTGCAACTGTGCGTATCTATGTTAAAGCCATAAGGGTTAACAACTACTTTGCCTTGGACTATTCCTCATGAAGGCTTCCCCTACTCTTTTTACTCCACTTTCCATTTTCTCCAATTCTGCTCTTTGTCATTAAGGCTCTTTTTCTCAGTACACATACATATTTCCCATCATCTCTTTGTTTGTTCTCCCGCCTTTTCCTTCCTCTCACTGTAAAATATGAAATGAGGTACAGATGCTTCAAAATCATGTGAAACGACTCGGCAGGATTCTTGTGTTAACTAAAGGGACAAATGTTCAAAAGGTAGAGTGGATGTTCCATGTGATGAACATTCCAGCTTGGCCTTGGTTTCACATGTTTCTGCTTCTAGCAGAGAGTGAGATCAACATTAGAGGCAGGCCACGCTGTAAATAAGCCAATAAAAGGGCAATGATTGATGTTTACAACATCCAACTATTTCAGTCAGAGGCTGTGCTGCAAAGCAATGGTTGGTCATACAAGCGTGATAACCAAGCTCAGTCGAGATGATGGGGCCAATTTGCCCTGTAACCCAAGTGTGATGATTTAATTAATAGATGACACAGAAGCAATTATTCAGATGCTGCAGATACACACTGATAGCAGAGGAGGGAAAGGCTTGCTAATGGATGGAGAAACACTTAAGAGAGAAAGAAATCAAGACAAGCAGGGCACTCTGCGTGTTTACAATTATGTGAGTAATACAGGCTCATGTAAACAGACAAGGATTACCCCCCCCAACAAAAAAAAAAAAGTATATCAACTACTGGAAACTGCTTTGTTAAAAAAAATCATAATTACAGAGATGCTTTAGTTTTGGTTGTACTGGACTTTATCATGAGGGGTCACTGATGGTATTTTCAATCAGTGTGAGCAGTCATTATCACTCTCATAAACTCATATTTAAGGGAAATGTTAAGTTACAATCATAAGCCTTGTCCTAGAAATGGCTGTTAACAGAAGTTAGGTTGAATAATTAGTTCAAAGATGTATAATTAGTTCTGAAAACATAAAACTAACTGACTTTATTCAACTGTACTGAGAGAACAAGACTAACAAACAGACATTAACTGTGCTCAAAACAAATCATGTGTGCAGATATAAATTTTCAACAGGTTTGTATGGAGGTTAATTTGTCTAACTGACTTTACTTCCATAGACTTTTCTTTTCATTTCCATTTTCCCATTGTAAAGAGTCACGTCACGTATTTGGTTGACGCTGTCAGTGCTGCTTTGAATCTGTGCTTTGAGACCTTGTGATGAATTCCTGCCAATTATACAAGCTACATGCATCTCTCCTTTTCCTCAGAAAATTTGCATTACCACTTCATTGGTTGGACTTGTCGATGTGTTTAAACAGTGGAGATGAAATATAAAGCTGCATTATTCCTATTTGTACAAATCAGTCTAACAATAGTTTCAGAGAAAGCTTCACCTCTGTACATTTGACATTGTTTTTGCAGGTTAATGTTGACGTCTTCCTCTTGGCAGGTTAGTGTAAATACTTCTGATATATAGTGAAGTCTTTGCAGTCTACAACCTGAAAATTGCCTGGAAGTGGTTTGGTCATGAGCTAATACTGCTAAAAAAAACTTGTTGACATGGCTTAACAAGTTATTCCATATTATATTTCAAGCTTTCTTTGTATCGATGGCTTCACCTACAGCCTTGTTCACGCAGTAGCAATTCTGAACAATTTCTACCTCCCATTAGAGCTGATGGAACCTTTTGGATGAACAGCAAGACATCTTCAGTTAAATAGACATCAATTTGGTTTTAAATATTATTTAAACGTTCATATCATATTAGTTTGTGTAGACGGATGCAATTACAATGTTTACATAAACTGTACATGCAGGCAGATTATGCTTTTACTATGAATGAGTGTATTTCTTTTTCCCTTAAGGTGAGACAAAACTGACTTACATATTAACTTTAAACAAAAACTACATATGATGTCATCAACAAAAAGATGTCAGCGAAATAACAATATCCTATTTTTTTTTTTTAAAAGGAGACAAATTGACATATGCATGGAAGAAATTACAGTCTCCCTCTTGTCTCTGAATGGCTGCACATTTCTCTTCGTGCATGCTTGAATTCATTTCTGGGTGACTTTGTACGTCAGCAGTGCACAGTGCAACAGTGTTAAACTGTATGTGCTCAACCAATGATGTGAGTTGGAAAAGTACATGATGGCAACATCCGCGCTTGGTTAGGGGAAAAAACAGGTTGACATTCAAAGCCACTTAAATTTGAGTTAGTGAAGTACCAAAATTATAGACCTGAAGACACCACAGAAATGTGGCTGACTTTGACGATAAGATGCTATAATAATGTTACTTAGTTTTGACTTATATTATCTTAAGGAACCGGACAGAGAAAGGCAGTGATAGAATGATATATACCACCAGCATCTCACGACAATGATACATTGCCTTCTAATGGAGGTTCAGCCAATTATTTACAAGTCATTTTGCTAGATAAACTAGGGAACCTCCTAATTTAGCTAAAATTGTTTTATGTGGTGTGTTAGATATGCGTCATGTACAGTGTGCTTGCTCCACATATTAAGTTATGACTTTGAACATATTCCACTTAAATGTAGCCCATCTACTGATAAGGCGTATACAATTCATCCATTATATGTGAAAATCTGGTTTGGGGCTTGGATACAAATATTTGATTTTGTAAATACATGTGCATGGGACTGTGCAAAATTAAATAAAAACTGAAAAACACTTCTAAATGTAACAATCAATAACACTGTCTAGTACAACAAGAGGCCTAAATAATTATAGAATTGAGTCATTACCCTTCTGAGTGAATGCACTGCTTATAACAAACAAGCATCATCAGTCACACAGTCTGTCCTATAGGTTGGTAATTGTCATTAGCAGTTCTTTTAGCCTCAAATCATTTATAATGTCTTCAAAAAGAATAACAAGGAATTTTTTATGTGCACAAAAATGTAATAAAGTAATGTGGACTTGTGTCTTTCATACAAAGATGAGCCTTAAATGGCAAAACTATTCAATTAAGAGTAAGATTACTGAATATAAAAATAATTTCCAAAAGTAAAGCCGGAGTACCTTGATCGCTCCCTGGTGGCTGGCTGTAGTATAGGTCATAAACCTCGCCTCTGCAATTAGTTGATATGACATGGACTGATTGATAAAGTAAAAGTAGAGACCAAAAGTACAGACCAACTGTGTTAAAATGAGATGTCACATGTTATAAACACAGGACTGACCCGAAATTGGTTTAGTGTGTGTATCAGAGCGACCTCGCTAGCATTCGCCACTGGTCAGACTCTGGCTCCAAACTAAATCTTAGGGTCAAGATAGTGGCATTGGTACCCGGGATGTTTGCCATTAATTGTTGGATAGTTGAAGGAAATGGAGATGTTTTCTCAATTTGTATATGCAGTCCGTGGCTTGGGCTAGCTGGTTGGAATGCTGACTTCAATAGAGAAGGAAGTAACAGAAATAGAATCAAAACAATAGTTAACATTTGTCTTTATTCTACCACCAGAGGTCTTAGTGAAAATAGTTTAATTCTGAACTCAAGCAATTCAGTCACTGCAAGATTGGTAACATCTTTTGATTCTAAAGTAACCTTTGTATCTACAGCAAATGCTTATATACAGCACCTGTGCCTGACAAATTGGTTATTCAGCATACTGAGCAACCCAAGAAACGAAAAAAAGAAAAGATCTGGCCACTTATATGCAGCCATTTAAATAAAAAATGGAAGAAAACAATTACTCAAGCAGTTCTCTCTATGGAGCACAGTGAGGGAGGTTGCTTTAGAACAGTGCAGCATGGCAGAGGGCATATTTAAACTGTATAGTCCAGGAGGAGAGCTTTTCTCAACACTATCAACACAAGCAGGCCCACGAGACTCTCGAAGCCCGGCTCCACACACACACACACACAAATACACAGTAAGAAAACTACCAACAGTTTTGTAATGAATTTGTATTCACATGTCAAAAACAACTATTGGGTGATGGCTCACAAAATACGAACACACCACATCTACACACAGAGACACCCTGACATAGGCTCACGAATCACTCTTTCCCCTTAAAGTAAAACATTCAAGTGATACAACTGCATCAATACTTGATTTATAGGCACACATTCATAGATGTTCTGTGTGTGTGTGGACTACATCATACAATCAATCTATTTAAAGCGCCTCCTGCGGCTACAAACACACACACACACACACACACACACACACACACAGTTTAAGCCTGTCTACTCAGGTTGCCAAAGACAAACTGTAGCATGTGAGGGAGGCAGGCTAGTGAGCATTGACTGGATGAATAAAGGAAAATGCACTTCTGAGGCCGACACCAACACGCTCCACTGTGCATGGTGAAAAAAGCAGCCAGGCGCAGCTTTGTTGAGGGCACAGGTTAAATCTGTCTTTCAGGTGATAAGATGCAACTGCTCAATATCATCAGGTTCGGAGCAAATATATGCATACTTTATATTAAGGTTTTAAGGAGATCTAATCGAATAGATAGCATGCTTCCTATTCTGGAGGACAAAGATTTACTTGTCAATAGAGGAGGCACTTTAAGCTGCTTCTCAAAATAAAGGAGGCTAAAGGAGGCTTTCACTTGGCTGCTTCAGGTAACAACTTTTTATATCTGCCTACTCATCTCCTCCTACTCCTGAAAAGTATAAATGTTTTCACTCTTTCCTTACTGTTTACTTATTTAAATGCCACCATCAGGTCAGAATTTCAGACAATGAAAGACTTCTAAGAATATTTCGTAAAATGAGGAATGTGTAATTTGAGACAAACAACAAATTCCTGCCAATCAATTTAATTTTCCATTATCTTGGGGATGGTTGTAACTCTGGTGTGTCATAGATGTGATTGGGTTTCATTTTTCAAAAAGCATGATTCATTTGTGATGTATTAATTTCTCTTTTGTCCATCTCCTGATTAAACAGTGTAGGCTGTGTGTGGGAAATAAGACACATTAATTCCCAGCTAGAATGGGCATGATGCTGTGAATTCTGAATATTCAAATAGTCTGGCAACATTGTGGGATCTCAAGTGTTTGTGCTACAACCATTCCAAAGCTGAGGCAGCTTTTCATATCCAAATACTGACAAACACTAAATGAGATAAACAGCACTTGATTATGTAGTATTAACCACTCAAGCAAGTTCTAACTGTAAGTACCAAAAACCTGTAAAAAAAAAAAAAAAATGTTTCATAATCTGAAGGATGGCTTTAAAGTGAATTCTATTAAATCCAGTTCATTTTAAAGATCCTGACCTTTCCTCGTGGAATCATCACGAAAAAAATATTAAAATACAGAAATATAACATATACTGTATGTATGACTTTGTTCATTCTGTTCAACACCCTCATATTTAGGTTTGTCATAAATCAAATGTAATGAAAGAATACTGCAAAGATTTAGATTTTGGTCCAAATTGAAATGACTTTACGTGCCCACCTTCGTCTGTGCAACACTCACAAAGGAGAGAAAGCAAAAGGAGTGAAAGGACGATATAGAGCAAGAGAGACTGAAGAGGAGGAAATATTAACTGGGGGTTACTGGTAAAAGAAAAAGCCACTTGGGTAATCAATGGCCTTAAAGGATTTTTTTATTCCTGTCAATAGAGATTGATAGAGCTTACAGTGATCCCAGTCCACCCACAGCTCCACTCCACAGGCCAAGGGAAGGTAGAGCACTTTATTGGTGACTGGACTTTGATCTTGATCTACAGGACTTACAGCTCATACCCACACACCCTCAAAGCACTACAGCACAGAAAATCTGACGTTTTAGCTTTCTGGAAAACCAACAGGATAAAGCAAACTGAAGAGGTAGATGAAACACACTCTACACCCCATGAAGAGCAGACAAAAATACAACCCTCAGTCTCCCACAAACTAAAGTCAATCGTAATTTATGACATAGCGCACAACACTTTGTATAGAAAATTGAAATTCAATGAAATCAAATGTATTTGTGGATCTTCTGCTGCTTAGTTTTGATGTTACATGTTAACCAAACCTATACACATGGCCCTATTTTAAACTTATATTCTTTTTTTCAGATTTCTGAAAAGTTAAATTGCCTTATCAAAGACAAAATGTACTTTGATCAACTTCTACTGAGAAATAGAGAAACATAGAAAAGGTTCCTACCTGAAAAAATACAGCCATGGCTGCGATGATCCTCTTCTCCCTGAGCGATGCACTGAGGCTGTCGAAGTCATCTGAGTTGTACATGTAGATCTGCATCTGTGAGAGACAGAAACACTGGGTTACATCTTGAGACACATTCCTTCACTGAAGATAATAAATCCATACATCATAGTGTGCTATTATGAATGAATGCACACTCTCAAAGTTAACCCTAATTATAGCTATACAGATACTTTCTACCTACAAAATACTATTGATATAAATGCTCTACTGTATATAGAATAGAGTATTCTGCTGTTTGTATGTATATAGACTTCAGTTGGATGTATAGTTGTAACAAGAGGTCAATGGGAGAGATTGAGAAAGGTGAGTATATGTTCAGATAGCATTAGTATTAATAACAATGTCAGTCTAATTATATAAAGCATAGTTATAATTATAATGAGGTCTCAGATTTCACGTCGCTCAACACACACACACTGGATGGATGGATATATAGCTATTCTACAGCCAGATGATCAGTCCATCAAACTGACAACATTAGGATTTACTTATATATAAACATATAGTCTTTGTCCACCGTTATTCGGAGGACACATGGATCCATGTATGAGTAGACAATCTTTGTCTGCAACAAATGTGAAAACTGCCCTTCATGCTTTCATTACATACTATGGGATTCCCTGCTGTGGGATTTTCACACTCCTGACTAGAGCAGCAGCGAATTCAAAGACTGCTGCTTCAGGAAGCTGCTCCTTAATATTAAGAGGTAAAGAAAACTTTGAATAAGATTTAAAACTGATTAAACAAAAAGCTAATTAAAAAAAATTCACCGTTACATGTACGAGAAATGTGGACTAAACAAACTGCTAACGTTAACAGCTCTGGGCTTCATTTATTGAGAAATGATTCACTGCTTATTTTTGTGTTTGCATAATTGTGGTAATGAGGAAAGGCTGGAATTCAAATGTCCCATTATATTTGACTGGCATTAGCTGTAAGAGGTAGCTAGTTGGCATATTGTATGAACAATCAATGAGGCCTGTGACCAATTAGAACTCATACAACATACATCTGTTGTTTCTTTTCTGTAAAACTGTTTTCCCTTTTACAGAGGAGTCCACACATCTCACATATGTTTAATAATGTTACAATGAATGATTAGGTCTGACCTGAAAAATATCTCCTAAATGTCAAACTAGCAGTGTTTGTTATATACTATTAGTTCTCTATGAGCAGTAATTGCCATTCAATCGTCATTGGATATTAATGACATCCCAATAGTAATTTCCTATGTTATTAGTCCAACACTTCTCTACTGTATCTGTTCCGTTGAGACCCGAGCCCCTGTTTAAATTTTTTTTTTTATTAAATGGCTCCAAATTGGGACTACTTTCCAAAGAAGTGGACTTAAATTACATGATTTTTATTTGAGTCATGGATCTGGTGACCACAGACAGCCAGTCATCTTGTATCAGAAGCAGTTTCTGTTGGCAGTAAACACAAGATGAAGCCTTAAATCATCCCATTTGGTTGCAAAGACAACCATGTGGTAAGTTAGGAAAGGATGGAAAATTACAGTGTTTAAATAGGTTGTGAAAACAATGGAGGCACAGAATAATGTGTATCAAACAGTGGATACTCATTATCATCTTTAACCTTTGGTTAGAAGGATATGTTTATTGCAACATTGGGCCTTGGAATTGCATTTTATAATAGCAAACCAAACTCCCTATAATCCTCATTAACTAAATGAACAATTTCCATATTTGGTGAATTTATGTAAACACAGTTGTCCATCGAGAGGTTGATCAACGCAATGTAAATTGTCACTTTGCTATTTGTGTTGAAAAAACAACCAAGTAGTATGTGCCACTGCTCAGTGAAAACCAATGAGACGCACAGACAGGTCAAACAGTCAGGCACTGGCGGTTGTCATGGTGACACATAATAAATGTGTGCGCACTGTGTGAGAAAGAGGAATACATTATTGTGTCAGTATCTATGTGCATGTACACAACTGTGTTCATATGCATATGCGTTTACATAATTTCTGGTGAACACATTCCTGCCAAAAGCAGTTTCGGGAGCTTTTTCTTGGCCAAGATCAACACTGTCAATATCACTCGTGTTGTAGTTTCTCCAGCTTGCTAATCCTCGCATAAAGACCCCGTGCATCGCTTTATGATCTATTTGTGGAGTAAACAGTTGTCAAGCAGCCTGATATAGAGTCTGTTTGGTGGGTTTATAGCAGAGCCGACTTGACTGGAACATCACATTGTCCCAGACTGGAATTAATTATAATCAAAGTGGAGAACTGTGCTTGGGAATGTGGCAGTGAGACAGCAGCTCCAAAAATTTGAATCGGTTTATACACAGCAGTATCACATAGTGAAGTTGGATAGTGATGACACCAAATAGAGAAACGACTACGTTTCAAGCAGCCATCTGTGACTGTTAAAGCTGAGTGAGAAGTGTGGTGCGAGCCCCTCTGGGCCCTTATATCAACTGCTGAGTCCCCCTGCAGTAGAATGCCACCGTACCAACTAACGTGTTTTGACGCCATTCCATCAAAATATCTCATGACTCTGTTTACCACTTATGCGCCCGTGATTTCTTTCAGTTGTTCTAAGGAGAGAGCTTATATAACATCCTAGAGGAGAAGCCCAGCACCTACTGTCTTTACTCCTAATGTGTCACCTGATTTGTGCAGCATGTCAAAAGTTTTTCCGATATAAGAGATCTGAACACTGAACAAGAATACGTTTGTTGTTGCCATGTCTCCCGAGCTGTACCATATGTCAGACTATCACAACAATGACACAACAATGTGGCAGCAGATCAGCCAAATTACTCTAAAAAATCTAAAAAAGTCCAGTCACTGCTGAACTGCTCATTAATCCAGCTAAAGGCAGACGTTTATGTGGCTCGAGTCTTTCATCGACTCCTTCTATAATGAACTCCACCATATATTGTAATGTTTGGAGTCACTACTTTGCACTGATGTTTATCTTTGAATTGTGAACTCTGCATGTCAATATTTCACACTGGCACCATAGTAAGTACGTCAAATATATTTTAGCAGTCTGTCTGAGAAAGAGGAAGCCTGCCTCCCTCTCAACGATCAGCCTTAGGGGGCCTGTAACAGCACTTCTCCTTTCCTGGAGTTCAAAAGCCTGAGTGGGAGAGATGCTGTTGAGCCCGGAGGCAAGTCATCTCATCACCAAACAACTTGTTTATTCTCTGCTCAGGAAAACACTTTGGAGAGGAGAGGGGAAGCCTCCTGTCACATACAGGGCAACCAAGGTCCACCTCCCCACTTTTGAATGTTCAAATCAGGCCAAAAGACATCATCTCCCAGCTGTTCTGAGACCAGCCATACACAAAGCTGCAACCTGTTATCTGAGCTGAGTAAGGCCCATGGTTAGGTGAACGCTTGGTTAAAAATCCAACTGTATGCTCTGCCCTCCCGGGATTAAAATTCAATAGAAATTGACGCCAATGAGAGTCTTTCTGTGTCACTGCAATGCATTCTGGCTGGTGAGTAAATGTAAAGACGTGCCAAGGGAAGAAAAGGTAATCATGCTTCATATCATATAGTGTTCTTCTTCAATGTTGATGCTGCAGTCATGCTTTTGTTCTACTACACCGATGCAATAATGCTGCTTATATTTATTTTAAGAACAATTCAACCTGGGAGTTATTTAGCTGCATCATTATAATTGCATCCATGTGTGTAATTTAACTTCAGTTAACTTAAATTCTAAAGAGACAAGCACTGTACGGCCCTGTGAGTCAATCTATGAGGCTGCTATGCTAACCATGTAGAAAACTCTACATGAATTGGTGAAAGCTGAGAACAAAAGTTTGTTTTATATTTTGTCATTTTATGTCATATACAGTGAGCTTTGTGATGTGAAAAATAATCTGGATAGATCAAATTATTTTAACCCGTATATACAGTACATACAAAGGACGTATATAGGTCAAAAACATCATGGGACATCTTATAACTTACACTATATTACATTTACTTAGGTGTACATGTGTGTGTCTGAGATCATCATCAAACACAGATGTGATACTTTGTAATGTACTCAATGAAACATTAATATGGTTGCAGGTAAGCACAGGAGACAGACTCTCAACATGAACAGGCTGCCGTGATGAATCAGGCAGCCTGCACTGCTGACACCTTAATGCATCATTATTATAGATGTTCTAAGTGGTTTCTGAGAGAGGGAACAACAAGCTGATTTAAAGCTAACAACTCACCTGAAAACCAAGTGTACACACATTCATTCTATGATGTTACAAGATCCTGTTATCTATCACTGTGAACAGCTCTCCTCAGTGATACACACATACACACACAGTGTTGCGCATGAACACGTCCATATTTTATTGCGAACGCTGAACTTACCAAATAAGTTAACAAATGATGAACGTGAGAGGCGTTCACTCCTGTGAGTGTTTTTAAAAAAATCATTATCGTATAGGCCATCACGTTAAATACCAGCAGCGTGTGAAAACCAGGAGCGAGTGAAAATGTGTGTGTGTGTCTGTGTGTGTGTCTGTATGTGGCTGCTCCCAGACTCCTCAGACTGCGAGCATACACACACAGGCCCGGCGGCCCCGCCCCCACTCACTCACAGTGACACAGTGAGATAAGAGGACCAGAGCTCATTAATATGAACCAGGCGGTAAGTTACACTGTTGAGGAGAAGTGGCCACAAACTGTGAAAACAAAGTTTCCACTACTGTCCACAGCTGTACAAGGATCCGCGCCACTGCTTCGGGATCAGGACAGAAGCAGCAGTGGGTTTGTACCATGCTGGAGTTTCCTGTGTCCTGCCTTTAAACATCATGAATAATGTGTCAACATCGTGCGTGGACCCAGCACAACACAAGACGAACACACAGCCAGGACTCAGTGTTAAAGTGACCAGAGGATCCGTATTTCTGATCTGACACCATGGATTTATAACTACATAACAGGCTACCTCTCATGTTTCAATTGTAAAGTTTTCATCACACTGGTCAATGGTATTAATCCTTTGGTTGAAAAAGATGTTTATAGTGTGTTGCATTGTTGCAGTTTGGTTATTTTTTACAAATAAATGAATTCTTATGAGACAGAAATTGCTCAAGCACTAAGTGACAGTCCTCACTCTTACAGTATGAACCCAGAGGTTAAAGATAGAAAGACTGAAGGTGAGGAGGAAGGTCAGTCACTTAAGGTCCACCCTGTGGCCCAGAACATTTATAGTTTACAAACTGTCTGTCTCTGCCTAGACAGTGGCACAGAACACAAATACCTACATGGTTCGACAATCAATTCACTTTACAGAAAAACAACATGTCCCCTATGGTTTTGCAATTTGTGAGTTTAGTGCTCATTGCCCTTTTTGCAGTTACTGGAGATAAACAATGCTAAATGTATGCACAGAAGATTAAACCCTGGGTGGAGCGGCAGTGCAATGGTAAACAGTGCCGCCTCACAGCAAAAAGTATCTGGGCGGAGTTTGTTGTCTCTCTGCTTATCCCACAGACCAGAGACATGCAGTTATTTGGCAACCTTAAATCACAAATCAATGTGTTTCAAAGTGTATTTGAGTGTCTTTGTCCGAGTGTCAGCCCTGTGATGGAGTGGATACCTGTCCAGGGTGTAGCCTGCCCCTTTCCCACCATGCGATGTCAGCTGGGATTGGCTCCAGCCCTCGGGCATCTTTCACCGTTAAGTGGTTTGGTTAATGGAATCGGAAGTAAATGATGGAAAGTCTGGGTGGAGCTCAGGTCAGATATGCAACCCTGACTATACTGTAACTGAATCTTGTCCATCCACCAAACACAGGTTAATCCCTACTTTTTGTCACGCTTATGTACGAATTGAAGAGGTGCAGAAGATGAGATTATGCTCTCTCCAACACTCTGTGTCTTCACCAGTGTATCCTAACAGTTATGCCAAGAAAAGCTCCAATCCAAGTTGCTCAGACAGCTGTTTCAACTGGCTCCTTTTGAAACAATCTAGCCGTGGCTCCACTCTTAGCTCCCTCTGGGTGTCTGACCACGGTATCTTGGTGTGAGCCAAGCTACACAGGAAAGTAAGTTCAGTGGCTTGTGTCCACAATCTGAGTCTTTCTGTCAATACCCAAAGCTCCTGACCATAGATTAAAGGTGGAATGTAGATTTACTGGTACATACAAATCTTTGCTTTCCGGCACAGCTTGAGGCCGCAACTCATTTCAGCCCTTCACACTTGGCTGTTAACCTCCTCATTTTGAAGGTCATGGTAGGATTAAGCCAACAAAACCACATAATCTGCAAAGATCACAGAAGAAATTCTGACGTCCCCAAACGTGAAGCACCTCACTTCATGCCGAGAATATGGACATAGTTCCAACTCGATGGCCTTAATATCCCATTCTCCCCCAGTAACCCTAACATGACCAGGCATGGTCATCTGGTCTATGAAACACTGGATGAGCAAACTTCAATGACCCCTCTATGAACCTTAGAGGAGGAACAAATTGGCTGTTCAAACAACCAGGAGTAAATCCACCATCGCGTTCTGTTAGTCCACTGGAATGTCAATGCAGTTGGTTATTTTTTCAACAATTTTGTTCCATTCAAGGAAACATTACCTCACAAGGAAACTCAACTTTTCTACCGACGGAGTAGATCCAACTAAGATAAGCAATGCTACTCACCAAAACAGAAGGTATACAATACACTCTCCAAAGGAAAGTTAACTTGTCCCTCATTACTTATCAAAGTAAAGGCAATATTTCCACCAGACGGGAGTCAGCATTTCCCCCTTTCTCATTAAGTAATGGGGACATCTCTGGAGATAAAGAATATTTTATTGCCAGTTCTCAGCCAATTTAATATCAGAAGTTTAACAAGAGAGGCTTTAAGATAATTCAGCTTTAATGCGAGATGTCTAAATGGTGATAGCAGAGTTTCAGATTGCTAACATCATAAAACTCAACACTAGGAGGAGCTATTATCCCTATCTATTACAATCAACGCTATGACTATCACACACGCAGCTGACACACACACATACACACACACACAGACACAAACACAAGAGAAAATCAAAAGCAATGTACGCAATCATTGGACAGAAAGTAGAGCTAGACCTGCAACTATCTGATGTCCTAATACATTCAAAGAAAAATAGGAGCAATGAGAAATTTATGTAGAGATTTTCTGCAGTTTTGGCTGTACTGTGTTTTTGTTTCAAATATATATTTTTCACTGAAAAGAACCTAATGAATTCTTGACAACGATTGGCTGGCTGATTTGCATTAAAGATTTAAATTGTGGCAACAGTCAAAACTTATCGATACTTGTAATCTTATAAATAAATAAAAAATAACGCAAGTCAAGCTCGAACAACATGATCTACAACTAAATGGTAATCAAAAACACACTTTTGTTCAGCAAAAACAATGCATTCTGAGGTTGTATTATCGAAAAATAATGGACCCCATAATAAAATCCACATGTGCGTTGTTTTCTTATACAGGGACACATCGGCTCACATTTATTGCTAACATAGCAGGGCTTAATAATAATATCTGAATCCAAGTGGCTTCCCTCGATACTGATATGATATAGCTTTTTTCTCCCAAGATATAAGGATCTGTGTATAATGATATGGCATGTGAAGGAAAAATAGAAACATTTCTGTTAATCAGCTTATCGCTTAATCACAAATAGTTTCAGCCTTCAAATGTAGAGATCTTTAAATCAAAAGACCCACGGAAAGTTTAATTACAAAATGTCAATATCCCAACTGACTAACTTTAATTAAAAATGGAAGCTAACATCATGATTGTGATTTTAATATGATAAACTTTGTCTTATATTGCAGTGTTTAATTGTATCAGCTTTTACTTTGGACATGCATGGAATTTATATGATAGTTACTAAAGGCATACTAATGAAATATGTTGCAGGCTCAGCAGTCAATGATGAGAGAAACCTTCAAACATGTCTGATGCAGACATCATTTCTCCTCTGATTCCAAGCACAGGACAACAATTCAGAAACATGTGTCCTGACAGAAACCTCTGAGAACTCCTATCATTCTTTCCATCCAACTTGAAGTGTCTCCTGGGAAGGCTCTGTTGCCTTAGGATGGAAATGTAAAGCAGGGGGTGACTGGGGGACTGGGTGGAAACGCTGCCACTACAGTGCTGAGTGTGCGATGAGACCGGGCATGGCAGCCCATGATCCCCCCTGAGGGAGGGACAGATCCGAGGTGACATAAGCAAGGCTTGGTGTGAAAACAGACAACAGAATGCTCCGCATGGATTGCACATCCTTGCTGAGAGGAGGGAGCCAGTACATCAAGAGCAAGGTTTGATGCTGCCTCTCTTTCTCCCTCTCTCGCTCTCTCTCGCCATGCTATGGGTTTTTGAATTCCCTGGCCACCTCAGAGCAGGAGAAAGGCCGTCCATCAAAGAAGGTCATACGACGTAGTGTTGCCGGTCACTGATGCAACACACTCGCTGCCTTTCATCTCCCTCGCTGCCATGGCTTTACAAAACAGATTGGAGATGCGGGCACAGGGCTGTACAGTCTGGGTTATGAGATATGTTTAGAGCATGCTGTGGCCTCGTGCAATCTATCTGAAAAACCCAATTGAAATGCATTACGTGAGAAATAGCCCTGAGAGTCAGCTGTGGCTTTTTCAATTTCCACAGTGTTACTTTTTCTTATAAGCAATTGGGTTTGGGAGGAGTAGGGTGGGGATATTGCTTTTGCCCAAAACAGAAAACCAAAAACAAAAAAGAAGAAACAAAATTAAGAAAAATAATCAAAAAAAGTGGTAAGGAACTGACCCCATCAGCAAGCCAGATTATTAAAAATGGTAGAGAACAAGCTCGGCAACTGGGACAGCATCTATATGCCCTCTAGGTAGCTTGGGGCTTTTAAAGAATGACTATTTTTTTGTGTCATTAAGGACAGGCACCAGGAAATACAACATCATTTTAGGGATGGAGTGTGTTCCCTATCTGGAGGGAAGACAAATCATAAATAATAATAAAAAAAAAAAAAATATATATATATATATATATATATATATATATATATATTTAAAAAAACGAGGAAGTGCAACCTGGCGGTAATCATTTATCTTTGACGGTCTAATGGAATGTAGCTGGCTGAGAGCAAGAGTGCAAGATTTAGAGGGAGAACGAGAAAGAAAAAAGACAATAAATGAGAAAAAAAGGCTGAAAAGCTGGATGTAAAAATAACAGAGGGAAAACTCCCAAGGATAAGGTACCATTACTAATAAGATCAACAACACAGGAAAACATCCTCCATCTACATAATGTGGTTGTGTACGGAACACCTCCACATGTTCGACTGCAACATCCAGTTAGACTGATTTCCTTTCTCCCGTAGGGAGCAACAGGAGAAGAGAGTGAATGGTGTTTTTCATCAGCTCTGTCTGTCTGTATAACAGCACTGACAGTGTTCTTTTCCGCCTGTCATGCTACTGCATCAACACAGATAGCTGACAGCTCACCTCTCGTTTCACGGACAAAGGTGTTTGCACACATATAGCCATTGCTTATAGGCACACATATTCCATTATAATGTACTATACCTCTCCTGCTCAGAAATGTGTCAGGAAACGCTGTTTGTCTCGAGATAAAAACTAAAGCCTATCATCAATTCATTTTAATACTATTTGTGCTTTTTAATCAACTCAGCTTTTCACTGTAATTGTAATGGTAGAGTAATACAATAACGGTGTGTGCTTCATTTGCACGAACATGCATAGCTGTGACCTTAAGAGGAGCTTAATATGCATCAAGTTTTTTGTTTTTCTACACTAATCTTGTGTCTGGCTGCGAAGTGGAATCCAGCATGGAAACAATAATGAAGGACAGAAGCTGCTGATATTCTGCCTTTTCTATGTTGCTGATGAACATAAGAAGTCCCACCAAGAGTGGGCCAAGATATTCTATATTACCTGGAACATTCAAGGAAAGGACTGCAAACTAGTTAATACGTTGCAAAAACAGCTTCGCAAATGTGGTACAAGCACAGAAATGTGCTCAACGTGTTGATTGGACGTCAAGGATACACAAAGAATCCCCCAAAGATAACTTTGGCTTGTTAACAAGAAAACTCCAAAAGCCAAATCTGAATGTCAACATTTCCTTCAGGCACAGGCCTGGGATTGCAGTAATGCTACTCGAAGGAGGATTATCAATGCAAAAGTCCCATTGTTGATATTAGGCCCAGACTGGGGCCAGTGTGGAGCCAGTGTTTGGTAACAGGTATGTGTTGCAGCACAAGGCTTGGAATGGCCGTCTGCCTGCTAATGAGCGGCTCTTTCTGTCCACTAGGGGCTGGACAAGGGAATACATTTTCCAGCTGTGTGCTGGAGTTGGTGCTGAGTTCAAAGAATAAATGCAGCTTTTACCTCTTGTTGTTTTGTCAGCTCCTGTATTTGAGAAAAAAAGTGGTTCATCTATATTCCCTGTTAATCATGAGGGAGAATCCATTCGAGATTATTCCTGCATGGCAAATTCAAAGAATATCACTACGGTTTGCTTCCATGTTCAATAATTCTGCCTCAAGGAGTTCACATCCAGTGCCCAAGGCCTTTATTTAAAGAGGTGGAAAGACCAAGGCGGTGAATGGGTTTGTGGAAAGCTAACTTCATATACAACCTGATGTGATTTGAGTAGCTGTAATTGAACCTTAGTTTTCCAGCAATACTTTCACATCAATTATATATATTCATATCTGGTTTACAGGCAGCCAAGACTTTTGTAAATCACACCATGAATTTATTCGACACAGTTTCATCCCAGCTTTAGAAGAGTAAAGTTGAGATCCCGTTTTGGCAGCCCAGGTAGTGAAGAAGTAATATCTGTACATTACATCCAGTCTCCCCAGTGTTTATATCCTCATGGACAGCCCTGTATCCCCGTGCATGATGTCCTTTGAATTGATGTAATGAGCGGCCTTGTGTGGCATGGTCATGACAGCTGTAAACATCTCAGTCACTGCCAGCTCGCCGAGGTGTTTTTGATTGTTTGACAAATATAAGCCAAATCAAATTTTACGGTGCCAGGTTACAAGTCCAAATGAATGATAGTGTTTGTGCTGCGTACACTGACTCCAATACTGTTTATCTCATAATTCACAGTCAGGAAATGACTGCCAGAAACAATTAAGGAAAAAAATGGAACCAAAAATAGAGAAGCATGAATTAAACTGCATTATTATTCTCTGTCAGAAAGGTGTTGTATTTCTCATATCTCTCTCATATCGTGAGTGGGGTGGACGCTGTTTGCCTCATTGAAATTTGGCCTCTGTGTTGGTGGTGAATTTGGAACTCTATCCCCTCAGGTCTGATTAAACAAGGCACAAACAAGAGCTTAAACAGCTACACCCCAGTTTGTGGAAGATCAGCATTCATTTTTACCTTCAGTTTGGAATACACGCACACACACACACACACAAACACACCTGCACGCACCACACGCGCTGGGAGAAACAAACTGTTTGCATACTGAGCTTTGCAGAAAATAGTGCGGAGAAATGAAAACTGCTACCCAGTGTTATCATTATTCATCTGATGATTTAGGGGCCAGGATGTGCTTTCCATTTCCCACGCAGCAAAGGTTGATGGGAAATAAAATACCATTCATCAATGACACATCTTTATCTGTGATACCTGCAGCAAAGCAAAGACGGGAAATGTGTGTGTGTGCATGTGTGAATGAGTGCACAAAGCCCCCCTATCACATACACACACACACACACACACACACACACACACACACACACACACACACACACACACACAGACACTAACACACAGCGCCTGTGCTCTCAGCCCCCCTATCGCGTGTTAATTTACAGTGCCTTTCTTATCTAGGCAGGTGGGTAAAAGCTGGCAGAGCAAGTTCTTAAGCCACACACACACTCAGCCCTTCCCCCTCCATCTTTCTTTCAACCTTCGCTCCTCTCGTTTATCACGTCTGGGAGGCTTGGGAGGAGGTTGAGATAAAAATGAGCCTTGGCAAGAGGCAGTCAGACAGAATGGATAGCTTAGCTCCTCAGCCAGCGAGCCCTGATAGCACCCTCACCTGCTCTAAGGGGGGTGGACAGGTGAGGTACCATGGTGAGAGGTATAGACCAGGTCTCTGATATAATGCAGGTGGAGGGTTCCAGATTTCATGATTGATTTCATTTTCATGCTGGAATAAAACCAGATAATACAACACTGGCTGCCACAGATGTCCTGCTGATGGATCTTGATTTTTCTGTTCAATGAAGTTGGTTTTACCATAACCAAAATGTCAGTAGGTATATATGCAGTAGTCGAGAAATTTTTTTTTGAATACTTTAATAAAGATGGTTTTGAATACCTTTACTCCTGTTCAGAATGTACATTCTGTTCTCTGAATAACAGTTTTTACAGTTTGGTTGTATGAATTGTAAAAATTTGACGTGGTGGCTTCCGATAGTATTCACCTTTTACCAAGTTTATTGTGGTGTAGATCCCAGTTTAAATTGTTAAACTTGCCAGTTTTGCCCTTAAATCTAACAGATCCACTGTGTATTAGGACCATATATCTACTGCTGCCTCTTTACACAACTACATCATATACACACCCTCCAAATTTGGCGGGGTATTTAAACTGCAAAATGTCCCTTCTCTCCCTTTGCTTGTCAGTGCCTCTGCTGCCCTGCGTCAATATTGCTGCCTGTTGATTAACCCCCTCCACTCCCCCAGCGTCCACCTGAAGGCTCCGACAGGGGGGTTGAAGGTATCACTTCCCATTATACTAATGTAATAATATCTGGGGATGTGAAGTCAGAGCCTAGACGATAAACTCTAACTATGTTCTACTGCTGCAATAAAGGTTTCAAACGACGTCGGACTGAATTGAGGTAATATTGCTGGAGTTCAAAGGTTGTTAATATACAGCTGGAGATCTAAGCACATATTTAAAGTTGCATACTCAGTAAAACTGGTTGCTTTCAAGGTTCTCTTTGCTATATTGCACCACTTCTCCAAAATAAATCCTTTACACCCATTTGAAATCTAAAGCTTATATTAATTTGTCAAATAATATAGTATGATAAGTGATGTCCTGAGGAATTCAAAAATGAAAAATGTCCAGGTGTGTCTATTGATCTAAAAATGATGTTTGATCATAGGGTAGGAATGATATAATCATGACATCGCTATGAAGTCAGAAAATAACATAATATTGTAGTAATGCATTTTGCAACCGATAACATCAGTGACTCAATATGCAGCTTATTTTTATTAACCAACTGTTTGTCATTATATGTTACATAACATCACGATGACATCATTATGACATTTTATATAATATCAAAAGTTAGCATTGACTAATTGAGGAATATGCAGCACACACACGGTGTGCAACACCCGTCCCATGCTTTTCATTTAGTTTTGGTTTTGTAGAAATAATGTCAGACTGAATAAATTAAGTGAAACAGCAGAGCAACTCAGAGTGTTAATCATGCTAACACAATCCCAAACATGTTTACAGTTAAACTAGCGGCCACATCGCAGGCCTGTTGCAAGGACCTGCACTGGGTCCCCAGAATGTCCCTATGAAAGCTTGTACTTTTTAAGTGGATTTCAATGTGCAATTGTTCTGATGTGAATGTGCATCACAGGTAGGTATAGTGTGCATTCACGAAACAACCGGCATAATACACTAGTATTTATGATAAACTAGATTTCTGGAGGTCTATTTCGTCCACTACTCTGCAAACAGTGTATGTAAATTTGTTTTGCCTCTGTTATTTGACCTTGGGCCCGACTTAACAATTCAGAGTCGACAACCCAGACTCCTCATTGAGAATATGTGTTGGAGAACTTATACATGTTTGACTTTGGATGTAAAGCACAAAAGCATGTAATGAGAGTGTACAGTGCACAGGGGTGTGCATACCCACATGCAGGAGCTGCAGGGTGACACACTCCAGCAAAAGACATGCACTGTGCTGCCTGGCAGTGCTGTGCTTGGCATATTAACCACGGCATTAGCGTTTAAAACAGCAGGTACGGAGCAGCAGGTCCCTACTTCATCATGCCATTCACGGGCCCTATTAGGCTACAATTACTAAATGGCAAGGCTTGTAAATCATACATCATTCATGTGGATAACTCAGAATAAGCACTCCTCACCAACGCCCACTGCTACACAGTGAGCTGCTGAGAGGTACGTGGTAGAGGGGAAAGCAAAGGAAATGAAAAAGGATAGGATAGAAAGCAAAGAGTAGGGAAGCAAAGGGAGGGGGAAGGGAAAGGAACATATGAGAAACAAGGGGAAATCAAAGACAAATTCGGGAATAGCAGCAGAGTGATCATTGGAGAAAATAGAGATAGGAGAAAGGAAAGAAAAATGAAAATTAACAAGGCTTCACAAATGGTGTGTGGGTGCAGGAGTGGATTTTCATGAAACCTATTTCAGATTACTTTATTATTACCAGAGAATATTTAGTATTTTTGTTCGGGAAACAAGACCCGTAAACCATACTGTGACGACACAAGATGTACAAGATTCTGAGGGGCAGGTTGGAAGGAAATATAGTCAGAATCAATCAAGCATCACATATTGATTTCTAAAAATGCAGGAGCTTTCTTCAAACATTTTATAACCCCAAAAGATATGCAAAACCTTTGAGGATGAACTCTAATTTACATTTCCTCTAATTTAATAAGTTAGCAAACACTACGTTTAGCTGATGAAGATGGGGCAGTCAGTTGTGCTGCAGAGTTTGGGTCATGAACCTTAACATTGGCCGGAACTGACATTTTGAGTAGATGAGGGTGCTAACTGAAACTTAAGCACAAAATCCAAAAACCACAACTGACAACACACTGAAAGCCCTAGAGGATCAATACAGTCATCAGTGCTTTTAGAACATATAATACATCTAACATTTTATGACTCCACCAATCCATGCTATCAGCATAGCTGATAACTCTGGATCCTTATAATAACCAACAGTTACTCCCGAAATTATATTATATTATATATAATATATATTATAATTATATTTAATTATGTTTACTTATTTCACCCTCACTGGATAATTGTAATATGCACACCTGCACTTCTTTTCTTAGACCGTCGCACTGTTCGGACTGTTTGTATTGTTTTGTTTTGCTTTGTTTTGTTTTGTAATGTTTGTTTTTGTGATGTGTATTCTGTGTAAGCACCTGAGAGCCACTTTACAGAGTCAAATTCCCTGTTTGTGCAAACTTACTTGGCCAATAAACCTGATTCTGATTGAAGTAATATGAATATGTACAGCATTATCTGTATCGTAACTCACTGGAGGGACATGTTCTCTACATGAGGAGTGATTAACTGTGTCCCATACATATAATATTTATGCAGGGCTCTCATAATGCCATATCAATATCCACACTACACACAGTGTACTGTACAAATTCAAGGAGAGACATTAACCAGTAGCAACTAAACCAATGTGAAGCAATATGCTTGGTTTACTAACTCAGTGTGAAGCTCTCAATATATGACTTGCCTTTGTCTGTCATGAGTTCATCAACAGTAAGAATATCAACTTTTGCCTTCGTTTCAGCTGGGAAACCCATATCTCACATTGCACAAACATCAGTTGAAAAGGGAGAGAAATATTGAACCACAACTGGACAAATTTGACAAATGGGATGAGGTTTTGAATATTGTTCCCCGATATTGTCAACTACAGCAGCAGCCGCCCATAATGACGAAAGATGATTACAGGGAGACAAGTAGGGGAGAGCGGGGTAATGTGGGACATTGGGTGATGTGAAACACCCCCTGTATCAAGGCAACGGAACACATTTGTGGTCATGTGACTATTATGTTTTCAAGCCCCTCCCATTCCCCCCTTGCCATGAAGCAGAAGTTGGTGCTGGTGCTGTGGAAAGTATGTTTTTTCACAAAAATATGTTTTTTGCATGTAAAAGTAAATTTTCTTGCTTTGAACTTAATCAACTGTTGTGTCAAAACAAATTGAATCAGGTAGAAAAACTTATATCATACATGTTGGTGAACTTCCAACATATAAAACCATGTGATTGATGCTAGCTGAAGATTAGCCTGAATTGCTAAAAGATGTTGTTTTTCTAAAATTGTGGCTTCGGGGTAAAGTGGGACAAATGCTGTGGGGTAAAGTGAGACACTGTCCCACTTTACCCCACCATGAAGCACAAGTTAAGTTTAGTCTTAAAGATATTCTAGTGTTATATTACATTATATATGTTTTATTTTTAATGTCATAAACATTGTAGAAAAGCCATCATGCCAAGAAACTACACCAGGAAGACAACCTGGGGCCAAACACCCCTCGCAGAGATGGAAGCTGCTGAGGTCATGCAAGGAAAGAAGTCCTTAAGAAAAGCTGGAAGGGATAGAAATATTGATAAGACAACCCTCAAAAGATTCATAAAGAAAAAAGAGAAAGGGGAAGTAAAAAACTGGCATTTGAATACGCAGAGAAAAACAATATCCCTGTCCCTGTGCAGGTAAGCTAGGGTGTGCAAGAGATCACATGAATCATAAATGTGCTTAATTGACCAATCCCCATGATTCTGTTACTAGCCCGATATTAGTGTGTGGTTGTGTGGTTGTCAGGATTTTAACTATTACAACATGTGTTGTTATGGTAGTTTTAAAGTGGAAAAAGTAAGTGGACCACTTTACCCCGTAGCTGGGGTAAAATGGGACACAAGACCACTTTTAAAAAAAAACAATCATATTTTCACTGCCCTTTGTCCTGAAGACATTCTGATCATTTCCATTGCTAGAAAACATCCTGAATTAATTTGAAATGTGTAAATTTTACTGATATATCATTTTAGCTCGCCTAGAGGGGAGCAAATGTAAAAAATGTCCCACATTACCCCGCTCTCCCCTATGTATGTCTTCATTGTACATTTAGATTCACTATTCAGCATATTCTACATAAGGCATTTTCTAGTGATCTCTTTCATCCTGGTGAATCATAAATGAGAGCACATAACTTGATTTTATTTTGAGTGCAAATTCAAATCTTTCCACAAATAAATCTTCCAGGACGAATATAGAAAAATATTTGTCAAATGAAGCACAAGACTTCACGCTACAGTTTTCAATTTTATAGAATAGAGCTGCAATAAAAACAAGGCCGAGATAAATCCACTCAGTGCACGTCATGTTTTGATTCTGTATATAGAGACATCGGCAGTGTGAGAGATACATACAATACAATAAAATAAGGATTTTTTAAAACATTTAATAAAATAATTTTTTATTTAATTGTTAGAATTGCTGGAGCACATCATAATCCTTTATGTTCTGTGGCGAGAGACACAAGCATCAGTATCTTTATTCGGGATTCCTGCATCCATGGTAAGTCTAGACTTTAAGAACTCCTTCAGGTTAAAATACACCATCGTTGTGGATTAATGTGCATAAGTACAACAAAAAATTGCTTGAATTAACTGACCCTTTAAATATATTTTAGGGAGGGATTTGTCAAGAGGGACAGAAAAAAGGTTAAATGCAATTTTAGGGATTAAATACCAACAATGTTTTATGTTTTCAGCCTTTTACAGTAAATGTGAGGATTTGCTTGAAGCTCTCTACAGCTGTTTCTATGAACTATTCATAATATTGACTCTAGCTCTCACCTGTAAGTATTTATTTTCAAAATCTTATGAGTTATTATATTTGAAAGACAGGAATCTTCACGTTAATTTACAGTTTTCCATTTAAAAGAAAAAAAGCCCCACTCAATATTTTTTTATACACAATGGTGGTTGTAATGGGATGCAGGGAATGCTGAAGGTCTGAATGTGCACTCTGCAGGGCTCGACCAGCAAATTACTGAAACCACAGGGAGCCAGGGGGTCACAGATTTAAAGGTTGACAGCAACAACGTAATTGGTGAAATGTAAAAGTAGGGACCTGATTTCCAAGTTCTTCGCCATTGAACTAATGCTGAGCTTCATTTGAGAACTTATCCAGAAACGGTGTGCTTGGTTACTTAGAATAATCTACAGATCTTGTTGAGGTCAGTTGATACTAAACAGCATCTCAGCAGAGAAAATCCCCAAAGCTCTGAAGATAAAACTGAAGCCGTAAATATGTCTGGATATCAAAGCCGTAAGTGGAGACATATCCCTTATTGGGATAATGTTTGTTTAAGGTGCACACCCTTTTTGAATGTGTGCAAACTATATGTACTATTTGTGCACATAGTGTACCTGTGTGTGTGTGTGTGTGTGTGTGTGTGTGTGTGTGTGTGTGTGTGGGTGCATGTGTTAGTGGTTAAATGCATGTGTGTCCATATATCAGTTTTCCATCCTCTCCCTTCAGAGATAACACTCTGCAATGTAGCAGCAGGTAATAATGTTGAACTGGGCGCTGGACTGCAATCAAAGCCTGTGTCCCTATCTCATTGCTGATGTGGCTGTATGGAGCAGCATCTGAGAGCTTTACATTCTGATAAATGCAATTCCCCCTTGTCAGTGCACATGCAACACACATGTGGCAGAGGTATCGGGTCCCTGACAACAATCACATTATGGATACGAAATATTTCTGAACATTTTCTGTGACTGTTGTGAAATATATGATAAAATGTATTAGAATTGGAGAGATTAGATTACTGTGTGAACTGTGTGAATTAATGCACACTATGCATTTGCCATTCTCAGTAAAAACCTATTCAGAACACAAAAAATTTGTATTCACAATGTATCCCACTGGAATCATAAAGCTGACAGAGTAAGAACCACCTGCCTGTACATCAGTGATTTGTTATCTCCAAAAGTATTTATATTTTCTTGCTCCACAGACAGATTGAGTAAATTAATACATTCATCTCAGACAAGCACGACCGACCACAGTGTTTTGTTCATCAGTTAAACAGAAAAACAGATGTGATATAGGTCCGTGCATTGCCGGCCCTGGCACTGTTGGAGCCCTAGGCGAGATTTCAGATTGGCGCCACAAATGTGGAATAAGTACATAATTAAAGATCAGGAAATTGCATCATGTGGGGGCAAAAATCAGGGAGATTGAAACTCCAGGAGAACAGTGGGGAGATCTAAAGTATGGGATGTATATTTAAACATCTATATATTATATATTATATCATTTAATATATAGCTTCTGTTATTTAATATCGCTTTTTATTGTGTTTCCTGGCCCTCGTCACTCGTGGCGAGCGCAAAAAATAGGACAGACCCCAAAACCATCGCTGCCGGACAGCGGACAGCTTTTCTTGGCAGTTCATGACGCTTATGCCTCCGGTGTGTTCCCGGGGTCAGAGGATGATGGTGTGATGTTACTGCATTGGTTAATATTGCATGTATCACGTCATGGTAAATCAGCCTCTTGTGCCGCCCTCTTGGCATGGGCAATAGGCGGTTGCCTAGGGCGCTAAATGGAGCCTCCTCTGGGTCCATGTGACCTGTTAGTGTACATTCATCGATTATGGTCAATTCTATCCCAGATTTTTTACTATATATACTTTCCTTTGCATTTCAAGAAAGCAGTAAGATAAATTCAAATATCGGTTTACTTAATAAGCTTGTTCACTTCTTATTGGGGTAAATCACCATGGTAGCTTATGCTGAACGGCTAAACTGCTCCGGAGCAGGTTAAGTGGGAGATAAAAGATCAAGCGGTATAAAAGCTCCACCTACTGACCAATCAATTCCTTTGAAACATGACATCAGCGTTCTTAGAGGATCCTGTGGAGCAACCAATTTTGTTAAAGGATCCCGTGGAGCTGAGTGTGGAGTGTTAGAGTCTCTGTGGAGGACAAGGGTCTTCAGAGATGACTAAATCCTTTTACCTCCTCTGATGAGTATCCTAATGAAAGATATAAATCTTCATCGGAGGGAATGATAAACCTCTGTCAGCTGCTGGAACTGAAAGTATACCAACCTTACATGTAGGAGCAACGTGCTCACAGTAACTCTGTTTGCATCACATAGGTTTATCCTATGAAATTAAATATTTAATTGTAATTGGAGATATTTTTCAGATTGAATTTGTGACAGCCCCCCTCCCTCCCTCCCTTCTCTCTTTCTGAGATTAGAACAGTCAGCACTCACCAAATGGGCACTACCCTGTTGCGTGCTGTGCACGCTCCTTAAAGGGAAGGATAAAACCATGTCTGGTTGGTTAAATAGATCTCACTCGCTGTTTCCAGATGCGCCAGATCCATCCTGTCACCAGAATACCAAATGTGCACATTCACGATCTGTGCATGGTACTCGAAAAACAGGTCCATATATTCTTATTGACTGGTAATTGAAACATTTCCACCACAGTGTGTCCTCAGAGTCAGTGCAGACAGAGTGTGAACCTAAAGCCCATTATAGAGCCCTCGTCATGTGATTAAAATATTTCATCTCTCGTCCAAGAATCTTCTTCAGTTCAATTTGACGGGTCTTGCTAGTAAAGAACAGATTCATATCTCATTCCCACACGTTATAGGTGTGTCATCGTCACATAATATATATTTTTTCCACACATAATATATATTTTTTCCATTATGTCACTGGAGGCCTCCGTAACTTACACATCACACAATCAGAGACTTTTTACTAGCTGTCCTTGCTGCATTTGGCAGCAGTGACAGTGTCTCTTTTAGTCTTGATGATGGGTTTGTGCTTATATTTCTAATATAAGAGTTTGATCCTCGTTTGTTTAATATGTGACTCTGCTGTCAGCTCACTTGTCCACACTGTCTGAATCACAGAATTTAGATTAAAGTAACATGTCGAATAATCTAACAAAATGCTTTAATATTTGAAAGTATAATAAAATGTCCTTTTTAATAAAACACAAACCCTGTTCATAACAAGTATATCTGGAATTTAAATTAACACATTTGTACCAAAGCCTGCACCAAATCAGGCTGCCAATACTGTGTGGGTGTGTTTGTTTGGGTGTGTGTGCGTGTATCCAACAGATCAAGTCAATATGAGAAAGTCGGTTGGATTTTCACTGAAACTTCATAAAAGTGCCACAAGGAAACTTTTCCTTGCTGCTCTCTCTCAACTAAATACATTTTGTTGGCACATCATAAATTGGCAATTTTAAAAGACCACCGAGAATGCTTGGTCATACATTCACATAAGAGCTTTTGTGTTTTCAGCAGAATCTCTGAATTCCTCACCTGTGGACACGTAAGCAATATTTCTAAATCAAATAGAGGATAAATGCATCATTTCTACACTGAGCTATCTCAGTCACTGACACAAAGCCACCAATATATCACTTTGTGAAAAGGTTTGGTTGGTAAAAAAAAGTCTTCGGAGCGGAAGGAGGAGATTACAATATCAAGCTGATCTGTCAGCGTGCTGATCTGCCAAATGTCAAACAATACATATTCATCTATTTGGCCAGCTATGGCAAAGAAGAAGCAGTCCAGGAGAGATCCAAACAGAGAGATGGCTGACATTTCAGTTTTCAAGAGACTGACAGCTGCAAATAACACACACAAACATACACACACATACCAACCCATACACCCTACTCCTTTATAAACTTGGTGTGACACACCACTGACTTTGGTCGGGAAAAGCTGAGGCTGGATACTAAAAGTCCTGTCATGCCAAAGACCAAGTGAAAGAGTTCATAGCTTTCACAAACCAAACTATTCATAAATCATTGGATTAAGCAACCTGTGAATGTTTTTCTTTTGCTGACCTCCAAGACATCACTATCAAGATTATGTAATATCCATTGGCACTAGATGTAGCACTAGCACCTGAATATTGGACTTCAGAAAATGTTTCATTAGCCTAGCCTTCCCTTCCCTTTGTGTTCTCAGAAAGGGTTGCAATACAGTTGAGTTGTGAAGATCAGAGAAAGTGGCTACTGCAAATACAGCCAGAAGTGAAGCTGAATAAATTACTCTGTGTACATTAACGTATGTGGGGTACACACATACAGACTATTAAATGGATATGTCATGTGTCATCCTCTGCTTGGTGCTCTTGTTAGTGTCTGAGCCTCTACATGAGATGCTCCAGTCAGTGAATTGTGTTTTTAAAGCTTATATCAGGCAGGCAAGACCACCGAGTCTCAGTAGGCCTTCAGCTAGTTAGCACTGCCCTCATCTTTTTAGCGATACAAAATCATTTATTTGATTTGACAGCCTGGTTCTGTTCCAGTAATGAACAAGAGGTATCAAAACAAAATCTACATCCTAAAGAAACATCCCTACATGCTGTCGGATAAGGCTCATTCCTGGATATGCCATGGTTTGGTAGAACTTGCCTCCACAGGATACCGTCGGCTGTTGATGCTGTGTTCAGAGCCATCAGATCCGTTGCTGGGACCCCAATGAAACTCCACTTTTTCTGCCTTAAATCTCCCCGGTAGGCCTGCTCCCCGAACAAAGTATTCATCCTTCAGCATAATTGCCACTGGAGAAAAGACAGAGGAACAAAGGAAAAAGAGACAGGGAAAATTGGGTGAGTGGTCATACATCACAAAATTGGTGTCTGTTGGCAAATTTCAAAGATTGCTGGAAACACAATCAAAACTTGTGCATGAGGACACATGCACTGTGTGATATCTCTTTTAAGTCTGAGGAGACAGACAAAAGGATGCATTCAGAGGATGTGCTTAAGGTAGATACGTGTTTATCTTCTAAATTTGCTCTGAATAAAACATGCTTACACAAGACAATTTCTGTCATTTCCATTAGCCTCTGAGGCAAGTTCTCAAATGAGGAGCTAATTTGTCGAGCAAAATGTTTCTCTTCAGCCTCTTCAAATTGCCCTTGCAGCCTCCTTTGTTATTCCATCACATATTGCTTAAATATAGGGAAAATTGAGAAGGGGCCTTATTTTATCTTAAGTGGCTATGAGAAGATTCCCGTGTTCTATTAATCAGTCCATCTGCCTCGATTTCATACTTAATCAGATAGTTCTGTGCCATCTCTAAAGGGAGATCTGGATTGAGGAGAGTGACCCTGTTCATAATTTTATCAAAGCATTGGCAAAAACTCATGGATTGTTACATAGACCTGATGAAGCAGGCCCACTTTACATATATGATAATGTCATAGCTCAATCAGAAATGTTCATGAACATTATAATAATTTTTCTAATGTTCAATTGGACTTGATTTGCATAGCACCAAATCATATGATACACTATCTCAAGGCACTTTACATAAAAAGATTAAAATAATAATTATAATAAAAACAACGATAATAACAATCATAATAATAATATGAATAATAATAATAATAACTTTATTTGTACAGCACTTATATCTAAACAAGGTTACAAAGTGCTTGCCACAAAAGTCCATGGCATAAATGAAGAATTAATTGTAATAAAAGATATTCTGTTCAGTCCAATTTAAGAGCCAAATCTTATAATAATAAGGTTGAGACCTTAAGTTTGTAGTGAAAACCTAAAAGTTCCCACAATGAGCAGCACTTTGGCGACTGTGGAGAGAAAAACTCCCTCATTAACTGGGAGAACCCTCTAGAAATAACAGACTCAGTGTACGACCATGTGTCAGTTATTATAGCTACTATGTTAATGATGTACTTTGATGAAAGTTGATGGACAGTTTGAAGGGGTTGGCCCTTGCAAATGCAGACAGACAGAGGGAAGTAAAAAAAATGCCATCTAAATGTGTACCTATTAAAGTTATTTCTTTCCATTAGAATGCACATGGAAGCAAAATAGACCAAAACAGCTAAATTGATGTTTGCCTGCAGTTTCCTGATTTAAACAGTAACTGCATCATTTTGATTGTAGGCTCCTCATTTATTAACCATTCATTCGACGAGTTTGTTGTTTGCTGATAGATCTTTATCAATACATGCTCCAGACAGCCCTCAAAAGTGAAAGGGGGGAACAGTAGGTACACTGAACTAAGTCATTGTCACCAGCAGTTATTGTGTGTTATTCTAAATATTTACCAGAAACTATAGTAGAATAGAAAACATGCACATTTTGGCATAGTTTCCTTTGTTGTTGCTGCTCTTGTGATAAACCTTGGGAATACTAAAGAAGACTATTGACTCTGTGTTAAATTATATTTATCAATTGTGTTAGTGTGAGGGTAGCAAAATGAATTGGTAAGTGAGTCTGAGATGTGCAACTAGATTTGAAAGTTTTCTTAAAACAATTTTTTCATGAATAATTATGAGAAGTGCCTTTTTTCTGACTTGAGCCCCTGACGCTATCTTGGACAATTTTAAGGTTAAAGGGGACATAATATGATAATTCCACTTGTGTAGTGCTTCTACACGTTCATTTGGGTAACTGGCATGTCTACCGTCCCAAAAACACAGCCCCCTCCTCAGCTCGGGGCGTTCCTGTCACAGTGCTCGGGCTCGCTGGGTGCTGTCCTCGGGCTGCTGGTTCCACGTCAGCAGCTCGCTGCTGGTGGACGTGACGGTTAGGGGACCGTGTCTCTGCCGCTGCGGCCACTTAGATGGTTTACGGGTAGCAGCTGCGAGCTAACGCTAGCTTGCTGCCAGTTTGTGTTTAAAGTTGCAGCACTTTCTGGAATGGTGGCTTGTGCACGTGTTTACAGCAGTATTGCAGGGATATGTGGCACCCCACCCGGGAAGCATCGGACTGGGAGATGGGGGGAGAGATCCCATTTCGGATCCGGTGTGGAGGAACAATGCTCTCGGAGGCTAACCCGAGTCGTAGCCTCTCTGTGTGTGTGTCGCCCCCGGTTGAAGCAGCAGGTATAAATAGAAAACAGCGGTTTGTGGGGAGCTTTATTAAAAAATAGCACCGGAACGTGTTCCAGGACACCCCCGGTGTCCGGCTGCATTGTACCCGTGCTTGGGCGCTCGCTCAGCAGTCAGCCTCTCCTGCTATACCCGGGCGACGAAGTGGAGGAGGAGGAGTGGGGGAGTGAGCTGCGCCTTATAACTTTTGTGGCCCGTACAGATTTGCTCCACGCACCCCGAGCTGCACAAACCGGTGCCGGTCACCAGCAACTCGATGCCGCCTCCGTCACTCGCTTTAAAGGGGACATATTATGGCCATTTTACCACAGTTGATATGGTTCCTTGGGGTCTTAATGAAATGTCTGTAGCATAGTTGGGTCAAAATACCACAAGGATCATTTAAAACAGCACCCTTTTTACCCTGTCTAAAAGAGCCCTCCTCAGATTGACCTGTTTTGGTGTAGAGGGAGAAGAGTAGAGGGGAGAGCACACAACCTTGTGGGGCTCCAGTGCTGATGGTCCGGGGCTCAGAGAAAAGCTTGCCCAGCCTCACGCGCTGCTTCCTGTCAGTCAGGAAGTCAGTGATCCACCTGCAGGTGGGCTCAGGCACGTTCAGCTGTGTCAAATTGTCTCTGAGAAGAGCTGGGGCGATGTTGTTGAATGTGGAGCTGAAGTCCACAAACAGGATCCTGGCATAGGTGCCGGGGGAGTCGAGGTGCTGGAGGATGAAGTGGAGTCCCATGTTGACTGCGTCGTCTACAGACCTGTTGGCTCTGTAGGCAAACTGAATTGGGTCGAGGAGGTGGTTGGTTATGGTCTTGAGGTGAGTCAGCACGAGGCGCTCGAAGGTCTTCATTACTAGGGAGGTCAGGGCGACTGGTCTGTAGTCATTAAGGCCTGTGATCCTCTGCTTTTTGGGAACGGGGATGATGGTGGATGTTTTGAGGCAGGCGGGTCCCACGCATTCAGCCAGTGAGGTATTGAAAATGTCCGTGAACACTGGAGAAAGCTGATCCGCACTGTGCCTTAGTGTGGAGGGGGAGACAGCGTCTGGTCCAGCTGCCTTGCGGGGGTTGAGTCTCTTTAGAAGTTTGTTGACATCTCTCTCCTGAATGGAGAGAGGTGTGATGGGAGGGATGAGGCAGTCTGGGGCAGTCTTTTCTATGAATGTCAATTTTGGATGAGTTCCTCAGAACTTATGTGATACAAATTGCTCATTTTCGTCCATTAGTGCTCCTTCATTCTGTGTCACTCATCTCTTCCCTCCTTTATTTGTGGGTTGCCCCTTTTCAAACTTGCTTGGCAAAGCTGGAAGATATGAACAGAAATCACCTGCCAACTTCTAACCTATTTCTACAAAATTAACTTGGACACCCAGTCCTCCTCCTGTGAGGTTTTCCTTCCTTTTACAAGACAGCTATTTTTTTTTTATTCACCACTAAAACCTTGTGGCCTAGAACCCTTTTGTCTTTGAATTGTCTTATGTTTTATTAGACAGAGCTGCAGATATATATTTTGACAGGGAATTTGTCTCGGTCATCCAAATGTTGATTTATTAAAGGTTTAGATGTTAAAGTATAGCTGTGAATAACACTAGCACTATGTCTGTAAACAGAGCTAGTTGAGCAGGAGGTAGGGGGTTATCCTGGCCCTCCCTGCTGGATTTCACAGCTCCATCACAGCATTCAGTGGCAACTACATCAAGTGATCCTTCCATGGATAAAATGCTCATCTGTTGTTTAGAAACAGTTCAGAAACCATGCATAATTCATGGTAAAAAAATGCAGGGACATTTGTCTTGTTAGCCATGCATTATGTAGCGGGGGGGAAGAGCGGAATCCTTGGGTGCCATTTTGTGCTGCAGCTGTTGTTTGTGTTAGCATTTTGACATGGCTCTTTACATGCTGAGGCAACCCAAATCCTTTTGAATTATACTCGCTGGGTTTGTTACAATGCAGGTGGCCATTGCCTTGAGGCAATGGTTTGAGTTGTCGGAGAATTTTTCATCTTGACCGCAATGATGAGGTCTTCTCTTTCTCATGTGTGGAGCGCACTCTCATCTTGCTGGTTGTGCCAATGGGGTGTCAGTGCAGGTGATCCTCTACCTGAAGGTCAGCTGGCTGGTCCACTCCCACAGGGAATGACAACACACAACGCAGTGTGTCTGCCTCGCCTGACTGAGCTATCTGCACTCAGACAAGAAGAGGTCTCATGTCTCGGCGACGTCTGCCAACTCCTCACAATGCAGTGATGATGGGACGCACAAGACATTTGCTCACTGTCTGTGGCCCAAAATTGAGTAAAACAAGGATGCAGACGAGATTTGCAAGCAAAGCGGGAGACAAAGTTCTCTCTTTTAATGGCCATATTGTAAACTAATGTGAATGCCATGCAGCCATATTGAGCCATGTCAGATTGTATAAAATGATGGACGAAATGACAGTTCCCAAAAGTGATGATAAAAACCGTCACTTTAGAAAGTACTTATCAAACTGATACAAACTGGTTATTAGAGTGTTCACATTTCTGACAGTTTTAGTTCTACTTAGTTATCTGAGGCAATATAAAATTGGATGAGAGCAAATGGTTGTTTCAGCCGGACCTGGATACTGCAGCTCCATTACATGATCACCACTGTGCAGACTCTGGCTCACTATGACATCAAAGATTCAAGATGGAAGCACTATGTTACGTTGATTCAGCAGAGGACCCAAATGCAGGAGACACTGCAGCTTGGTTTGTTGATTGATTGTTTATTAGAGATAAACCAAACTACACTGTCTTCAAAGGGCAACACACCGTGGTGGTAGATCTTTATCAAGGAAACCAAAAAGATAATACCTTTGATGAAAAAAGAAAAACACGAAACTAGAGGAAGGACCGGTGTAGCCTTATGAGGAATAAGGTGATAAGGTGATATAACCCTATTGTTAACTCAGTGTTAACTTAACAATAAACCAAATCATATTTTTTATAATCCTGATACACCATTTGCTAACGTCAACTAGTCAAGGCAGACTCTGTTTTTTACAGTTTCTTCTCTCCACAGGGCTTGATAGTTATGCAAACTGTTGGGTTTCTCTCTAATTTTCTAAGGTCTGAACCTTGATATGTAGTTACTTGAGATAATATGCGTTGTGATTTCGGCCCAGTACAAATTTGTCTTAATTTATATAAATATATATAAATATAATATAAATAGGAGACCCGCAGCTTAAAATCCACATACATCTAAACTGCTCGGTTATAGCACCATCAGCCAACAGCCCTCACCTCTGCACAGAAAAGCTGTGTGATCAATGTTCATGATGGGTTTATGATTTTAACGGGGCACAATCACTAGGTTGCAATAAAAACAGCAAGTCAAACTACATGCAAAAACTACTTAAGAAACTACTTTCTTAATTTATAAGCTCGTCCCAATGATGTGGTTTATTAAATTTGACTGTGCATGCTGTTGTATTTCCCAGATTGCTTGCTCCATTTTGAAATTGAGCGCATAGTTTTAAAAGTCCTAAAGATATTTCAGAGTCTGAGTCAGGAGGAAAATCACAATGACAAGAAACAAGCTGCAGGATCCTTTGAAATGTTACCTGCTGCCAGGAGTGAACGTCTGGAAGCTTAAAACTTCTTCTTGTTCACAGCAGATATCCATCTCTTTTCTCTAATAAGACCTTATCAGAATGTGTCTGCAGCTGCTGTTGTGTGATTTGATCAATGTCAATTTGTGTATGACAACAAATATCCAGATTTCATCAGTATCAGCTCTGCGACTGTGAAGCCACAATGTCAGACCTTTGGCTCTGTAAATGAGGGACAGCTGGGAGAATATCTTATATATAACGTTATCTTCTGGTAGATTTAACTGGTTTGAGTTAAAAATAATTAATTTGTATGTTTCCTCCAAGATGTATGCTGATTGGATTATTATTCGAAAAATTGTTGAACAGATGATTTTGTTTTTACTTTGACTTCACATCACTTTCCACTCACACTTTGGCCTATTGGGGGCGGGGTCTCTTTTCATGCACCAGCAGCAGAGGTGCTGTTTACCCTACAAACAACCAGCTGATCAAATCATATACATATATAAATTACAGCATTTGTATTGACAAGGTTTTCCATGGTGAGATCAGAGAGTTGGAGACCATACATACATCTGTCATAAAAACCTGTCTGCAGACCTGGACAGCTTTAGGAGGGGGAAAGAACGACACTGCACACTAAATCAGATTAATTCATTAACATGCATCTCTGTTTCCTTCCTGCATCCACACTAAGGCAGTATGGTTCTCTGTGTCCGGAGCGTGTTGCAGATTTAAACGGTTGAATGTTGAAACAGAGCTTTGTATAAATTATACTATATCAGTGAAGGGCCTTTCATAATTTTCTTGCTATAACCAAAAACGGCACTGTTTCTTCATTGCTTTTTTCTATGGTTAGGTTTTAAGCTTCTCATCTGTACACCACTCATGCCCAGTGGCAGGAAAGATTCTTTTTTGGGGCCTTTTAATGTGGACAATTTCCAGAAACAAGATGAAACCTCTGGTGTGGATCCATGATTTAGCTGAATCAACGTGGACATAGCCTCAAACCTGTGTCTCTTAAACAACTGAATTTATATCTGTGCCAACTCACTGTGATATCACTGTAAACTTTGATTGTTAATGACAAATACACAGTTGTTACTCAATATGCTATTTATGAACAAACCAATGAAAAGGCTACTTGGGTATTACAGAACAAGCCAATTTCCTGTCATTAATTGATTTTAACCATAGATTCAACAGTTAACTTTGAGCTGAAAATACAACATGCTAGCAGGTTTTTCTTCTTAGAGATATGAGACAAATGTGAAGCCCTGTTCAACAGAGAGGCACCAGCTCCTGCTACTCAGAGTAATAAGTCAGAGTGGAGAGAATGCCAAATCACACAAGTAGCTGAGGGGGAAAAGACTGCAGCATGGTCAAATGTGTGGCAGGATATGGTTGTGAAATCTGATGCAGAGGCCTACCAAAGGTGATTCAGTGAACTTAGCTCAATGTGGGGTCTTTGTGTAAGTTCTTCTCTGTATGTCTCAATATTAGATTTGAATCTGGGTCTTGAATCTATCATAGTACTGCCTTCCACAAGTGGAATCATGTGGAATGAGTTTGAAACGAACAAAGCTTCACACACAGAAATAATATCAGTTATTTACTAGAGCCACCACTCATATAACAATTGACTGCAGTTCTGCTCTTTGTTAAGATTAAGGAGGTGAGTTAAAAATTGGTGTGCTATTGATAACGATTACATCAGTATATGAGTGAATTTCCACTATTCGTTATGTCATTAAAGTTTTTTCTATTTATTCTGAGGAATAAACTCCAAATTGCAGATGTATGTACACGCCATACGTGCAATTGGAATTGCAACCAAATAACAAGTAATGAGCCATGTTGGTGGCAGGTAACATTGACAAGGAAAGCATGCGGGGAAAAAACGGTTTGTGTGTTGGCATTGTGTATGAGTTGCTGAGCGCCACTGCTGTTGCCTGCATCAGTGCCATGCATAAATGTGCAGCCAAAGCTGAACAGTAGTGCTGACACAACATCCAGCATATTATAAATGTGTGAGAACACACATTAATGGGACTACTGGGGGGCAAGGACAATTGTAATCAGTGTGAGAACAAACCTTTTCACAATCATTTGATAATGAAAGAACTATATGAAGAGCTGTGCCCTACTCTACCAGACTCAATAACGAAAGCTTTAACAGCAGCAACATCATCAGCGTGTAAGGTGAGATGATAATCACAGCCTTAAGGGGCCACTAGCAAAGTTTTACACTTAAGTACTTAAGTACTTCTGTTCTTGTAAAGAGTGGCTTAAAAAAAATAAATGAATTAAGAATCAAAGTCCTCAGAGTCTGGTCAATAATGTGATAGAATGAATGTCAATGTGCTAAGTAAAAGCTAAACATAGATGTGAGAGTTAACACAGCATATGTTGCAGACGTGTATTCTTGAATCCCAGCACTGATGCATCTAATTATTGCATTTCCATTAGTAAAGCCTTCACACTCGTGTTCAACGAGAATGCAAATCAGCTATATGACATCATATGACTTGAAACCCAGGAACTCATAAACAGCTGCAGGAGCCACATTTTTGTATATGCCACGCTGTTTTCTCTGGTTAGCTGTTTTGAAAGTTAGTTGACATTTGTCTGAGTGGATAACTGTCTAAATAATGCTCCCTCTGCAGCAACAAATGGCCCCATTAAATGCAAGAATTAAACAGCAGGCATTATGGGGGATTTTAACAGAACACTTGACATATTCAAAATTGACTGCGAAAGATGTTGTGGGGATAGGAGACCCTCAAGCTAGTACACGCCACTCCCGGCTGGGAAACTGACACATCAAGGGGCAATGTAAAACGCTCCACAAAAACACACCAGAGGTGAACAGCAACTGTGACTTAACTGCTGCCACGTTCATTAAAAGAGCATCTATGAGGCAGCTGTGCAAGACAGAAGGTATAAAGGACAGATGAGCATTGCAGGCGTTGGGTTTTCTGAGCTGACGGATGACCTGCTTCAACCCAGTTTCCTAAATCACACTCATGTACAAGTAAATTGTTTTCCAAGTAATGTTGTGGTGGAAGCGTAATCACTGTATTGGGTTCAATTAGGTTTCACTGTGTTTTTTGGACTGAATAAAGCACTCAATTTATTAACAGCAGTGAAGTCAACAGGTTGAGATTGATACAAGCTTACATAGTGCACTCCAGAGACCAGAGACCTGGGTTCACATTCATTTGTTGAATGAATCCCAGGATTTTTCACTGGTCTTAACCACAAGTTCTGAGACAAACTCTAAAATACTTAGTATTATACGTAATATTATTATCACTATATATTTAGTATGAACATATTTGTGCCCTCCAAAAATAGGCTGTGGAAGGTTTATATAAAGTAAACGAGGCTGCCCATATTATGACATACCAAGTAATATTTCTTAGACAATTTCAGTTAGTAAAATACATGGATGGTAAGAAGTATACAGTTCAGTTCTATTAAATTTGCTGATGATATTCATGATTCAAAGAGGATGAAGTGCATGTTTATCATTGTGGAGACAGATATCAGATGTGATATTATCCATTTGGCAGTAGGGATGGTTTGGTAATGTTGTACTGCAAATCTGATATGTGCATCCTTTTCTTTTTAAAACAGACAAATTAAATTAATCACTAACTATGAGGTTAAAGTCAACAACATTGAAAATCTGAACAGATGTATTATTATAATTTAATGTCTTTAATTGAAGAGACATACATGTATGTCTTTTATAAAAAAAAATGTTAATCAAAAAAACTGATGTCGTTATTGATGTATGTTACTCAAAAATACTATAATATGTACAATACATACTGCTGGTGTTATCATGTTTCATATAAATAAGACATTGCTGCCATCCCGTCCTGAGAGCAGATCGAAAGAATTTTGAGAGACAGAATATGAAAGAGGCCACAACAACAATTAGTGATGATCGCTGTTTGTGCTGCTGAGCAGCATGTGCAGAAGACTTGACAGCCTGTTTCATAAGAGGATGTAACACTTTGCCTTCCCTGTGCATTACAGTGGTTCAGATAAACAGGATTTCTCCCATATTTAATCTTTGTTGGATTCAATAATGTGTGAGTTTGCTCCAATTAGATATTGCTAAGGTCTGTATCAAAGATTCGGTAGAAATTGTAGAAAGTATGCTAGATATTTGGTTATGTATAATCAAGGTCTCGTTGCAAATTATGTCAAGCTACGATATTAAGTGTTTTAAAGATTACTTAAAATGTTTTGATTTGCTGTATTTCAACCCTTTCCTGTAGTGGGGCTAAAATTGGGCTCAGCAAATGTCCTGGCAATGGCTCTTTCACATTATACAGGATACTGAGTGCAGGTGGTACTGGCTGTTGCTAAAACAAAGAACTTGAGAACATCAAGATCCAAATCAATCCATCTCAAGTTTACCAGTGCTCTCCTCCTTCTCATCATTTACAGTCTACTTTACTCCCCCTGACATTAAATATTATCCCGCCATTGTCACAGCTTACAACATTCTATTTATTTTTAACCACAATTCTGCAGAGCTCATAAAGCCTGCACAATAATCTGTATTTCATGCCACACTAGCCTCAGGGCTGGCTCTCACATTTTATATTACACTCATGTCTCATTTCATATTTACCCCTTAGCTGTGATAAGCATGCATATTATTCCACGGTACAGATTGACAGTATACCTGGTATTTTTTGCGGTGCATTGCTGCTAAAATAAAGTCTACATGTGCAAGCTAACCATAGACTATCCTGCATTAACTTCACAAGAACAGCTTATAATAAATTTGGGGCGGCTGTGACTCAGAGGTTAGAGCGTTCGTCCTCTAACCAAAAGGTCTGCGGATTGATCCTAGTATTCCTCATTCCTCATGTCGAAGTGGCCTTGGGCAATATACTGAACCCCAAATCCCCCCCCCCCCTTCATATTGGAAATACTGCAGAATGATGCACAGTATGAATGCTTAAAAAAAATTATAAGATGAAATCAAAAATACAAAAATAAATATATATATAGAGATATATATATACAGTATATATAAAAAGGATATGAGAAACATTCCCAGTTTTTCTCTCTTTGTCAAACTGTTGATTAGATTCAAAATATCTACTCTCAGAATCAGACATCTTCTTCTAATGAGCATACTCATATGGGAGCATTACGGAGCTCAATAACCATGTTCAGCTGACTCATATACTATATAGATTCCCATCTTCCAAAGTTCAGTTTTGTCATTATGTAAAGCTTAAGGTTAAGCTCGTCTTTGTCTCGAATGCTTTTGGGAAATAGAGTCCTACTTTGTAGTCAGTACCAGAGATTAAAGGTGCTGGACAACAATTCAAAAGGAATAGCTTGTCATATGTCTGATTTGCTTTCTTGAAGAGTAAGATGAGAAGATTTCTATCACTGGTTCCTGTACAGTTATGATGATACAGCCAGCAGCTATTAAGACTTATTGATTTAATTTAATTTCAGGAGAACTGCACGACAATTATCTAGTGCAATAAATTAGGGCATTTTTAGTAACCAGTAATTTCCAAAGCCTTTTCGTAGAAAGGTCTTTAATAAAGAGAAAACCATTGATATTGGCAAAACCAAAATTGTTAATATAATCAGTACAATTATTATGCTTTAAAATTAACAGCATGTTTTTTTTTGCTGTTATTCCTTTTTTTTGCTGGACATCCTGGAGACTCATGGCCAGGAAATTGGCCACAAATATTTATTAAAACAGTGCATTGCTTTTTTTATTTTTTTTAAAGGGAAAAAAGGGATTATGCAAGCAAGATCTAATATATGAATAAGCAAGAGTAAGTGATCAAGCTCTTACCTTCAGACATTTCTACTCCTGCTGCTGTTTCCCTATTTTCAGACCTATTGCAAAGATAACTTTATTGATCTAGTTGTGTAACTTTTTTTTGTCATTTTCACTTGCAGATATTCATTTAACTTCTTGTCTCAGATGTGTAAATATTTGTATCTATTTCCAAATACGTATTGGATATAGATCAAATATTGGTGTTTTTTTGAATGGATTAGATATTTATATTTGTAGGGTCTTTTTTATTAGAGTTTATAGCATAGGCTTTATTTTATAAAAAAAAAAAAAAAAAAAAAATCAACAGTACACAAATTGGGAATGTATTCAAATGTCATCACAGATGAATCCCATATCCTTGGCTGAGCAAGTGATTGGATGTTAAACGGGACTGTGCTAAACACACAGCTGTGCGGTGCTTTGGTTAGCACTCAAGAGTGCTGTCAACAGCTATGCCAACCACCTGTGGCCTCTGCCTCTCCAAAGCTTTTCAACTCCATTTCTCCAGTGAGGGAGAGATCATCCATCTTACTGACAACCTGGAATTGTGAAAAATACCCGTGGCTTACAAGGAGGGTCCTCAAGATGCCAAGAGAACCAAATCAGATGGCCTGCTGCTGAATCCTACCGGCAGTGACACCTGCCATGGCACTGCTAATACGGATTGCAGGATGTCTGAATGAAAGCGGGATGTGTAATATTCATCATCAATGACTTGCTACATATTGCACCTGTCTTGTTTCATACTCATGTGCAGGGAAGTGATGCAACAGATGTTTGACATTCAGACACCTGCCAGTATGAGCTGGGATTATCAGAGGCGTCACACTTCAGCTTTTCATTCTCTTTGAACAGTGGTCCATCACAGACTCACTGTATGTGGTAAAATGCATTCTGTTGTATTCTATTCTAAGAATTCTATGAAGAACACAAATCCGCCTTGGATATGACCCAATCTTAACTTAAACAAGTCCGAGGTTTCGTTACAAGAGAAACAAAAGATAGTGTGATAGAAATGTTACTATTAGGGCAATGATTGATATGAGGAACTACTTTGATGTTTCGAAAGATAACAAATGTTGCCTGAGGAGTCAGGGTTGCACTCAAACCTGTTATATGACATCCTCACTGACAGGGTCACCAAACAAAGACTTAACAGAACGGGGGATTTGTGGTTGTAAACATTGGGCAAGGGATCTTGAAAAACAGATCCTACATTCCAAGGGTCTGGGAAAGAGTAGGTGACAGGATATTGGTCACCTATTGCTTAACATGAAAGAGGTTGACCGATAACATTTGTCTCCTCTCTAGGAGGGGCTTGGAGATGTATAAAGTGCTGCTTTTCTTGTATGTCATTGCTCATTGTATGAAATCTATTCCATGGTCTTGTACATTGATGCCCATCTGCAGATGTAGAATAAACTTACAGAAAGACATTGTAATGACTTGTGCTTGACTATTGAGAAATTCCCATGACAATAGATAAGAAAACACAAGATAAAATATACTGTATACACTAAACATCAAAATACTTGAGGTACATTGGACCTACAAGGCGTTTCAAATGCTTAACAAATCATATCAGCACCTATTTCATTCTCAGTCTTCCCTATGTCCATATGCTTAGTTATTCCCTTTTAACATTTAGCTGACTGTATACTTCTACAGCCTCAAACATTGCAGTCTGTATGAGTGGAGGAAAAAAATGCTTATCCCACATAAATCAAGAGGGTATAACCTGGAAAATTGCAATCTGCAGCTTGAGCCTGTATGGTCTTTACTGTACCTGTTTTTCCAGTGTTCTTCATTGATGTCTTATTAGAGGATTCAGACTCAAAGCCCTCCAGGGTCAGTTCCTGATACTCTGTGGATACTTTAGTATCATGGTCCACAATGTTGATTGGCGACTGGTTTCTCTCTCTGCATTCTGGGTAGGCAGACGCCCAGCCCTCATCTGGTCCATATAGACCTGAGGAAGACACAAGAGGAAACAGGGTCTCAGCACGAGAAAGACACAATTTAATGTGAAACAGATACGGCTTTAGAAGGCTACATCAGAAATAAATGACATTTCAGAGCCATCTAAAGTCCCTCAAGAACAGCTGACACTGTGCGACGCAAAGTCATCTGGATTCCAATCAAACATTGCCACAGAATATATACCATGAGTCCAAAACAGAGACATCAGCTGATAAAGTGAAACATTTTCCTTTATGCAGTAAATAGAACATTTCAAAATGTAGTTAACATAAGGTCCTGATGTTTGGCCGACTTTGTGCAACATTATACATACGAAATACATTCTATGGTTGGTTTTTGCACTGCGTAGCCTTCTATCAACTTATCGTCGGACAATCCCTCTGAAATCACTGTCAATCACATTATTTGCTGATAGGGAGCCCTTGAACTCCAGAATGCCAGCCTGTGGGAGTAACTGTCCACAGAGTTAAAGCCTGGGGCCAGGGGAGCATTGGAGTCACTTCTTTGCAGAGGCTGTGAGATAAAGATAGTCTGAGGGAAAGCCAGGACTGAAAGGGCACAGGGCCTTGTTTGAACACCTGAGAGTTCGATCAAAGATTTGGGCTGAAGCCAACGCTGGTGTGGCCAATCAGATGTTCCAGGGGCATTCCCAGTGCGCTGCTTAGCTGTTGGGCCTGAGACCCAGTTGGAAACAAAATCCTTTAATTTGACATGTTGGTTAACCTACTCTAAAAGTTCAAGTTTCACATCGGGCAGCTGTGACACCACAGCCTCTGGATGGCAATAGAGTGGATGAATGCTGCTACCTATGGGACTAAGTCCTTCCATCATGTGAGGTAGCAATCAGTGCCATTGGAGGTTTTAAAAGGGAGATGATGGATATTAAAAAAGGTGAAGAGGGGCTTGAAGGCCAGGTTATAAAGAAGAGGGGCTGTGGAGGATGACATGGCTAAACTGACGAGCTAACAGTACACAGCAGGTGGAGAGAGAGACATGTTGATGAGACTGGTAATTATCACAGGAATGTCACGTTGCCACCCTCTTAGTAACATTTGTCAAACAAAATGCCATTTGATGAAAAAAATGTGACAGGGGACTGTTGGGAAACCAGGGGAAACCAGGTTGTGGGCTAAGGTCCAGGCTCTTGCTAAGGTCTTTGGATGTTTCAGTAATTACAGGGACACCTTTTTTGTTGGCCTGCTACTGACCTTAGCCTCAGCTGAGGGAGAGAGGAGTGTGAGGACAGCAGTGCGGAACAAAAGGAGAGGGATACATACAAGCTCTTCTTCAAGTTTGACACTGCCCCTACTGTTGAGGGTTTGAGGGGACAAGGGACTTTGACTGCACTCTCAGGAAAACATCTTTGAAAAGATGTGCCACAAGCCCATAGAATGAGATGATGCTCACTTTGAGGTCAATGTGCACAATGTCATTATGGAAACTAACAGATAGCTTACTTTGGTGGGTTTTCAACTAACATTAAACTTCCCTCAGAGATATCTGGTCTTGATCCTAAAAAACTTTGCTTTAATAAGAGCAAATGGACCCAGGGTATCAGCTCTCCAAGGAATCAGCAAACGTCTGCATATATCTGATGACAGAGCTGATCTTGCCACATTTCATGCTGAGCTGTCTGTAACAGTCTGGCAATTTAGGTTGTATTTGTAAGACCAAATTCTGTAAGTGTTTTCTGTTTATCTGGTAGATCTCTGTTGTTTATGTTTGAGTTGTTTTAATGTTTGCACTCTGTGTTTCTGGTTCTTGCTTTATTTAGTAGTCTCTGTTCCTTGTGTGTTGTTTCTGTCTTCACTTCCTGTCGGTGATTGTCTTCCCCAGTCCTCATGTGTTACACCTGTGTTTAATTGCCCCTGCCTTCCCTCTGTGTATATAAGCCTCTGTCCTTCCCTTTGTCCTGGTCCGATTGTTCTTGTTGCACTTGTCGTTCTTGTTATGATGTTCCATGGTGCTCTGCGTTCCTGCCCTGTCCTGATGTGATTTTGTCTAGTAAGGACTCTTTTTATATTAAATCCACTTTTTGTTAAATATCTCTGCTCCTGGGTCCATCTACTTCCACATATCCTTACACTGTCTAGTCGTCTCTGGTGGGATATATCGTCAGCACAGGTAATGAGATACCACTAAAAGACGAGGAGGATAGCGATGGACCATCATTTTGTAAACGGAGCCAGACATAAGGCAGCTGCATGATCTGTCCAAGCCACAAACACTATGCCATTTGTATTCATCTCAACCTCTCGCAACTCACTGATGACGACCATGTAATTGGACTGGCATATAGGTTTCTGTTGACACTTTCTATCACTCTAGCTGTCAATGAGGGACTCTTCTCATCAGTAAAGTATGTTAAGAAATGGCCATGAAGTTCTCTGACTCAGCAGCACTTAAAGGCCTTCATGTTAATGTGCACTGAAAAGGAAATCCTCATGGCCATAGACAGTACGACATAAATAAATACAGTTGCACAAACCAGTGTGTTAATTAGGCTGTTGTTGATGCTGCAGGGATCTGTCACTTCCCTGTATGAGTGTAAACCAGAGCTTGTATAGAATGCTGGCATTGGCCTTTCTTTTTGAAAAAGTGAAATATAAATTGAATTTACAATTATTTGACTGAAGTTTGTTAACTAAAACAGTATGAAAGTAAAATGCCTTTTCAATTCTTGCCCCTTGTTCACCATAAAAATGGAATGGTCTTGGGCAATAACTCTCCGACTGAAATGTAGTGATGTGATTTCTGCTAAATCATTTAGAAATGTGTACCTTTTTATACACTATTGGTGGATTTCTGACCAGATCTACATGAGAGTTGCATTGGATTTTTATTCCAACAATGTTTATTGAGATTGAAAAAGACATTACATTTTTTTCAATGGACCCTTTACCTGGTTAAATAAATGACACAGAGAGGATATTAAACAGCTGAAAAACTCGATCTGATCTTTCCTGAGTTAAAGTTAACGTCAAACACTAAATCACAAATGGGTGTTGAACCACTGGATCTTAATCTGCTCTTTAGTTGTTCTTTAAAGTGAACACTCAGTTGGGATATTCTGATTTAGTAAATTAAAACATCTGAATGATTGTACTTAAAAGCCTATAATAATCGCAGTATTAAATTAAAAATACATACTACTAATCTTAATTTGAAATCAACTGTGCTATAATTTGAGGTATAGGTATCACCATGTGTATTTTCTCTGAATGAAAGAGATAAGACAGACTTTGGCATGGCATTTAAAGTGACTCACCTGCCATCCTGTTGTGCTTTACAGCAAAGTGGTGTACCATTCCTTCGTCTCAGACATGTATTCTGAGATGGAAAACCTAGATAATAGGCCACTTTATTAATTGCTCTATATTCAGAACTTTATTCTCCTTTATGTTAGACTCATAGCTACTGCTGCACTTTGGTGCCATCATGTCCTATAAAAGCAGTGTTGTGAGTTCCACAGACTTATAATTCTCCTGTCAGTGGAAACTCTAGTTGAACTCTAAAATGCGGAGAATGAGACATGAGCTGTTAAAAAGCAGCTTTCACAGAGACATGACTGACAATTAGGTGATGTGTACTGCTCTGACATGTAATGGAATAGGAACAGTACAGAAATAAGTCAAGATGGTACATCTCTTAAAAATCACATCTTCACAGTCAAATTCTTCTGTAGTGGATTTTGAACTGTGCAAAGGCCAATGAATGGTCACAGTCAACTACGTCTCAATTTAGCATTTGGTTATGTTGTTTAGGGTTGATTTGGGATGTTTGTTATCGTTAAAATGTTTTACAGAGTTTAAAACCAGGGTGCTATTAGCCTTTGCATCTATTGATAATGTATATAAAGATCTTTATAAAAACAGACTACTTTGAAGTTTTTACTCTAGAGAAAGCAGAACTACATAATGTGACAGGCTGAGGCTGTGATATACATCTGTTATCAAGCAGTTTAGAACATGCATCTGATGCTGAGCAACATTAGCATTTATCACCAGTCAGATTTCAACTCGAGAATCAATCTATTTGTTTCGGAAAGATAGAGGCAGTTTTGAATAATCTGGCATATCTTAATCTACTTGTGCACATATGACCTCACCAAGAGGGTTTCACAATTTTGCAAGTAATAAAATTCATAATCTAATATTAATTGGCATAATATCTGTTTCCACCACACTCACCAGCTCACAGCTAATTTTGTTTGACTACCATTTGGTCCTGGATAGACTGTGAACATAAGACTTATAGAGCTGTTTCACCTTATGGCTCGTTTACATCAAACACAAAGCAAATGTTCATGTTGTGTTACTTGATACCTGTTGTGGAAGCCAGGACCGTTGTGTGTGGGTTAACACAACCATCCTGAGACACAACTCAGGGAATTTCACAGCCCACTCCAGGAGCTGCGTCTGGATGACTGTAAATTCCAGCGCTATACTTAGGGCTGATCAGCTTACTGGTTAGTTAGATGAACTGCTACCTCGGATTGGTGCCATGACCTGAGAATGGTGAGTTTCATCATCAATGCGGATTGGCTATTGTGACATTGCGTCACACAAATCTTTTGCTCAAGTTCTTCTATTGTAAACACACTATAGAAGAGAGTTGTCTATTTGTATACTTGCTTTGACTTCATATGTGCTTGGTGTAAACACAGCATTAGCTTTTCCATAGGCCTTTCACAGCATCTAACTGATTTGTACGATTTTACACATGGAAAGAATAGAACATAGAGTAATAAAAAATATTCCTTATGATAACCACTCAAGATATCACATGTCACCAGTCTGAACAAATGCCAGGGATAAAGATTGTTACATATAGAGGATATAATGAAATCCAAGTGATCTTAAGAGGTGGCTTCAAAACTGCATTCCAAAGCTGCCACCTGCGTCTTCTATATTGGCAGTTTAGCAGAAATGCATTTATTTGCTATTTCCAGATGCCAGTTAGAAAATCAAATCTAAAAGCAACTTGAAAAGACACAGCCTCCATAACTGATTTATTTACTGATAAACATACTGACTGCCGGAGAAAGGTTCAGCTCCTGTCTATGCCTCTCACTGTGTTTTTGTTTGTCTGGCATTTTTAAAGGAATCCATGCATAAATACCATCTCTTACTGTACATCCCACTTACCCTTTTTCTTTCACTGAAACATCACAGTTATCAGCATAATATCCACTCAGTAATAGAACATTTTCCATAACTATATATGTCTGACAACAACTGAGTGATGACATAGCAGGGGATTTTAATGACTGCATGCCCACACTTTTGCCCTTTTGGCATGCAGAGGATGATGTGATATGATGAAAGACACAGCTGCGGAAAATCAGAGTCAAAAAACATGGAGAACATCAAGAAGCGAGCTGGACAGATGTATACAGGGAGAGGGAAGGAGGGCAGATGAGGTCAATGCCATGGAAACAGCAACAGAGTAAACAGATTTATATGTACACACACATTCTCTCACACACATTATCATGCACCGACGCACACACATAAATACCTTAGGCCCATTGATTGGAGCTGTCATAATAGTGCACATACATTTTTTCATTTTTGATTATGTAATGTAGATAATTCAAGTGTAAAACTAAGTTTAATCTCACTTTAAGCACCTTGACCACAAGTGGGTGCTTCTTAAGTAGAACTGGATTGCACTTCAACCTATGAGTTACATATATAACTTCATTGGATGGCAGCAGTGCAACATGTTAGAGCAGGATGTTGATGCAATTCAAAGATTCAGAAGGCAATGATTCTATGCAGGACTTCACTTACCTGCGTAATAACGAATGCTCTTGTTCAGCCCTTTTTTGACGACTTTATTACTCAAAATTAAACATCTCCAAATTTCCCTGTTTGGATTCAACCATTCAAAAAATGTCATTCCATTCCAGCCTTTTTTTTAGCCAGCACTCCATCAGCAACATCTACAGTATAATGTACTTATTCTCCATGAGACGGAAAACAACACTGAGCCTCTCATGGATGGATCATTATCTGCATTTCACAGTGAACTGGTCAGTCAAGCATTACAACAACTCCTCTGGATATACTGAATGCCTGAAGAAGACCTCAGCTGCAAATTGGCTATGTCAACAGAAACTGATCCGATCTTTGTCTGAGCCTCTCCTTCTGCTGCCCACTCACAGCAGCTCTCACTATATGCACCCCGCTTGCTCTAAACTCTGCCCTTAATTGAAAGCAATACTGGGCTCCAGGGCTCTAAAATGAATTTGTCTATGATTACTCATACCCTGGCGCGTTGCAGGCATGGGGTAATGTCTCCTTCATTGAATTAGGCGGCATCCTGTTCTCTTTCCCATCTCCGTCCTTGCCCAGGGGCAGCTATTGATTGAGGTGGTCTGGCTTTCGTATAAGGCTAGCATTACCTATGGATCCAGACAGCCGTGGCCCGCCCAGCAAGTCCAGTGGAAGGGAAAATGTGAAGCGATTAGTCTCTGCCTTAATACAGCTAATTTCTGCTGAAAGCAGCAGTATGTGCGAGTGCAAAGGTAAAGGAGGAAGGGAGAGAGGGGACTAGCCTAACAGCTAAAGCTCTCATCTCAATCACACACCTGGATAATGGTGAGAAGTATGCGTGCTGAATCGGTGGACTCACAAGGGTACTGAACCTACAAATCCACTCCCATCTAAGTTTCCATTATGCTCCGGCCCTGTCTGCATGTGTCGGGGTGTGTAGGAGTGTAGTACAAAACAGCTTTTAATTTATCAATTCATTCTGGTATAATTTTACAGTGACATGGTATGATGGCTGTCCAAATTAAATCAATGACAGCCATAAAACCTTGCAGTGTGAATGTATGTGTATGTGTGCCTGCGTGCAAGCATTATAGTCTTTCAATTTCAAATCTTCAGTCAGTCCTGCTTTGAATTTTCATTAACTCGCACATTACACATTACTGAAGGTCAGTCTCAGCATAAAGTCTAGGAGCAGGAGAAACTCCTAGTGAAGCTTTAGAAATAGTCAACATACCAGTTATCAAACAGTTTTATTTTAAATAAGGTCAAGCAAGAAAGTCAACACATCAGCTGATGTTATTCAGACAAATTGAAGCAGTAAGTAATGAATAAAGGAGGATTTTAATGGAAATTGGTCAAAGCCACTTTGGAAGACAGAGAAATGGGCAGGTAATTCATTAATTAAGTCTTCATCAAGTTAATGTTCTGTATCAGTCACTTCTCTGAGGATTAACTTGTATTTATCTACATTATACATTGTCTGGCTGCTGCTGGACAAAGATGTTGTGTGTTTTCACTCCAGGTGAGGATTGTAAAACGAGTCGGGTTAGGGAGACTCTGGCACTGACTGCATTCAGAGATTACAACTAATACCCCCCCCTTCACTGGATTGGTTCATCTCCTCCAAATCCAGGCATCCTCAGCATACAGGCCAACTCCTCAGTGCATTGATTTCTGCCATTTCCCCACTAATCCTGATGGAATCAGTGCTGAGAGAGAGGATCTCTTAGTGCCTGCTGAGAGGAAGCTTCCTGCCAAATGGAAAAGAGAAACATGCCACACAAAGCTTTCTGTCTCTCTCCATCTTGTTATTTCCACGCTTGAGGAGACCTTTCTGACTTGAGTGGTTAATTGCAGGAGATGGACATATGGCGAGAGTGCGTCTCAGTTTTTCCAGGACAGAATATGAATCGGCATGAAAGATTGCTCTCTGTTTTCCTCCCCCAGCCTCCCTCCTGTTCTCAGTCTCACCGGAACACCTTGATTTTTGTTATTCTCAAGTTTGTCAGACTTCTCTTGACAGCAAATGTCCCCCAAGGTGTTTTCTTTTTGAAAAAAAAAAAAAAGCTTTTGTCTTTAGCGGCTTGCAGTCCATAACTCTGGTCATTAGGAAACTTTTTTTCCATACAGTCTTGTATCTTGTTTATGCAGCAAATTGGAATCATGGCAGGTGTTTCAGTTTGAAGTGTGCAAGGTCGTCGGCACAGCATCTGCTTCAAGAACGGTCCTTAATTGACTGAAAAGCCTCAAACTGTCTCAAAGGTCAGGAGCAGCAGCCACATGCATTTAGAAAGTGAATAATTGACGTCGATGAAGAGTTGATTGCTGACAATCTGAGGTGGAAGTGGAACCAGCGCAGCAGGGATCTCAGATGCGAGAGAATGTCCTCCCCTCCCCCCCGCTCTCTGTTTACCTGAGTGACAGTTAATCTTGGCTAATCTTAGCTTTCCTCACTGTGGCAACTGTTCCTTTATTGTGGGCCTCTCATTATGTTCAGCCTGACTGCCATCTCCCCCTTTGGAGTGGTCAATGGAGAGCAATCAGACAGTCTCCGTGCTGGATTCAACCTCAAAGAGTTTTTAAAAATAATTAGATATTAAACATTTGCTATTATTACGACTCCTGGGCCCCGTGCTATAGGTTTCTCTCCTCCCCTCTGAGTTCTATTCCGGCATATTGCAGGACCTGCAGCTTTTTTGCAAAACACACACAATCTTGTAAAAGTGAGCAGAGCCTGAGGCATTCTGAGATTTGATCGGAGCTGTTTATTTTAATAATTTTACTTATTTAACCATTCAAATTATTGATTGTCATCTTGTATTGTTCATTATCATGTTGTGATTAAACCCAGTCTTTCTTTGAATCGAGCAAAAAAGAAGAGGGGGAACATAATGCCAAGGTCCTCTGTTCTGGAGTACAGATATTATGTAGAATGTCTTCTTAGTTATGTGATCAGAGGAGGCTGTTTACTGTGATTAACTTAAAGGGATTGTTCACCCAAATATGAAAATGCACTCATTATCTTCTCACCACTATGCCAATGGAAGGGTGGTTGAAGTGTTTGAGTCCACAAAACACTTTTGGAGTTACAGGGTAAACAGTGTTGCAAACAAATCCAACACGATCACATTTTTCTGTTGTTTTTATACGTTTGAAGAAGTGGTCACCATTTACTTCAATTGTATGATAAGGATTCACAGATGACTAATACTTCTGAAGTAGCTCCGGAGCATCAACTCAGGCTAAGCAAATGGTCCATTCCAAACGGGAAGTTTTGGGATGCGCACTGCAGCAGTTGTCATGAGGTCTGTTAATACCCTCGATGCGAATCTTAGATTTGGTTAAACTGTTGTTCCTGAATTCATACCTCCGTGTTAAAATGTATTAAACAATCAGTTTGTTCTCTGTCTGGCACTAAACAGTATCACTTAAGTTATTCAGCCTGTCCATTCAAGTCATCTCTCCTGACAGTTGGTTTCTTCATAGGATGATTCGTGTTAGACATTTGTGGTTGCTGCAAGAATGAATAAAATAAGAGATGGATGACAGATCAGAGAGGACCATCACTTTTAACTGGCAAGTGCAGTCTCCGTCAGACTCAGTTCTAATTAGCAGTACGTTTTTTGGGCTACCGTCATAATGCATCTATACAGTGGCAGTGTGCTCGCTGGTGGGGCAGTGCACGGGCTCTCTGACAGGTCACGACTGTAGCAGCCACATGAGGTTTTATATTTGACAGCATGAGAATCCTGTTGTTAAAATTCAGTGTGTTACTTTGCCTTATGGTCTGACCAGCTGCCTTCATGGCCACATTAACATCTCGACGTTTATGAATATGGGCAGAGGACAGAATATTGTTTCAGGAAGCAAAGTAAACATTGCAGCAGGGGGAGCAGCCTTTCATTTTCTAATATAACAAAAAAAAAAAAAAGTGTTTAATTTCTAACTTGTGTCTTAATACAAAGAGAGTTGCAGAGACATATTGACACTCATCTGCCATCTGTTGAACTCATCATTTAATTAATCCATTCCTTAGATACGCTATTTTTCTTTTATTGTTCCTCCATTGATTGAACAACAGTTACAGCAGTTGGAATAAAGCTTGTTTATGATTATGACCTACTTGGAAAAGCATGTATTGATTGGATAATAATGTGTGACACCGGTAAGCCCTAACTCCTTCATGGTTGAGATAAATGACTTGAGATTTGCTCAAGGGGAGATTGCTTGAGTGGAGTGCAGAGTTTGTCTTCTTTTATAAAACTTATCCCTTAGGTATGCACTGAGCAAGTGTTTTAACCACCTTTATGACCAGTGACTGATGAGACAGGCTTCAGAGCCCACGACATCAAGGATAAGCAGCTCCAACTAATGGATGGGTATATGGTATCAATATTTAAGACCCTTTTGTGGTGTTCGGGTCTGTGGGACCCGTTTTCAATGTTTGCTAAAAGAAAAAGTTTGCGATTAATAATTGGTTCAACCTCAAATTAATTGGCCTTGGTTCATTTTCTGCGATGAACATATAAAGACCATATTTTCAATGACTGTACATGTCTATGATTCTCATACCCTGGTGCGTTGCAGGCAACGCCCCCCCCCCTACACATTTACATATGTGGTGTTCGGGTCCACTGGACCAAGGGGTAAGAAATGTGTGGAAATTGTACATTTAAGGCACTTCTGCTCCCTCATTCCTGCCAGTTTTACCCTCTGTCTTGCGGGAAACATACTAAAAGAAATTCTCACACTATCCCAGATGCAAATTGGGGGTGGGATACAACAAATACATAGCTTTGAACGTGTGGCTCGTTATCACAATCAATGGACATGGCGAAATGATTCTTTGCTCAGAGGGCCTTAGAAGTGATTTTTGAAGATAGAGAAGCTTTTGAAGAGTTTTGAGAATATGAAGATCATATTTCTGTCAATTCAGAGTTTGAAAAAGAGGATGAGATTGACAATCAGCCAGCTTCAAGAAAAGCCCGTCAGCAGCCAGCAAGTGGAGAAATATGGATGTCAAAAGAAGTTGACTGGTCTATTGCCCAAAGAAATGAGCCACACCGCATGGCTACCAATGAAATAAGGATGCAACCAGTACCAACACAGACAGCAGTCACTCATGTACAGGACATCAAGTCTTCTTTTGAACTTTTCTTTCCAGATTCCATCCAGAAAAACATTCTGGATTGCACTAATTTTGAGGGACAGCGAGTTTTTGGAGAAGGGGGAATGAGATGGACCAAATCCATTTATTTTCATACTTTGGGGTTCTTATCCTTGCTTGAGTTTTCAAATCTGCACGGGAATCCACAGAATCCCTGTGGGATGCATAAACTGGCAGAGAACTTTTTCGAGTTAATATGTCTCTCGAAATCTTCCACATTATTTCCAGGATTATCTGCTTTGATAACAGAGACGACAGACTAGTTCAGCGGCTTAAAGACAGGCTAGCTGCCATCAGGACAGTATGGGACAAGTGGGTGCCCCGTCTCACCCTACTTTACAACCCTGGGCCTAATGTCAATGTTGATGAGCAGCTGACGCCATTTAGGGGTCGCTGCCTCTTCAGGCAGTACATATTGTCTAAACCCACAAAATGCGGAATCAAGATCTGGGCTGCAAGTGATGCTGCTTCGTCGTATACTTGGAACTTGCAAGTGTTGCCTGTGTTGTGTAGATTACCAGTGTGTGTTTAATTTATAATTGTGTTCCAAGAAATAAATATTGATATTAGTTTTTTCCACCTATATCTTGATAGTGCTTGATTTTTCTTGTTAAATTGCATTTTATCAAAAAAACGAAAAGCCCTTTTATTCATAAATGTGATTTAACAGGGGTAAATGACAAATATTCACCATATATGCTGTCTATATTGCTTGTTATTAGGATAAAGAAAACATATGTTAAGTATTTTTACATAAATTGTTATAGCTGTATTGATTTGAAGACCCAATAATGCAGTGGGTCCACCAGATCCGCGAACATTGGCTGTGCGAAAAAAACATGAAAACCACACAAGGGTAAAACCAACAACGGATCAAATCAACAACTAAACGATTGGCTTTTAGTTATTTATATGACTGTCTTTATGCTCTTTGATTTGTTTTTTTTTGTGTTGCGTTGTTTTTGGCACACAGTTGAACATAGTGTCCACTGCTCAGTACAACTATTGCAGAAAAAGACATCAAGATTCATTTATTAATAATTATTATTAAAAATATATTTTATACAGCGTGTTGATATAATGCAAATTAGGAAAGGAGATATAAAACCTTACAGATCCAATCAATATGTTGATACATCCCTACGCTAATTTATATTGTTTTACCTCATTTTACCAGTGCACTGCCCTAAGTATCTTAACAAGACTAAATATAGAGGCTAAAAGGAAAAGCTAAATGACTCAGCAAATCACACAGCTAATAGGAAAAGGAAAAAAGCAGCAAGGAAATGGAAATGCAAATAAGAAAGGAAATCGCTTCTCAAAAGCCATCTGAATTCAATAGATGAAGGAAGTTATTTATTTTCTATTTAAACTCCATTATTTATGTATTCCATTTTAAATGATGTACTTATTGACTGATGTCATGTTATTTCTGTAAACCCTCTCTGGTAACTATGTTGCAGTGACACACACACTCACAAACACATACAGTTGAGCACTATTTGTATGTAAAGCTTCATTAACAAGGTTACGCAGAGTCCAACCATTAATACAGGACATATGTTTTTGATAACATCTGACCAAATAAAGAAAATGTGTTTTCCTTAGGGTCTCTTTATCTTCTGATGCCTCAATGCTCAGCCCAACACCAATCCAATCCAAAGCTTAAAAGCTGCATCAGTAAATTGACCCAAAATTTTGCAAACTTTTTCCCATATTCTTAATGTTTTAGTAGTAATCAGTTGGTGATTAATATCCATGAATGAGTCATCTGGAATCAGGCCTCAAGTTAATTTACCTAGTGATCTGCCCGATGCTGCAGTTAATTGCGTTAACAGCTCAAAGTGTCTGTCAGCATTACGTAAAATGGCTGCCTCATTATCTGCTCCCAGACATGCTAGGATGTCACTCAGTGTGGCCAATTACTGTGCTCTGTCATCAACACATGAGAGAGGAGCTGAGGAAATGTGCCCACTAGCCATAATAAGGCATGATCAGTGCTGCAGTTATGTCAGGAAAATAATAACACACCCCCTGCGAGGCTCAAAACAACATAAATCACAAGGCTGTGGGGATCATGCCCCAGTCACATTTGACACATGATCAGAAAGAGCAGTCAATGGCTTGAGAATCCTAATTGCTTTAAAAAAAAAAAAAAAAACTTTAGAATGAAGGAAACGACACATGTAGGAACAATATGAAATATGGCTCTGTAGTTAAGAGAAATATAGAAAATGTGTAAAATGTATGAATATGAAAAAATAAGAAGGGACAGAAGATTAATGATTTATTGACTTCAGGGACCTTATAGCTTATAGCTGTCTATGGGTGTGGGTGCAGATAGTATCCCATGGGTACTGCCTCCTGTCACCTTGAACACAGGAGGCATCCATTTCACTTAGTGACCAATAGGAAGAAGTGAGCAAGAGAGAGTGCACACATGTGTGGAAAAGATGCATTTTTTGAAGCCGAAATGGCACTCAGCCTTAATTAGATATAATCAAAACTGTGCGTGTGTGTGTGTGGCAAGGGACATGACAGATATGAAGGAAGGGAAAGTGCGTTGACAAAAGGCCACTGGGGCTCCTGGCTTGCCATGTGTAGTCAATAAGTCTCGTTGAAGTCAGTCACATTCCATTTCACAGCTGTGCAATGTCAGGCACACACACACACGTACTGCAAGGGCACCATACACACACTTCAACATGCCCAAGCACGTAACATCCACTTCCAACTTTTGATTCAAATAGTAAATGTAGTAACCAAGTCCCAGGCACCCAATTCTCACATCATCTTCGACTACCCGTAGACACAAATACCTGGTTTACTGTGCAACTCTACAGTCTCACCCATGTACCCCGCAGAGCTCCACTGTCCTTCTGACAGGTCTTTGGTTAGTTTCATTAAGTTCTGAGTCAGTAATGTTTGAACACAAAGGATTAATTAAACACAATAGTTTTCACATCATAATGAGATAGCTGAAAGAGTTGGTACCCTCACACCTCATTGAAACAACGCTCTACAAAGTTTGTTTTGTAACGTGTTGACATCAGGTGAAAAGCTCCTTTGTCATGTCTGCCTTCAGGAATTTGGTTTGTCATCAGATCAAACAAAGAAGCTGTGAAAAGAGCTGAACCCTCACTTTACCCACAAAGTTTGGCCATCCTTACAAGTGCTGATAAATATGTTGTCGTGATAGTTCAAGCAGACTTGTGTTCATTTAGTATCACAGGTGCATTCAATCTTATTATCGGCCATTCAGCCAATTCGAATGGAGAGAAGTGCTGCTTGTGTGCATCACAATAAAAGACAAGTAGAGAGTTCTGTGATGCGATAAGAAGGAAAATAAATATCACCTCACAGGAGCTTGATGTGACAGCGGCCATAGTTGTTTGTAATATTAAGAAGTGTAAAGTCCATGAAACTGTGGACAAACTCTCTGGATATAGTCATACGGGAAATTTGAATAAAAGGATATCAATGTTGAAAAAAAAATTCAAAGAAATCTTCAAAATAAATCCAAGAACTCTAAACAAACTTCTATGGACATGAGTTAACCCCTTCAGTCCCAGGTTGGGGCACTTAACAAGATTACAGAGAACTTTGGGGGGCTTGCAGCACTGAACATGCCTGATTGGTCAAGTTCTCAAGCATTTTATTTCTCCTGGTCCATCTCCACGCAATATAGCTATAGTGTCATAGTTATTGTATAGTCTTCTGCATTACCACCACCTGGAGGACTAGAGTGGAACAGCTTGTTGAACCCATCAATCATTCATATGTCAGCAAGATGATTTTGCCTAATCTCCCCTGGTCTTCAGTGGAAACACGGGCGAATGTTGGTCTGCAGGGAGATTTAAGCTCCTTGACAAATGTCCTGGGACTAAAGGCTGTGGGTACTTTTGGTCAAAATGTTGCTATATATACCTCCAAGACACAGCAGTGTCCAGTCCAAGCCATACATTGCGTAATGAATCAAAGTGGATTCAATTAATGAGGACCCAAGAAGAGCCCATTTTTGACAGAGAACTGGAGCCTGACTGGAGTGTGGTGAAATGCTTATTAAAAAGCCACCATTCTGTAATGCTTCTATCAGCTTTATGCTATGTTGTGATAGAAAAGAAGAAGTGATACAAACGTGCCTATTTGCAGCAATATCCCCCAAAAGGTATACTATAGAATAATGGGTTAATGATTTCAAAATATATAACAATTAAAATCTTGTCGGTTCCAATCGGTTTACATTCTAATGGATACTAATCACTTTTGACAGTTTCACATCTGCACATAATCATATATGGACCATTTTCAATACAGACACAACACCGTGTTGGGGGACTCTTACTTAGACTGTACGATCGCAGTCCCTTATTTTTGATGCCTTAAAGATGAAATACAATACAAAAGTTGAGGTACTATATCATCAAAATATGGTGACAATAAAACTGACAAAAGACTGTAAATGTTAATGGGATATTGCTAAGGAGTCGATTGTTTGTTGCTGCTCTGCTAGAAGTCTCCGTCTTACTTCTCCTTTGAATTCTACCACTTGTCTGAATCACTGAAAAAACTGAACCATGGCTGTGTTGTTAATTTTCCCTCAACATTTTTAACATCCTAGATATTTTTCAAGGTTTAAGGAACTCTTAGTTCACTTCATGATAAAACTACTACTCCAACCAGCTTTGCAAGAGTTAAAAAAAAAAATACACACTGCTACAGTGCTATTAAGATTAAGCACGGTAAGCTCCACTCAAAAGTTAACCAGGAAATAAGTTTGAAAAAGTTCACTTTTAAATAAATGTAGTCAAGCTGATAGTCTATAATGTTGATCCAGCCTCTGAGTTCTCAGTCCCTGTGCACCATAGAGAAGTGATTTCACACCTCGCCCTGTGTCCCACTGACCCCTTCACTCTGCACGCCACCAACCATTAATCCTATCTGACTGTCCAACTGAGCATGAAGAGATTGAAAAAACAAAATGCCCCCTCCACACAGGACTACAGCCGCCCTCACGTCCCGCCCACCACACACACACGGAAAACCTCACACTTCCACCCAGATAATCTAATTTACAGCATCACCTCCCACTTCTATTGTTCCACAACATGATATGTTGTGAAGGGCAGAGAGGACACTGATCCAAGCATGAATAACAATAACTTCATGTTTTACACCTTTCATCACCTTAACTTTGCCTTAAGTTCAAGGCAGAACCCAAAGCCAGTGTAAACCGTGTGTTCACTCCGAGTCAAAGGACAGAGTAAGAACAATAGTTCTGTGTGCCGTGTAGAGCAGACTTTAAATGAACGAGTTTTCATACACTAAAACATATCCCAGGTGACTTGAGGGTTGAATCGATGAATAACTCATCTTAATTCAAAGTGCAGAGAGTTTCACTGAGTCCTAAGAATGGTGATGTTTACCCTCCATAGGAAGAGGCAGTGTTTTTAACTATATGTAAAACACCTAATAGCTTTTGTATGGCAGACCAGCTACAGCTGGGTTACGCTTGTTATTAAAATATTGAGAATATGTTTTTCATTTGCATATTTGACAAGTTACAGTTATGTCAACAATACACAACAGTAAAATGTTTTATTCGGGTAAAATAAAAATGTCACCATCTCTGCACAGAACTGTATGACCAATGTATTTGACTTCTGAAGCCCTATCAGGGGATGAAAACACACCTGTGTCATCACTTAGACACAGGCGGTGTTTCATTACGGGGGAATGAGATCTCAACACAGTCAAGCTGTAGCACAATTTAAAAACAAAGAATTCACGGCTTGTGTTATTATGTGAAACCTCAGTAAATAAAGACACACTGCAGTACAGATGTCTCCACTCCCCAGCAGTCAGACTATTATGAACGCTTCCACGCTGGATGAATTCCTGGCTGCTGAGGAGCTGCACCCACACTATCGCACGCCTCCCTCTCGCTGCCTCTCACCTCGACACAACATGCAGCAAATGAGAGTGGGAAGAGTTTTGTTGGAAAAGTTTGTGATAAACAGCTGCGTGGGCTCAGTCTGAGATGCTTTAAGTAGACCAATCATCCTTAGAGTAGATGTGCTGCTCTGACTGACAGAGGCAAGTGTGTTTCTGGCTTAAGCTTCTCCACTCCAAAATGTTTCTCCACAATTTAAGATGAAGAACTGGTTAAGATAAAGGCAGTGGAGTGTCAGAGCTCTGCAAAGTCATGTAATTCACACAAGGAAGACATTTCTTCCTTGTGCTTTTCCACTGCTCTTCTTTCAATTTACAAGATGGCATAAATTATTGCATGGATAATAAATGAAACCAAGCCTTAATTCAGTTAGAGGGACTTCATGCACAGTTATTGCCAACTCCACCATTTATTTTCTCTTTTCATCCAATACAATCTGACTTGCCTTGAGCCAATCGCCTGTAAGCCATCAAAATTCAAAATGTTCTTACTCCTGTCATTCAGTTGTCTCTTCAGTACTATGATCAATGAGGGACCCACCTCCACCCCCGCACACTAGTGTGTGATTGAACATGACTTGTCATGGTGCTGATTCATCTAAATGAATGAAGTTAAGGTGAGTACCCAGCCCGGACAGCATGTACAGTGCTTCTTTCTACAATGCACTACATCACATGTAATACATGTTAAAAGTATACAACTCTGTAAATCAGTCAAGATACAACATCACAATGATAAGTAAATGTCTTAAAATTCAATCCCTCATTGTGGAGTAAGCTATTCAGTCACAATTATAGAGACAGTAATAAATAAGGAAAGGAAAAAGATTTTGAGCATTGGGCAAAATGGTCGCAGACTACTTTTCCCAATCATCCAGAGTGTAATGACATAGCACCAGAATTGCCAATAAGAAAAAAGATGAAGAAAACAAGAGACAAGTCACAAACATGTACTCTTTTTACGATGTTTTGACAGAAATAGGTCTGAGAATGTTCTGATATGTTGTTTTTACATCCCTTCAACACTGAAACTACAGAGCATCTGTGGATCAGACAATGAATTTTGGACCTTTCTTCAGGATGTCTGGTTTGACCAGTTCTGGGCTCATTCCTTAGCCTCTGGGTTGGGTTAAGGTCTGGGTCTCTGACTTGACCACTTCATCACTCCAACTCAAAACAAAATGTAAAATGATTAAAACAAAGGTTAAGATCTGAAACAAAACCAATACATCCATTTGACACTGCAAATAAGCACTTGTTTGGTGGCTCGGGTTGACAATTGTGTTGTTTTAACAACCAAAAGCTTATCTTCTAACATGATTGTCAAGATTCGAGACTGCTTTAGCAGTTTCTTTGAGGATTGTGGCAAGCGAATGAGAGGATATGCTGCACCCTGCTGATCATCCATAAGCATGTAGCGAGTGCATAACTGTAAATAGGAGGCAACAGTAGTAGATTAGTGAGAGGAGGAAAACTGAAACCAGCAACACCACAGACATGAAGCATAAAAGCCCAATAATACATTTAATTATTTGGCCCTTCTTGGAGTCTTTATCTTCGTAGAGGAGAGAGTTCAATATGTGCCAGGTGCTGGAGCAAGAGGTTGCAATGAGTATTCTGCCATGTTTTTTATTCTCCTGTATCATGCACATCAAACTGTCCAAAGAGTATTCGTGCTACATTCCTGTTAAAGATGGTGTGTATTTTTACAATCCAGGTCTATTTCCCTGCATTTCATACAAATGAATACAGTGATTATTGGTGTGTCTGAGCACTTCCAAAAAACAAGTGACCTACAAAAACATCAGCGTTGTCCATCGAAAAGCTGTAATCTGTGTGCGGGGATTGTTTAATCATTATATGCCTGAGTGTGTGTGTGTGTGTGTGTGTGTGTGTGTGTGTGTGTGTGTGTGTGTGTGTGTGTGTGTGTGTGTGTGTGTGTGTGTGTGTGTGTGTGTGTGTGTGTGTGTGTGTGTGTGTGTGTGTGTGTGTGTGTGTGTGTGTGTGTGTGTGTGTGTGTGTGTGTTAGGGTTTTACAAGCCGAGACAAACAGCACTGATCCGGACTGTGGAAATAAAACATTTCATTTTTATGCCGTTAAATCCTTTTGACCTTGCTTTGTTCAAATCCTCCTCGACTGCTGCACTGTTCCTGGGATTGTTCCACTATGATTATAGTTGTTGTTCTTTACTTTTCTTCTGCTATGAATAAAAGATTATAAACATCCCTTTGGCAAATAAAAAAAGGTAGCATTTAATTCTAACAGGGATTTTACTGAGATTTACTTTTGGGTGTAGTTTTGAGTGTCACAAGAAGAAAGAGTGGTGGAGTTTAGAGACAAAACAGAGAATAATGATTGGCTCTATAAACAAAACTTAAACTAAAGTGACACTGGGAGTGAGATTCTGAGATGATCAAAGCCATTCTTTATTAGGTGGTAAGAGGCAGGCAGGCAGGGAGAAGTTTTGGGCTGAAGCAAATCAACCTGATATGTAAAAGGCCAAATCTAATGAAAGCTTTCTTTATATAGACGTTCAATATTATTCCTTCACCCATCTCATAAGGATGCTTAGATTGAATTCAAAAACTACACAGAATGTCCTTTATTAGAGTTCACAGGCAACATAGGGAAATAGCTTTTAAGGGGTCATTTCAGCAGGCAGCCTTCTCTCACTACGTATATGCAGGTATATGGCATATACCCACTTATATTGCAATTAGCATAGCATATACCGTGGACAAAGATTGCTGCAGAAAGGACCCTGTGCTGCTACCTGGTGGTAGTTCAGTGCTCTCCTTCCCCACCCCCATCAGAGGGGTGTCTTGCCCTGGTAAGTTTTAATAGAAAAACCTTGTAAATGATATGGTCACATGCAGTGGAGTTATTTATATACTAATATTAGTAATATTTAAAAACTTACCCTTGACAAATAATGTTAATTGTATATCCTAGCAAACTCTGGTCTAAACTGTGTGTTGCAAAATCAGCTGTTCCAAGTGACAGTTTACAATAGAAACTACTGGCCCATAGATTGTTAACATCTGCATCAGAAATTAAGTGACAATGTGCAAATACAATTGGCCAGTTTTTTGGGTGAACAGAAGATGCAGGAGTTATCTTACACTTCACTGTTTATAACACACAACTGAACCATCAGCTTCTGAAATGCACTTACATCTCCACTTGAGCTGATTATTTAGATGCTTTCATCTCTTTCTCATGAACAGACAGTGGGATTGAATTTAATGCTTCCACATCCAACTTGTGTCACAACATATAGACTGTAACCCAGTGACAGTGCACAGACCCCAGCTATCTCCAGCACTGCCAGCATCACCTGAACTCTCAAATGAAGCTCAGCGCAAGTTCAGTAAGGAAGACTTAACCTGCAGACGATGATTGTGGGTGTACCTAAATATCCAATCAGGTAGGGCGCGGTCTCTGTCAGCCAGTCATTCAGCAGCTGTCTAACTTTTAAAATCCCTTCTCCTCTCTTCCTCAGTCAGCCATCATTCAGCGACTCGCGCAACCCCTCCTCCACTCTGAGGATATTCATCACCTCATCTGGATCATGTCAACGGATCATGGTGGCAGCTGATCGCAGACTAAAAAATCTACCAGACGGCCTGACAATATACTTATTACTCGTGGCATCAATTGCACTTCTGTCCATCCTGGAAGAGGGATCCCTCGCGTGCAGCTCTTCCTGAGGTTTCTACATTTTTCCCTGTTAAGGTTTTTTGTAGTTTTTCCTTACCCTTGTGAGGGTTGAGGGCAGAGGATGTCACACTCACCGAGTCCGATAGGACAGCGAGCATAAGATGTGCCTTGCAAACAAACGTTTGACCGATAAACCACCACCAGTGTCTAGACCCCGGGAGGTATTCCTGTTCGATGCTCTGCTCTACCCCCTTCTAATCCTGATGACATCTCACAGGGGTGTAAAATGCCACAGACTGTAAAACATACACATTCTTCTGTGCGTTTGTAAAAAAATAAATAAATACTGGTAAATTGGAAATCAAGTCTCTCCTGATTGAACTGCTTTCATCCTCCTCTTTAGATGAGCCTTCAACTGCTGCCTTCATGCATATTAACTGACATATCTGTTACTTTCACCTTTTGCTCTTTATATATTAGTTATTATACCTGCTTAAGTACTTAGATACAAACTGACAATTCAATGTCTGTGGGGCTTAAATTTCAAACCTACATTTCAACTCCTTCCAGCTGTTTTAAGCTCTTCCAACTCACTCGACATGCTGTCAGTCCTACCACCGTAACTGTCACTTTAACTTCTTTACCTGCTTCAACTGCAAGTCACATATTTCACTATACAAGCAAAAAGCTAAATGGCAGAATGACCATCAAGGTATCACTTTTAATAAGTAGTCACTACAAAAGCTTGTATGGTACATATGTAGACAATAGAGAGGAGGAGCAGCAGCCTTTGATCACGACCGCAGCTCCCATGTGTTTAGTTCAAACACCTGTCAAGCTTTATAACACAGACAGAAGACCAAAGACAACAGGAGGCGTATTTAGCAGGATGATGTTCTACTGTGTTATTTTCATTTTTGTTTTCATCAAAAATTCTTATATGTCATTTCAAGTACTCAAAGTCTGTATGGCTACGACCTGTATACACATGATACAATTGAAACCTAACAGTAGTAGGAAGCAGCCCCTTTAGGTGGTAATGCTGACTTTTTGTGTGTTAGTTAATGAACTCTACCATATTGTGGTTTTATCAGACTTTAGCTTTTTGCATGTATAAACATCCTTATCCAATCCTCTCCCCACTGGAGCACTGCAAGGCTCAGTCCTAGTGTCCCTTCTCCTTGCAATATGCATCACCTCCTTTGGTCCAATTTTTCACTCTTAGGCTTCTCATAGATGACAGCCAACTACAACTGTCATTACCCCCAGATGGTCTTGATGTGATTCGCTGCGTGTCTCTGTGACCTTTTGATATGGTTGAGAAAAGCACCTTGTTCTGAAACTCTTTAAAACGTAGTTCCTCACATCAGAAACATGGGTGTTATAATCAATGATCAGTTATCCATCTCGTGCCATGTTGCTTCTGTCTCCCAACACAATGAATATCAGGCTTTCCCTGACTCAGTATGCCAAAAGGCCATGGACGTCTGTTGGCTCAATGACTGCAGTGCCCTGCTAGCAGGCGTACCTTTCAAGCACAGTAAAAATGGTGTAGAATGTTGCAGCATGTATGGTCTTCAACACACAGCAGTCAAAATCCAAACTGTTCTTCTTTTGGATTTGATACTGATTTACTGAATACGTTGCACCCTCACACAATCTGGTATCAATATAAGTTATGTCCCAAAGCAACACAAACTTTGATCTCTATCTTTCAGATCTTATCTGTATCTTAAAGCAATAATAACTTTTAGTAATTTGAAGAAAATCGGCTTTTCTCATTAATATTCCAATATATTTGCAGAAAGGTGCTCTCAAATCTAATCATCTAGAACCTGTTAAGAGCAGAGTTTTTAATCATATCCTACTCCTGTCTCATTTCCCACTGCACTTTGCAGCTCATGTAATGTGTTCACGGTTTATAGTTGTGTTGTGTTGATTGTAAGGCTGAAAACAGTATTAACAGTAACACTATTATTAAATTCACCACTCACATCATGAGACTTAAGATGGAATTAACAAAAAAAGAATAATAAATGTTCCTGGCTATTTTTTTAATTTACACCTACAACAAATTATGAAAAAGAGATACAGAGAATCCTACACTTGAATCTTCTTTACAAAGATATTGGATTATGTTTTATTGCATTTATATTTGTTTTTATTTAAATCCATCTCTTTTCAATTGTTTGGAATTCTTTCAGTAGCTGATACTGACACATCTTTAGAAGAGTGTTGTCTATTTTGTGACTTTTAGGGAACCTGTGTAGAATGGGTTTGAGTGTGTGAATGAATGTGAATAGTGGAGGAAAGATTCATGCAAATGCAGATTTACTGTGCAAATATTACTTAGAAGAAGAAAGTGAAGAAATGTTAAAAAAAATGTAGATGAAGACAAAGACACTGTGACACTGCTACGATAAACAGTCTGTCAAATTTTGCAGTCGATCAACTGAGTTGAGTCCTTCTCAACTTCCGCTGTCAGTTTGAAATAATAATGAAGAAATCCTGTATGTGGGTGTCACCTTGGACAGAGCCATGCTTACTGTTATTTTGTGTTGACAACAAGATTCTTTTTGTGCAACAATGTGTGGGCTTTGTTTATGTTTCACAGCAGGTGGTTGTGTGTGTGTGTGTGTGCGTGTGTGTGCGTGTGTGAGAGAGCAAGAGAGACTTCCACTAATTGTGAAAATCCCTGATAATTTGTTTAGTTTTGAAGTGTCCTACTTTTCCTTTTGATACCCCCCCCCCCCCCCCCCCCCCCCATACAGTCTGCTTGGACAGCTGCACCAGTGTCAGTGTCTTTATAGGCTCTGTCTGGTGCATGATCACCCAACATTTTATCCCCCCTGTTCCCCAATTTTATCTCTACTACTGAGATACCACAAGGTAACCTAAAATGCAAAGCCCCCCCACTTCCTGACCCTCTCTCACACACAGCTCAGCAGCATATCAGCAGCTGAAGTAGATCCGCTGGCCCCTTGCATGTACTCTGTGTGACTGCTGAGGCCCAGGATAAGAGATCCTTAAGCCGTCCTGCCTATTGCCGCTGTGCTTCATCTCCAGCCTCCATCCTTGGCTACCACATCCCCAGTGACAAGTGTTTCAGCTTTCTAAAGTATTACCAACCTCCCCTGTTGTTTTTTCAACCTTTGGTAAGAATATGCCGGGTTTTTGGAAGATTGCCTCGTCGCTCAGCGTGACTAAATAAATGATAAGAGCATAAACTGCAAACCTCTCGAGAGACAACATGGGAAGTGAAACTACCACTTCAAGAAACATATCTCAGATATATCTTTTTTAAAACTGAAGTGAAACTATAATCAATATTATTGTATTAAATCTTTATTAAATCTTTTTTGTATTTCTCCCAGGAAATTGTTTTGTCTGCAGAACTGCCATTCTCCTCCTGCTTGGCAGACACATCTGAATTTTCTGTCTTTGTTCGCACGTGTTTCTCAAGTCAGATTCTGGAGATACTGTTATTCTAAATTGATTGGGTGCGAATGTGCAGACAGCATATTTAAATCTGACTTGAGCAGCCAAAGCCTCCAGACACACACCTTAGAGAAACCATTCACACTTTCTAAACTCTGATTGAGTGCTAACACTGATTGTGTTAGTAGTTTGAACACAGTCTCAGTCTTCAGTCACCTGAGCTTACCTACCCACTCACAAACCTAATGCTGCTCGGCCTCCTGGTACATATATAACCTACCCTTTGTCCAAAGACAGCATTGGATCATCTGCTTTGGATTCTCTTCCTGTTCCCTTGTCCTCCCCACCTTGCTCTTGCTACATGTGTCTGGATCAGCTGTTTCTGGATTCTTGTTGTCTATACTCTTCCGTTTGCCTGCTCATCAAGTCATCTGCCTGTAACCCTGCTTTATTTATTAAAGATTACTTCACTGTATCAGCCTGCCTTTGTGTTTCTGCCTGGATCCTTTGCCTGAACTGTTCTCTACAAAATTGGTTTCATATATAAAAGCAGCTGTTCACCATTGATGATTTGACTTTCAATGGCAGGATGCAATACCATGCAGTTAGCAGTGACAGTTTTTAGAAGCAGTCAACAGTAAGTAGCCAATCAAGCTGTCTCTGAGCTGAAGCTGTATTTTGATGTTATTCTATCAATGTTGTGAACACCTTGAAATGTGCGGATTACTGCGAGAGGTGGATTAGGCTGCAGCTGTGGCTACAAAGGTTTCTGTAGTGACTTGGAACAGTTTAACCCAAAAAGGAAATTCAGATCATCAGAAGGGTTCTTTCTAAATTACCAAATACAGAACTGTGCAGTTTAGATTCTTATTTATGATGTAATATAAATAAATCACCCACAGACAAACTGGGGCAACAACCTTCCTGCTAAAAGTGTGAACGTCAGAGCAAATATTAATTTATCTTTTTGGTTCCTGCACTTGGTTTATACAGGTCAAAATGCATAGGTGACTCTTTGAGTTGGGAACTTTAGTCTATAAGTTTAAGTAGCCAACTTGACCTATTAGGTACTGAAATATTATGTCCTATGCTTTACTTTTAAAAATACAAACAAACAATGATCATTTATATACAGTAATTATTATGTTTAATATTAGATTTCAGCCAACAATACAAATATGGTTTCTAATTCAAGCAGATGTTTATGGACATAATTCATGAATGAGGCTTTGCAAATTAAGGAATATATAACAAATATTAAAAAAATACAAAAGATAATCGGACCTATTATACTTAAAAACCCAGTTATGTTCATCATTACATAAAAGATTAAACCCTGAACACATTATGCATAATAGGATAATCAACTACAACCCTATGAACTAGGGATGCACCGATATGGAAATTCTTGGCCGATACCGATACCGATATTTAAAATAACAATCTGGCCGATACCGATATTTGTTTATTTTCTTTTTGTTATTATTCATTCACCTTTTTGTGCCAGAAAAATAATTAAATAATTATTTAGAAAGCACTATTTAAAAAAATTTCAGCCCTTCATCACTCTTATCTTTTAATGAGCACAGATTGATTCAGATTTATGAAACAATCTTTGATTTAACTAAACTTTATGCAACAGAGACATATTATGCCCATTTTACCGCAAGTTGAAATGGTTCCTCGGGATCTTAATGAAATGTCTGTAACATATTTTGGTCAAAATACCACAAGGATAATTTAAAACAGCACCTTTTTACCCTGTCTAAAACAGCCCTGTTAAAGTATCATTATAGAGAACGCTCTTCTCATTGATTTACGGTAGCAGTATTGCCCGTTTATTAGATGTGTTACGGCTTCTGTGTGTATGACGTATGTTGTCAATTCCCTTGTTACCTGTGCATGAGACGGATGAATAGAGCCGATGCACATGAGAATAAAGTACTTAAACAGACGCTACGCTCATACTTTTTACACCAAGTTACACTGCGTGAGTCAAGATAACTTAACAAGCCCTCCTCAGTTTGACCTGTTTTTAGTGTCGGGCAGAAATCACATCGCGTCAACACCCACCGTGGCCCTTCGCGATGCTTGTTTTAATTAAACAGTCGGATTCCCCTGGTCCGCACCAGTTCTCAGTCAGCTGCTAGGCGCCAGCCGAGGCGCACCGCAAGGTGCCCCCCCCGCCCCGCGCGAACAGAGGGTTCCCCCAGCGGTCGCCGTAGCTGAGGTGATCCGCGAGAAGGGCCCGACACGCGTCCAGAGTGGCCGCCGCTGGCCGCGTACCCGGTCCCCTCCAACGGCCCGCCTTCCGCGCCGGCGATGGACACCGCCCCGCGGTCCAAGAGAGAGAAAGCCCCCGCACCAGTGACGCCGTGAGGTGCCACCGGATGAGGACCTCCCGGTGCCGCACACTGAGCCTCTGGCCGCGGAGAGGAGGGCGACGGAGCGACTGCTCCCCCAGCCGCGGCACGTGCCCAGCGGTTTTACAACAAATATGAACATCGGCCAATGATATCGGTGAAAGTCAAGTTTATTACCGATAAGCCGATATCAGTAAACGAGGCGAATATCGGCCGCTACCGATGTTCGGCCGATAAATCGGTGCATCCCTACTATGAACTGTTTTTCCATGCAAGTGACTGTTTAAACTTAATTGTGTGTGTATGTGTGTGTTAGAGGGAAAGAATGCTGTATGACAGACTAAAAGCAGCTGGTTTTTATGGAGCCCTGAGATTGACCAATACAACTCACATATGCCCCCTCCCCACCAAACACACACAGACATACACACAGTCACCCACATACCACAGCTCTGCTGATAGGTCCCTGTGAGGATTTGTTCTTGAGTAAGGTGGCAGATTGTTAGGTGATGAATGAGAGCAGGGAGTCTGGCCCCTCAAATGGTCCGTAAGCTGCCTGCATTGATTTTTAGTTCCTCTCCAACAGTCTCTGGGGAAAAAACACAGCTATCGCCTACAGCGCCTGATGTATCTCCAACCAAAACGCACAACCGTCAGAGGGACACTCGCCCTACTGCACATAGAGTGGGCTACTTGTGTGAGCTGACTGATATTGGCTGGTAATACAACACTCAACCTCTTGTTCTGGAACAAAAACACTTAAAGAGTCCCTGGTTAGAGAGATGGATAGCACTGCCTCCAATAACTAAGATAGAAATACAAACAATTTTATACTCCAAGTGGTTGAGAAATATGTGCACAATATCCATGGTTTAGAAAAATATGACAACTATATTTATATTGTGTGACTTGTGAAAATTCCATATAGTCCCCATATATACAAACAAAGAGTTGATATTTAGACCAAATGCCATCAATGATAAACAATCTTGTGCCTTTATTAGAAAATATTTATAAATACTGAACACAGATAATATAAAGTGTAGATCTTAGAAATCACTTGCGGAACATTTTGTGTCAGTTCTGCACAGGCAGCTGAGAAACTGACATACTGACATATTGCCAATTGGAAATAGAGAATTTGACCAGATGGAGATGCCTAACTTTGGTGTGATGCACTTCGTGGCAGGTTTAGATTGCGGCGGCACTCTCTCTATCGTTGCATATTTGCAAAGGACAAACTTCAATGGAAAGTTTATGTTGTTTGTAATATTTTCTGTAATATTTGTAGTGGGGCCTAAGAGAAATGTGAATTAACTGACTGACCAGTTATTTGTATAGGTTTTATCCATTTCAAACAGTCTACAGATAGGATGTGGATCCAATTTCAAAATTATCATTCCATGAGGATTTTTTTTTCCTGTACAATATGTTCACATATAACATCAAGCCTCACATGAATGAATGTATAGTCTTAATTAACTGCAGTGCTTTTGGTAAAGGCTTACTAATAAATTATATATATTATTAGCAACAGCTATATATTAATTTTGATTATTAATATTGTGTGGGAGGGGCTTACCCACGTGTGTGCTGCAATGACCCAGGGTGACCAATGGCAACACTTCTACCAGCAAATCACGAGTGACTTTTCGTTTCAAGGGTCTGTGGTTTCCTCCAATGGTGAATCGAGAGAGGCTCAGCAGCGGCTTCGCTCAGAGTCATATGCTAATTAGATCACACCTTCGCTCGGCTCCGCGACCCTGCCCCCGCTGCTCTCCCCCTTTGTTCTCCAGACCACCTCCCCACATAACCTTTACTCCGCTCTCCTAAGATTATCGTCGCGGAAGAACGCGGTACTGACGTTCTGTAAATAGGCACAAACTGCAGGGGATCAGGTGAGTTCCAAAAGATTTCCTATGACTGAAATGCTGCTTTTCGTCTAGTGATTGGCAGAGCTGCATGAAGCTCAATAATTGTACTCTCTACCACACAACTACAATACACAATCACAAGGATAACGATACATCTGTAAACTGAGGCTGCTTAAAAACAACACAATTTGATCTTCATAAACACAAATGACATAAATGATTTCAGGACACATCTTGGTGCCAGAGGTGAACAGCATAAGAGCTGTAGACTGTGGATCTTATGTATTAGGACGCAACTTTTTCCTAGTTTTAAGTACTTTTCTTTTTCATTTTAGTCTTTGATTGTGTATTCAGCTCAAACCTCTCCTGACAGGATTATCTCACTATGTTATTGTATGTTATTGAACAGAACTTGTGTGTAAAGAAGAAAAAATCTTCAAATCATTAAAATGTATCAATTTTTTTATAAAAAATAATGCTACTTTTTTGTTGAATAAGAAAATGTGTGTACAGTACTCAAGCATTCATCATTTGCTGGCTGAAAACACCCTTCACTCTTTTCATTAGGTGTAACTACATATGACCAAGTGCTTTACCTTTCAGGCTCAAACAAGTACTTCCTGTTCCTTTCAAATGAGGTGAATAAACAGCTAATAGGCTCTTGAACTTCCTCTCTTCTCTCCACTGTGCTGTACTTAAAACACCATCAACACACCACAAAGCTTCCTTCCCAAACATACCACCTTTTGCCCTCCGCACTATAGGTACCATAAATCAACACTGGCAACAAATAACATTACAATCATTCAGTAATGGATTGCACCTTTCACTGTGGGGATGCGCAATCCATTAAAATACAATTTAGCCCCCACACTTATTTCTACAAACAAGTAAAAGTGCCAGTCATCATTCTGCGATGCAAGAAGAGACTCGGGCACTTCTGGGCTGCTGAGATTGATGAGAAGAGAGATTACCACTTCATTTTCAACGCCACTGGAGATAGCCAGAACTTAATGAGATAAATGGAGTGAAAAGAGAGTTTATAGGGGAGAGAAAGAGAAGAGAGCGCAGAGGCAAAGTTAGAAAAAGCCAGAAGTAGATTGAACACTGTTTGAGCACCTGGCATGTCTGACAGGGTTTCAGGCCCAGGGCAGAAGATGCTGGTAGGGGCGAGATGGGGATAGATGAGGCAGAACATGGAGGCTACATCTATAACACACAGAAGGAGGATGACACTCAGCCGGCCACTGTCAAGGCCGGCCAACCTTCTGAAGTCTCCAGTTTAACCTCACATAGTCACCCATGACTGACAAACTCCTTTTTTCCACTATTTCTTTTAATATTTCATTTTGAAGACCTTGGCAGACACAACACAACATTAAGTGTAAAACTTAGAGGCAGCTCGCTGGTTTTCAAAAAATACATGAACAATCTTTAAAAGTTGTTGTTGCCGATATACACGTGACTTGCATGATTCTGAAAGTCTTTGGTTGTGAAGAAATTCCTTAATAAAAATGTTATTTTTCAAGTTGGAAATCTAAGGCCAACAACAGCCCTTCATGTGCCTTGATATGATGTTGTCGTTATACATTACCTGCCTAATAAAAAAAAGAGATCATTATCAGACTGGGGAAATTGTGTCCACTGCAATGCCAGTAAACACACCAGGATGGATTCAGTGTCTCACTCCTGAGATTTTCTAAAAATTTTGTGATATAAAAGCATCATTTTAATTTCGTCTGAATATTTCATAACATTAGCTTTCCAACCAATGTTACGCTGCCACTCAGTGGCGGCCCCCATCCGCCCTTGGGCTTGAATTGCCTCCCCTCCGACAGCTCCTGCTTCGGGCATTACAGAGCTTGATACGGCTCAGACCAACCATGGTCCTCCACCCGGTTAATCCCTCCTTCAGGGGCTTCTGGAGGGGACAAGTTTTCCACCTCAAAGGCGCCCGCTGTGTCGTCACTCTCCATTTTTCTCTTGCCTGGGGATGTCACTGAGCAACTCCTGCCTCACATCATCACGTCACATGTGTGACTTTTTAACTGTTTAATGTGTAGCCATTCATATGATGTCATCTAGGCCTGACAAAAATACATTAGTACAGTTTTAGTAAAGGTCCAATGAAAGTAACATAAAAAATGTATAAATAAATACAGCCAACAAGTCACAAGTTCAAATAAAGCCTTTAAAGGGCTGTGATTTAGTAAAGCGGAGGAAGCAGGGGGTACCAGCGCTTGGCAGGGGGTTAAGTAAGGGTGTTGCCCTCTTTCATCTAACTGCAGCAGTGTATTTAAATAGCTCTCTCTTTTTGTCCCGCCTCCCTCCAGTTAATGAGGCTGCATGATGTTCCTTCACCACTGGATAACAAACAGATTAACCTGTAGCCATTCCAGTATAATTTATACATGTTGCACATTGCTTCTTCTTTCTCTAATGGTCAGAGAAATCTGGTTTCCCAGTCAAATCTATGGCACATCTTCAAAGCACACAATAGTAGAGTAAATCTGGGTCCAGCATCTCTGGTACCGTTTCAATAAATGGAACTTAGAACAAGCTCCTGACACTTACAAGTAAGTATTTTTCACTATTCCTGTTTGCACTACTCTCATCCCATCCTCTGTGTGATTTATGCCTGCATATTACTTGTATAGTATGTCGTACTGTCGAATATGTTTTGAGTACTTATCATGCATACTTATATGTTATGTCTACCTTTATGTTTACAACAGGGATCAGAAAAGAAACAGCATTTGTCAATAAAGTTGACTTTGACAAAGTGTGAAAATGGTGCAGGGATTTTTAATAGTTTCTGACGCCACTCTTTGTAACCTAATATATGTATATGAGGTTACATATGTGTATTCAACTTTCTAATCTGTTGCTCATTTTATCATTTATATACAGTAACAACAGAATGACACATATCATTCATAAAATAAACATGGGGAAAATTCATATCATTACTGCAGCGTCACATATATATGTGTTTCCCCATCACACAGTATCTAAAAGCAAAGTTATGACAATGAAGTCAAACTAACAGGGATAGACACACACAAACACATATATATATTTATCAATTATATGGTAATAATTAAGCTAGCAATTACCTACTGCTCCCACTAAGTTAGGCTAAAACTATATCTGAGAGATTAACTTAATATCTATCTTCTCTTTTGACTTAGCAAATGGCTTTTCCAAAATGGTAGAGTCTTTCATTAACATGGCCTTTCTGCCCCTGAACACAAGGTACATTTTCCACTCTGTGGCCCATACCCCATCTCCTCTGGAGTCACAGCAGTGTTAAATGGACTGCTTGCTGTGACTGGACGACCCTGGCTGGAGATCCCATAGAAAGAGTCCGACTCAGCTAACTGAACAGCAGACACCTTCATTATGCTGCTGTCAGGAGCACACAGACTGGGGTCAGCTGTAACCAGCCAACCACACACACACACAGAGAAAAAGAGGCATGCACACACGTACGCACACACACATACGCACATTTTTGTACTTCTATTTTAGTAAGGATACCCACTGACATAATACATTCCCTCGCCCCTTACCCTAACTTTAACTAAATTCCTAACCATTACCCTAACCTACACCTAATTCTAACCCTAACACTTAAATCAAGTCTTAACTCTCAAGCAGCCCATTGAAAAAGGGAAGACAGGTCAAAATGTCCCCAATTTACAGAAATGTCCTCACAAAGATATACGTACAGGAAAACACACACACACACACACTTTGTTACAGCAAATACATTTAGAAAGACAGTGAATGAAAGCCAGATTATTTTCCTCTAACATGAGTAACATGTTAGAGGACATCTCAGGACACAGTTCTTTGTGCAGTCACAACATGTTGATACTGGCAGTTACTCCACAAAAAACAACAACAGCTGTGGACTCCCTCTGTAAATAATGTAACTAGGACAAACTCCACCAGTGAAGAAGAGTGTCTGACCACAACCCCAGCACTTGTGCACAATTCCTCGTTAACACAGTCCACTGCCAAGAGTTTCACCTGACAGCAATTACTGCCTGTCATCTATAGGCAGCCAGTTAGCCCATCCACCTTGATGGCCATGTCCAGAGTGCTGTGGCTATTCTTCAATGGAAGCAAAGATTATTAGTTCCCTGTTCTGACTCTAATAGGGCTGAAGTTACTCAGCTAAAGCACGATATATGATTTTATGGTAACGTTTAAGTCTAACTTACCAACTTTTTGGGTTGAAATGCAGAAATATCTGCTAAAAATAGGCATAGATGTTTAAATTTCAAAACTAAGTTTTGTTTATTCCTGCTTTCCTCTACTGGTCCTCATTGTGTAAAACCCATTGTGGGGATTCCAACCCCAAGGTGGGAACCATTTGTTTAAATGGCACAATAAAGAAATATAGTCATCAAAATGCATTCAGAAATTAAATTATTTCCAAAACACGTATGGCAAAACCATTTAGTTATATACAAATCTTTAGGAGACAGTTGCTGTCTGAAGTCTTTGTCATGCTAAATCAGACAACCAGTCATGTGTACACATTGCTGAGAGACTGTCTCTCTCCAGCAGAATTTTAAATCCATTTACTCTAATCCCCTAACCTGATTTTTCTCTTACATGACGTTAAAGAAGTCAGATTACTACAGAGATCCAACAACTACAAAAAAAAAGAAAATAATTCCTGTGTTGGAAAGACTGTTAACGTCATGCTGAAAGGTTTTTGGGAAAATGAGATTTAGGAACTCGGTGAGATTTCACTGCTGTGGCATTCATCTGTGTCCCACACGATAGACACATTTTGTGTAAATTCTCTGTCACAAATTTCCGTTGAGACTACTCCACACAGTGAAAGGCAATGTGCCACCGATATGCTGTCACACCATTGTAAGACTGCCTCATTAGCATTTTCGTGCTGCCACTAGGTAAACCATGAGACTGAGCAATCATTTTTCTTATTCTCATTGTCTTTGTCTTTAGAATTTAACACAAAAAATGTAGAACAAAACTGGTGGATTGCCTTGTGCAAGCTTAACCTTTGTTCAGCTGCCTTCACCTGGAAGGGCCAAGGAAGTGACAGGAACATTTGAGCTCTATAATTCCTACGAACAGTGACAGCCTGAGCCCATCTCGTCAACATCATGCTGGCTGAGAGAGCTGTCAGGCTCTGTCTGTGTGCGGGTTATGGGAGAACTAAAGGAGGGAGGGAGTTTCAGTGGCAGCAGAGGTGAGTCTGATGATAATTGGCAGGCAGATTATGGAGGTGGCATTTGAGGTCTCTGCTCTGAAGGCGAGCAGATTTTCCAACCCCGAGGCTGCTGATGGTCTGGCTTTATACTCAGGTGTTGTCAGACAAGTAACGAGTAACATCACCATAGACGGCAAAATCTTCTGGGAATGATTATTGTTCACCTTTGTGCCACTTCTTGTTTTCTAGCAATTCAATTTTCTTTTCCTTTTGAATCTATTACAAAAAATGTTTTTCTGTTTTCCCAGAGACAAGATGGACAAAGGTCTTCTAAGGTTTTGGTACCTGCAAAGGCCTAATTTGTTAGAACAGTGAAACACTGTATGGTCAAAAACATCTAATGCAGCCTTGCCATTGTGAAGCTCTCTATGACTACTATTAGCAATTCAATATTTTAGCTGTTGTGTGGGTCTGACTGTACTCTTTTCAATAAAGTTAGGAGGGGGGGGGGGCGTTCACACAGATGATTTGATAATTACCTTTTCATTCCTTTCGTTTGTTCTTGACATTAGAATGTGTGTCACCTGCCTCGATAAAAGTTCTGCTAAGAGCTGCTGCCTGTTGTGAGGACTGTGTATTTGTGACATTCAGTATACTGTACGGTAAACCTGATCGCATTTCTAACTTTTACATATTAAGGCGTATTTCCCTCAGACTCATTTGACATCACTTAGAGTTTCGGGCAGATATCCCAAGTTCATAGTTACTTTGTTTTGGGACAGTCAGTGCAGCTGAGGGAGCAGAAAACATAAAATTCTCTACTCAAGGCTAGTTTATGAAACAACATCGAACTATCAGGAGAGGGAGAGTTGTCTAGCAACCGGCAGCGTAGAGTAGCAGCGGGAAGGAGACGGCTTCTTGTCACTTCCTGATTTCGTTGACAAGAGGCGGGGGACTACAGATGTGGACCGATAAGGGAGAACCAAATTGATTTGCTGGGACTCTCCTCCAATATTTTAAACCAATCACATTAAATCTACTGTTATAATTATATCAAACCCCTTCTGTGCGGGGCCATTATTGACTACCTATTGCTAAATGATTTAGCCTAGGCTGGGATAATTGTCCATAGCTATGTTGTTCAACTTTCATTACATATCAATAAATACTTGAATTGGACCAGTCCGGCTCATCTCTTATTTAGGATAAACCAACACGCCTGACACTACTAGATTTAAACATGCATATTAAAGGCTGTGGGAGAAAATAAAATAAAAAAAATCGTTCATATTGTCTGACATGTTCCACATTTTAAATTTTGCTACAGTGGCAACAACAATCATAAACGTAAGCCCTTTGGAATGACTTAGGTTTCTGCATATATTGCATACATGTTTCCCTCAATACTTCCTCAAGACTGTTACGATGAGTTTTTGTTAAATCTCACTGATTATTCAGCTTTGTGCCTTTGGACTCATCTTGGTTTGATACCCACAAATAGAACAAAATAACTCTAAAGCATCTCTTTTTGCAAAGCACTGTTTGTCAAACTGTGGAATGATGAATATCTAAACTCTTTAGGATGACTCTATAACGGACTCTTTTTCATTTATGGTTCTACGAGCTGAGGGTACTGAAAACAATTCACCGCCAGTACAGTAGTTGGCGAAACGGAAGACCAGGCTTGTTTATTTACGTTCTCCCGGCTCCTCACACACAGTAAACGATGGTAACTGACAGACAAAGGCTGTTGATGATGCGACAGTTTTTGCTGAAATAAAGTGACACCCAGCGAGTCAAAATGCTTATGTTATCGTGTCTTAGCGCAGCGGTTCCCCGATCTTGTTTCCAAACTGCGTTGCTAATTCAACAGCTGCAACAGCTTGAAGCTACACGGAGGCAGCTAGCTTCCCCCCCAGCTTCCACACACAGTCAGCAGGGACACCCGATAACTAACTACTACCAAGTGTTTGCTTTTAACCTGACGGTGTTTGAGAAACAGTGTCATGATAGCTGTGGAATTAAAGTCGTGACAGCGGGTTTTTGCGCTGTTACCACCACAGTTAGCATGGTGGCTAGCCCGCTAGTGCCGTTATGACCGGGCGTTATAACCGTATTTGACCGTAACCACATGCCGTTAGTGCACGGTGGCACCAGCCACCGTCAGCCGGACAACTCCGCTGGCTTAACACACTTGTCACATTAATCCTAGAGTCGTAGTTGTGTTTTTGGTTTATTGTGCATATAGGGAATGAAACCGGAAGTTTGAGGTCCGGAAATGTCATTAGCGGACGTTAGCGGACCAATCACAGCCAAGGGCTATCCCCAGGCTCTCCGAAATGCCGACGGATAGAGCTGCACGAAAAGCTCTCCGAGGAGCTCAGAGAGGGGTGTTCCACGGCAAAGAAGGCGTTGCCACGTCTCCGTGTCCTTCAAAACGGAGAGGCATACATAGGCCTTTAAGGCTTCTAAGATCTTGTTTATGCAAGGCACTGTTCACATCAGAAGATGCCTCTTGGAAACAGATAACTCAATTGCCTCTCCAGCTGCATATTACACTGCCTGAAAGTATTTGTTCATTGAGATTAAATATTCAATGGGTTTATCATGAACATGTTTAACACATTTTACTGGAGGATAAGTATTTTTTCATAAGTCAAAGTAGCTCCAAATCAAACCTCGAAACTGGATTCATCACTGGACTGCAGGTTTATGAGAAGTCATGAGCCAAGGAGGTTATGTTACTTTCCCCAAACTAAAATGTGAATGTCAAAGATAGATTTTCAATGTGGACAATGATTTGTGTAATATAAGTTAAACCAGCGCCTGTTTGTTCATAATTGTAACTTAGTTGAACGTCTGACCATATCCTGATACAAATATAGACATCAATTTATGATAATTCAAAAGAATTCACTCAGAGACTTGCACCACTATTTCCTTTCTTCTTTCTTACCTTCTGTTTTTTTCCCCTCCCCCTTCTTACCAGGATACCTGATAACTGGCAGCTATATAAAAAGTATTTTAAAGACACTGCATGTATCCTCTCAGGGAAGATTACACAGCAAGTAGTGCGTTGGTTTTCTTGTGTTACAGCAGAAACACAAACTGAGACTCTACTGATAATAATAGACTGTGCTATCATCTTTGTAACACAGTCCTCTTCATTTCTCAAGGGCCTTACACTAGTGCCTGTGTAAAGTGTACATCAGCATACAAGCTCTGGCATACTAGATCAAAGGGCAAGCAGGAATTGATTTGGATGCGTCTTTGCCGCCTGGAAATAAAAGACTGTAATGAAGCGTGTTTACTGCCAGAGCCCTGTGCAAATGTCCTCTGGGAACCATGTAATGTATAGAGAAGGGGGTGGGGGAGGTGTTTATTGTAACACACTGCCCACCCATAACAGCTTCTTGATTCTGACGGTGTTTCCATATTGCCCACATCAGATTAAGCTCGAAAAACAGGAGGTATCCTCCGCAGTCAGCAACTGTCAGGAACAACCAAGAGTGAGCACCATGTTGTGCATGTCTGTGGACAGTAAAGATGGAAGGAGAGGGAGAGCAACTCAGGGATGTGATAGTGGGGGCTGTCCACCAACACACTGATGTGCCCCTCATAAAATGAGTTTGAGCAAACTCATACTAAATGCCCTAAAGTTTTCTATTTTCATACACCAAATAATCAAAATCCGTTTGGGAAGATTCTCTTAATCCTGAGAGGCTCTAGAGGCTCCTCTTCTCTCACTAACATATAGGACCAGTATCTTTTAGAATTACCTTTAGAATATCTCATTCTGCTCAAAATGCTAAGCCAGAATCTGCACAGTAGCGATGGAGCCTCCGTAGCAAGGTCCCACTTATACATTCATTCAGACCTAAATGAGTGTGACAAATGTCTGCAATATTGATTGGACGTGTATTTTTACTATCAAGCATGGCTCCTCCACTAACACGGAGGAGGCAGGGTTTATGACCTATACTAAAGCCAGGTGGCTTCACTTTTGGGGAGCTGTCAAGTTGTCTATCTTAACATTTATTCTATGGTGCTGAAGCGGAAAGCTAGGTTCAGAAGTTGCCCTGAACGCCATAGTTTGTAATATACATGTTTTGTTTGCCATTACCATCATCAATGACCCTAACCATAACAGGTCAAATCCTATATTATTTCCAAATAATCTTTAATGACAAATTAGTTTTCCTTATCTTAAGGACCAATGTGGTTATTAAAACATATGTTATTATGTTCAGGGTGACGCACATTAATTGGACCTTTTACTGACTCACTAATTCAATATATTGTTGTCATTAATTCAAAATACAGAGATAGCAGATGTATTTCTTGACCGTGAATCACCTGAACTTATTTAGGTGAAAATGCCTTGTGGAATGACTGAGTGTCTTCCCCCTGTCCTGCTCCTTTGAGAAAGTAAAAACTTGGGAACTTTATGAGAAGATAGGCTATCCTTGGGCTCCTGGTCCCTGACAGAATCATAGCCAATTAGGCCAGCTCATAATGTGAACTTAATTAACTACACACTGGTGCTTTAATGGGTTGTGCTGGACTCTGCAGAACAAAAGAAGCAGAGCGTGACAGATGAGGGAATATTTGCTATCAATGCTTAAACAGATAAATATGTTTGTGAAGTGCGTTGAGATAATGTATGTTGTGATAGTATAATAGCATTTATATATAGGTATATATATATATATATATCGTATATAGACAGAGCTACCAACATACCTATAGCAAATAGAGGAGAGAGCCTGGGAGATGTAATAGGCTGTAGCGACACTCAATTGTTTTCCACTAGAAGGTAACCCCCTGTTGGGAATCGACATTAGCTCACTAAATAGCTAAACTCCAGTCAAACTAATCCCCCTAAGCATTTGCAAAGACTGGCATTATCTGACACCCCACATACTGCATTTATTCAAGCTGTTAGCCCTGGTCCCCTGGAGCCTGCTTCCAATCGGTAGATGCACACCCTCACAGAGAATAGGGTATTGACTGAAATCAATTTTAGGCCCATTTACTTAATGAGTTTGGTCAACATCTGTGTCGGTGTGGCCACCGTGCACCACGCTTGATTGGCCGGGTCCTGACAATGGCTGAGGCCAGTGCCGGTGGTTAAGGGACACAGAAGCCTCTGTGCTGCCATATCTTCTGCTATCTCTGGACAACAAAGTCTGTTCTCAGTTGTCTCTTGTTTAAGACTCAGGACATTGCAGGCATCTCAATAGACTAAAATCTGAACATGACCAACAATGCAAAACAAACTGGAAAAATGTATGTGTGGAGTCCAAGACCATCTGCACTCAAAGAATACACCATCAATGATCGGTTGCAATACAAGAGCTTTTATTTCTCCATTTGATTTTTATGGTTTAGCTACATTTATATTCTGACTCCTTTTTAATATTTGGTTGAGTGCAAAACTGTAACAAAATCAAATCAAATATGAGCATAGTGTAGGAGATTGGTCAGGCTACTGCTGACCAATTGCTGCAGTGTTACTGTAAATCCAATCTCGGTAAAGACAAATGATTCAGTGATAAGTGAAACACTGTAACTGTCAGAAATCACCTCCAGATCCACTAAAATGAAGACTGAGAAGATGTATGAAAGCGAGATAAAAAAAATGAACGTGCTGATCAAAAGGTGAGAAAGAGAGACAGAGGGTTAGAGATGAAGAGAAAGAGAGCGAGAGACAAAATGGAGGACTAAGTGCTAAATGGTGTGAATAATTGAGTTGGAGGTGGCAACTTAATGAGGTGAGCAAGAGAGTGATCACGAAGAAGGCCAAGACTCCCATTGTGCTCCCCTACAGGAGGACAGGCTAACACTGCCTGGCACATGTTAATCATGAGAGAATCACACGTGCACAAGCACGGCATTATAAACACTGGAAGAAAAGGCTTTCTCAAATTGGCACCTGTAAAAAAAAAAAAGAGCTGATGCAGAATTGGTCATGCTTGAGGTACAGCTCTCACATTCACTTAATATGCCGCAGGTGCATTCATGCATCAGTGTCAAGGTGTGCTCTTAAGTTTAGTCTTAACATTTTAGTGATTTACATGACACCTATATAACCCTCGCCTGATGAATCGTGCAGTGTCACAATGGTTTTACATTAGTGCATTGTATAGAGTGAAACAGGTACAATCAATGGAAGACTCTGCTCTTTGTAGCAGCTATCTGAGTTATGTACATGTACTGGATGCAAGTTTTAGGTTCAAATAAGTTGAAATTGTTGAAACTTTAACTCCCATTACACTGACCTTCATAGCACAGGAGCAATAGCATATTTGACAGAGAAGAAAAGATAAAGTTGGCAGTCTCACTACATAAGAGAATGGAAGAGTTGTGTGAATATGTGCAGTTAAATAAAACCAGTTTTTAGTCCTTGTGGGAGTTGTGATAAAACAACTGAAACTTGGCAGACAATAGAGAAAGGGGACAATAGGTTTCAAGATTAATGTTTTTTTTTTTAGATATTCCAATGTCTGATCTCAACGGACTGTAGGTCACAACATTAGACTTAGGTGCTGTACAGAGGGGCTATGTCATGTTCTTTAGCCCCTGCTTGACACTGGGCAAATGATGGTGATAATCAGGCATGTGCACAGATAGACCCCTAGCGGTGCTTAAGCACTGGCCCTTTTGCCCTGGATGAGAAAAGTGCCCTTCTGCTGGAGCTTTCTTCATTCAGCAATATTTAAGAAGAAAATATTACTCTCTCTGTCATCAATTCCCCCCAAATGTGTTTTGATATTTGACGGGCATTTATTTGAGTTCTTGTGAGAATTTCGCCCCGACATGCCCCGCGGCGCTCACAAGCGTGGTATATTAGTGTAATGCTGCTTATGCTTCAACTCTGTCAGAAAAGAGTAAAAACAATTGTGTGTACTGTGTTGTCAGCGTTATAGAGATTATGTAAGTCACTCTTGATAATTATGCACAACATTGATTTATCTCATTTACAAAATTTGAAGCATAATGCCAAGAAAAGAGAGACTCCAAAAGCAGAAGGACAGGGAACTGCAGCAAGCAGCTCAGGGTAGCAGCTCTCTTTTATCTTGGATCAGGCCATCAACTTGTAAAACAGATGAGAGAGAATCAGTAACCCTACCTGGTCCAGAGGAGCCCATCGCATCACTAACCCTAACCCTAACATATTATTTGGTTATTCAATATGGCCTTGTTTTGTCTGTTTTTGCCTTTTATTCATTTATCTATTCAAATCGATAATTTCAGTTATTTTTGTTAACTAAAATAAATATATAAGTTGAAAATATGCTACGGTGTTTTTTATTTATTTATTATTATTTTTTATTTCATAAATCATTTTTTGCGATGGGTGCCCTTTTTTGGGGGTTTGAGCACCTAACCCCCAAAATGTCTGTGCACGTGCCTGGTGATAATGATGATGATGTATGTTTGTGATTGAGGGAAATCCAAGCCAGACTAACAAACAGACCATAAATCATGTTCATCTGATACTAATTTATTTGTTTTTAACCGACAAAGAGTAAAGCAAATCAATTTGACATAAAGGGTTACAAAATGTTACCATAATAAACGTTCATATTAATTTTGGTAGAGTTTAATCTTTCAGATTTGTGCTTCATGTGTTTTATAAACATTTGTTTTTTTTTGTCCTTGAGGCTGTCTGTATCAGGAAATGTCCTTTGAACTGAAACATCATCTTCCACAGATACGTTTTAGTAGCACGGCTCTTCACATATACGCTGATGAGCAGTAACCTACTGTTGTAGCTAAGACACATTTGACACAACTCAGAACAAAACTGTGAGTGTTTGGTATTCAGAGGTTCTTCATATGATTGTTTCTCGAGGACACAGTAAACATCACCACATTTGATGTCTATGGTTTTTTGATGTTTGTTTTCAATAATTCATCAAATCAAATCCTACACTTTAACTTAAAACACAATCTAAATATTGAATGCTGGTACAATTTTAAATTTGTCAATCCAATCCTAGCTGATATTGGGCGAGGGGTGTTGACCTGCATATTGCTGGGCTGACATTCAGAGACAAAGAGTCTCCAGTCAACCTAACACCGATCTGCATTTCTTTGGGCTGTGAGAGGAAGCTAGAGCACATGGAGAAACCCACACAGACATTAGAAGAACATTCGTACTCTTCACATAAAGACCAATAACTGGGATTTAAAGTGGAAACATTCTTGCTGTGAGGAAACAGTGCTAACTAGTTTAAAATAATTTGACACTTTACTGATATTACACAGATAAATTTATAGGATGATGGATTGTGCTAACTAAGTAACACGCCATCAATCCTTTCTATACAAACCCCCTGGCATCCTTCTAGCTGTGAATCATTCAAGGTGTCTTTCACCCAAAGTTGCAACTGTTATTTGTAGCAAATGAGCTAAACACATTATGGAAACAGTCCTTTAAGGTTCACAGCAGACTAGATTAAAGAGCTGGAGCAAATAAAGGGGCGGGGGAGTTGAGTTGTGCTATATTCAGCAAAACTCAGAGTGAAATATCACTCAGGCTGACAAAGATACTTAGTTGACATTAAAGACTAATTGGCTGCTCAGGCGCTGCGGCTACGAATGCATCAGACTAGAAATGGTGAGGTCCAGAGTAACAAACTAACTGAGAGTCGGGATAATGAGGCACGGAAATAGAAACATTTTCTTTTAAGTAAAACATACACGGAAAAAACAATAAATAGCGTGTGTTTATTTTGTGTGTGTGTGTGCATATAAGTCAAATGCCTCCCTACTAAAAAAGACAAAAGCAATGAGCTCATAAGTGTGCATGTGTGTGTGCGTGTGCGTGTGTGTGAGAGAGAGAGAGCGAGAGAGAGTAAGGGAGAGAGCTTGAAGACCATGCCTTCTACTATGAAAAGGTGCATGTCTACTCTTTGGAGAGACAAATTGGAGACAAATAGAGATTTACCCTTGAAAATCTGATGAGAGGGAAGAAAGTCAAAGTTACTACATCAAGGTGCTTTGAAAAAGGAGCTAAGCATCTCATCAAGTTGTGTCAGTCTTGTCATTGTCAATTCGCTTGTGAGCAACACTAAGCAGAGGCGGCGCCTGAGTCAATGACAGGCTTTTTTCTTGACAAACTGCTGTGCAAAATCAAAAGAGGTAGTCTGTTCATCATGTACACTGATGCTTTTCAGATGCCAAGCAGTTGTTCCTTCTCTTGTGTAACAGTCACCTCTTAATATTTTGACTGATCACCATTAAACCAAGTAACATGGCAGGATAGATACGAACATTACAAATTGTTGGATAAGCAGGACCAGAACAGTTTGTTTGTGAATTTACATAAAGATTAGATAATTTCAGGCTTACTGTGAAATCCCACAGGAGGCAAAGTCCATCATATATGCAGTTACCACTTTTAGCTTTATTTAATGACATAAAACTCAATATGCATTGCCATTATACTTTAATAATAATTGTATGAATCTGGATAACCTGGGTTTTAAGTAACTGTGAGTGGGACTGTAAATGATTCTGCTAAAACGTATTGCACATGCGTACATTCACACAGTGGATGCATACTGATGGGTCTGCATCACATTTGCAATTTAAGATAACATGCTTGGTTGAGTAGATTATAAACAGTATAATCCCCAACACCACTGTTTGCAGGGACTTTTTAAGAAATTCCGCAAATACAACTTTAAAGTTGTGGAAGCTCCTCCTTAAATAGAACCCCACCTTGCCATATAGAGCAGATGGGGCCCAGCTATCTCAACTCTCATCCGACCCCTGCATGTTAGATAAACATTTTGAACAAGTGCTCCTGTTGCATTACAACGGCACACTCCCAGTACAAGTCCACCTGGAGATGTTTATGCCAGCATGTTTTCATGAGGGTAGTTAATACAAATTCTAAATGCTGATGCTGTATGTCACAGTAAGTTATTCCTCTCAGATGCCTTTGACTTCTCACTTTTAACTTTCAAACACACAAAAACAATACAATGGTAAAACACTCTAAACCTGTAGGTTATACCAGTAATGCTTTTGTGAAGGTTTCTATTTAACCAAATGTCACTGCTGATTATGCAAAGTGTATCTAAAAGTGCATCAATGGATAACATTACCAAAAAATGCCATGCAGATTTCTCTAACTACATTTCAAAGTAGTCTGGCCCAACCCTGGTTTGCAAGTAGGTAGCATATTCACAATTGTAAAGAGACAAAAGCAGAGATAAAATCAGGGTAACCACAAACATGAATGTTCTCGATGAATAGTGTTGTTGAGCTATAATTGCTCAGTGTGTAAATAGGGATGTGTTTGGTTCTGTTGTCAAGCCCAAAAATCAGGAACTGTCTGTCTGTTTTTCAAAAACATCCAATCATATTCAGCACATTTAGTTATTTACAGATATATCAAACAACTTTTTTACCTGTTGTGAAGTTTTGACACCACATGAAAGAGAAAAAGGCAAAGAAAGACATAGAAAATAATTACAATTTATTTTTGCACTAAAACATGCAGAGAGAAGTCAAAGCACACATATTATCTGTAGACATGGTAAATGAGTTTCATGTTTTGGATTTGCAAGAGCAGAGGAAAGCAAGAAAATTATTTGCACTATAATTACAGGTAACTGGCAACAACATGGCTGACATCAGAATTGATGCTGTTCATTTTACAGCCAAATGTTTTCAAATGATTCCTCAATACACACCACCTGTAGAGACAAAGCTAAAATAGTCTTGAATGAGGAGTCGGGAAAGGAAGAGGTAAACTACAATTCTTAGTGCAATGAAAGCCACCAGCATCCAGGAGAAAGACGGTGACATTTTCCAGATCAAATGTGCTTGTAACAAGAGTATGGAAAGGTCTCCAAGAGCTGCTGGTCTCATCACAAATACTGCAGCTTCAGTTTCTTAATGAATTAACATTCTAGGGTTCGGAGCAATGATCATTTTGAAAAGAACACATATATATTTAAATAATAATAATAACGATAACAATAATAGTAATACAGTTAATATAAGCAATACATATTACAAAATAAAATGTTCTTAATAGAGATATGTTTTAAAAAATTGATAATATTAATTCACATTTAAAAATAGTTATATTCCATGAAAAGGTATTAGTACTTCAATCAGACACTCCAAATATATATTTGGTACTAAAACAAGAGTAATTTTTTTTGTCAGCATGTTTGACCGGATACTTAAAGAACCAAAGATTTTGTTACATCACAGACAAAACATGAGAAAAATCTATAATGATAAAAAGGGACTAAGAACTTTTCTCTAGGGTTGACATTGTTGATCACACACTGTGATACACCACTGTAGTTAAGACTGACAAATCTCGACAAAGGGTTTCCATGACAACCATGATAACCATCCCAATGACCAAGGTGGTCACCTGACTTTTCTTCATCATCAGATGACAACATCAGCATGTCTAGGGGGCTACTATGGTTTATTACCCACAGCTGTAAATTAATGACATTCCCAACAGCCTCCGCTGCAAATTTGAGCATAAGCTAAGATGATGAACAAAGCAAAAATTTGACAGGCTAAATATGACTTAGGGTTAACCTTCTGACACATGGCGTATCTGATATTGCCTGGTTGTATTCATTATGTAATTTTCTAATTTTCAGCTTCACTTCCTGCTGATGTTCTTATTGTTTCTCTTATTTTCATTGACCTTTTGCCTAGGGATGAGCCAAATAGTCAGATGAAACGAGTATCCGGTACGGATAATGTACTTATACGAGCACGAGTACCAATCCGAGTAAAATGTGTGTATATCCGTACTTGTGATGAATGAAAATCCTCATTGGATAGCTGTGTCCGGATCATTCCTTGATAGGCCAGCCACACACAGAGCTCTTCCCCCACACAGAGCCTATAAAAGGTTCACTGCTACTGCGCCAGCAGCGCCACAAAACACAATCATCTTGTTGTCACAGTCACTCTGTCCACAGGGTTACTAACGTTTAACATTGTTATCTATGACATATATTCTCAGCATCCACAGGCCAAGTCAGAGTGCACCACGCCCCGGCCAGATGGACACTGAGTTAGTGCTCCTCTCTGTCACTCACTCACACACAATGTAATTTTTTTAAAGTAAACAAAAAAACAAAATGTTGAGTTTGAAAACTCATTGAGTTAGAATGTTGAGAATGAAAAATCTGAATTTTACTTACTACTTCTTAATACTGCATGTGTTGTGGTCATTGAATTACTGACGTTTATTCACTGAAGTTTATTAAAAACATGTTTTGAATAGTTATTCAGACATTATTATACATTATTAATGTACATTGTAAAATTAATACTTTCACAATTGTGTCTTGTTCGTGACTGAAGTAAATTGTATGGAAACTGTCCTCACCATATTAGCATAACCCCCAACCCCCAACTGTCAACATTGTTTCGGTTGGCAATAGCATTACTTTTTATGTTTCTTAGGTATACAGACTTGTTGCTTATCTTACAGATTGACTAACTGACCAGCATGGTTGTCCTTAGGCCCCTCTTATAGCTGATTATAAATCTAAACAAATTATTGGAGTGGAACATTCTCTATTATCAGTAGGAATCCAAAGCCTCATTCAATCCAATGAGCTTAGATAAGTGTAGGGTAGAGGAAGGACAGTGTGATAGTAGTGTTGGGGAGGTTGAAAAAAAATCATTTCTATTCAGAGTGTGGAGCAGTGCCTCCAGAGAGAGACACAGAGAGAGCTGAGGCAGGGGTAAGGTAATTAATGGTATTCAGGCCAGTCTAGGTGGGAGATAAGCTTTGTCCCTCTTATTGGGCACGTTCCTCAGGCCTTCCCATTACCATCACCAACATAATGACTATCTGAGCACCTCAACACACAGCATAGCCTCCACTATAGCCCTCGCTGGTGTATGGGAAATGGAGGAGAGACCAGAAACCAAAATGTCCACAAACTGTCCAGTGTAGGGCAGTTCAGAGCTCTTAAGTGGTGCTAAAGAGAAAAAGTGGTTCTATATTGTGTTTGTCCTCGCTCACCCTCGATAACATAATCATTTTCCTGAAGAATAATAATAGGTTCCAATCAAGAGCAGCAGGGAAACAATGAAGAAACCAGAGGAGTAAAACAATTCAAACCTAGTGGGATATTTGGTTTTCTAGCAAGATTATTTCAAGATGAATTCAGATCAAGTGGAGACTTTGTCGTGTGTTTGCAACATTGTTTGCGAAGCTATTTGAAATCCTCAATTTTCATACAGGACTATGACCTATTAAAACTGCAGAAGTTTACTCTCTGCAGACACATTTGAGGTAGCAGTGATTCTTTGGAAGCCTGGAAAAAAATATCTTTTCAGATGGGACTAGGGGAAATGTGCACTGCATGGTAAGTGTGTGTTTGTGGTTTTGTACACATGATAATCCTTTATGTGTCCCTGTATTTGTGTACACACAGGCTGTGTCCACACTCATTTTAAAGAAAACCAATGCCCGGAGTGATTTAAAATCTTGTTTCTGAAATATTAATATTTAAGTAACAATACTTTCAACAATGAGTTTGATATTTGTTCTGGTAGTTTTTCTTCAATCTTGTGAAGCCCTATGATACAAGCTGGGATTTTTTAATATGGGCTACAAAAATAAAATTTGATTGAATTTGATTGATTGAAATAATCTTTCAATACATGAATGAGGGAACACGTCACATGGTGTGCATGTTGTATGCATAATTACGTGCTAGCAAAGACAAGGTCAGCAGCATTTGTAATTAATTATCCCTGTTCTACTCAACACTGGTAGTCAGATCAAGAGGTTTTTTCCTTACTTTTGGGAGCTGCCATGTGACCTATCTTTATTTGTAGTACTTTGTGTGCACTTGAACAATATTCAAATTCAAACAAAAAATTGAAATGTTGAACTGTTTAATGCAAGTATGTAAACCAACACAATGACTGGGTGAGTCTATTTATTTTTATCCTCCTTAATTACAATGTTGCTTTGTTGTAGCTTCACGTCCTCTTACAGAAGGAGTAGTGTTTTATTGTTACAGCTCGACTCTTGTTTATTGTACAAAACACTTTAATAAAAAGCCTCTAAAAAAGACATTGTTTTCGTCCCCTGTTGTGTTTGTATGTCACACATTCCTGCTTATGTGCATGTGGGTGTTCCGGCATATGACTGCAGCTCTGGGTTTTTGGTCTCACAATGGATGTGCTCCGGTCCCCTGTGATGTGTGCATTTCAGAGATCGCTTTTTTCTGTGTGTGCTTGTGTATGTGTTTGTGTGTGTGTGTGTGTGTACGCCTGTGTGTGCATATACGTGTGTGTAGGTGTGTGTGTGGGGGTGGCTGGCTGAGAGAAAATGGGTCACGGGTGGAACAATAACAATTTAGAGAAGAAAACAATGAATGTGACTGTGACAGTTGAGGAAAATACATGGCTTTGCCTTTAACAAACTCCACTGAAAAGAAATGGACAAAACGCAGCCGAATAAATACTGGCACTGAGGTGAGATCCATGATGACTAACTGCAAAGCTGCGTAATGCCACCTGAACACAGGTTTATAACTTCCCAAATATAAAGTTTGCATTTATAAATATGCAACTAAGTTTGAATTGACAATATGTGTAGCCCATTTGCTAAGTGTGACCCTATAGAGCAGTATCCCTACATCAAAACCCAATGCTGGGTTTTATTACAGTTTAAATAAATGAATACATACAAACAGAATTTCCTCAATTCCTTTTACCTATTCGATGAACATGATTCTGAGCTGATGAAAAATTCTTTGACCCCAGCAGGGAAATGTGACTAAGTTTAAATGATCAGTGTTCTACATTTAATTAATCCTAAACCTAAACTCAGCTATAACTAATTTGAATATCTTGTTATAAGTCTTCCACGCCAATCCAGGAAACACCAACAGCCAATCATATTTGCTGTAGTTTACCGTGCTCCAGGGGCGTATACTGATTTTATCAAACCTAGTCCTAAAGACCAATACAATTATTATTGTTGGTGACTTTAATATTCATGTTGACAAGAATAAAGATAGCCTTAGCGTAGCATTTATTTCGATGCTAGACTCAGTTGGTTTCAGTCAGTGTGTACACCAACCTACTCATTGTTGTAACCACACACTTGACCTTTTATGATTGTACGGTGTCGGAATTGAACATTTAACAGTACTTCCATGCAATCCAGTTCTATCAGACCATAATTTAATAACCTTCGATTTTTCAATAACTGGATATATGCCACTAATAAAAAACTAATTTTCTAGATGTCTACCTGATAGTGCTGTAGCTAAATTTAAGGAAATAATTCCAATTACATTTCAACCCGTATTATCCGTCGATATAAACAACAAATTCTTTAAAAACCCGAGCTCCATTGAGATCGATCATCTCGTTGATAGCTCTGCAGACTCATTACGATTAACATTAGATTCAATAGCGCCTCTAAAAAAGAAAAATGTCAAACATAGTAAATTAGCTCCATGGTATAATTCCAAGACAAATGAGTTAAAACAATTATCAAGGAAACTAGAAAGGAAGTGGCGCTCCAGCAACCGTGTTGAAAATCTCAAAGACTGGAAGAATAGTGTTAAAGAATATAAAAAGGCTACCTACTATTCAAAACTAATAGAAGAGAATAAAAACAACCCCAGGTTTCTCTTCAGTACTGTAGCCAGGCTGACAGAGAGTCACACCTCCACCGAACCCAGTATTCCTCGATGCCTAAATATCAATATCTTTATGACCTTTTTTAATGACAAAATTCTAACTATTAGAAATAAAATCAACCATCTCCTGCCCTCAATTGGCACTAATACACCACCAACAACAGAAATCTCAGAAACAGCTGAGAATCCTACCCATTACTTAGACAGCTTCTCTCTGATCACCCGTGATCAGTTTACCAAAATAATCTCAGGTTCTAAACCAACAACCTGTATCTTAGATCCCATTCCTACCAAATTACTTAAAGAAATTCTGCCCCTTATTGATAGTTTGTTACTTAATACAATCAATCTGTCATTATCATCAGGTTATGTACCACGGTCTTTTAAAATAGCTGTCATCAAACCCCTTCTCAAAAAACCCACTTTAGACCCAGAGGTTTTAGCCAATTACAGACCAATATCTGATCTCCCCTTCATGTCTAAATCTTAGATTTTTTCAGCTGTATGAGTTTCTCCAGGAAAATAATATATATGAAGACTTTCAGTCGGGGTTTAGAGCCAATCACAGCACAGAGACAGCCTTAGCAAAAGTCACTAATGACCTTCTAATAGCTTCAGATCAGGGACTTGTGTCTGTCCTCGTTCTGTTAGATCTCAGTGCAGCATTCGACACAATTGACCATTAAATTTTATTACAAAGACTTAAACAGTTAATTAACATTAATTGAGTAATATTTCAAAAATTAGACATGTCCATTTGCGAAAAGATGCAGAAAAACTAGTCCACGCCTTTGTTACATCGAGACTGGACTATTGTAATTCATTACTATCAGACTCCAGCAGTAAGTCGTTAAAGACTCTACAGCTTGTCCAAAATGCCGCAGCACGTGTCCTGACGAGAACCAAGAAAAGAGAGCACATTTCTCCAGTACTAGCATCGCTACACTGGCTTCTGGTTAAATCTAGAATAGAATAAAAATTCTCCTCCTCACTTTCAAGGCCCTTAATAATATCGCAACATTTTACCTTAAAGAGCTGTTAGTACCTTATAAACCCACTAGAGCACTCCGGTCCCAGAATTCAGGCTTACTTGTCGTCCCTAAAGTCTCTACAAGTAGAGTAGGAGCCAGAGCTTTTAGCCATCAAGCCCCTCCTGTGGAATAATCTACCACTTTCAGTTTGTTTAAGAGTAGGCTAAAAACCTAGAGCTAACTATAATCATTGTATCATTGATTACAAGGCAAAAACCCCTGATGACGCTAAAACGCAAAGGGAATTTACGACACATGACACACGGAGCTTCACTTTCTAGCTTCTGCTTCCTCTTCTTCATCCCTATCACATCAAAGTAAAAGTCATTAACATCAGTACATGTTACTGACTTGACCCCTTCCCGAGTCCCTTTGCTTTATCGCCCGCAGATCCGGGCCCGCTGTGGCCGCACCATGGATTACGATTTGTGGATCGCGCATCAGAGGTCGCAATGGTGGATCCAGTATGGCAGATTCTATATTGTGTGGGCTGATCGTAGTGGTAATGGCAGATCCTGTGTCGAGTTGGCATCATATAATAGTGGTGGACCACGACCGACGCGGCGGCTAATGATGGATCCTAATAAGCGGCAGTGGACAATGACTGGACTATAGTGGCATGTCATCTGGATGGCGGATCATGATCTTGCTGGTTGCTGACCATAGACTATGATTGCAGCAGGACTGCTTGACATATAGTATTGAAGTTATCCTTCAAAATGTTTACCCTCATCAATCCTGCTAAAAACTTTAATCTTGATGATGTTTTTTCCTACACTTGACATCTATTGCACTTCTGTCCGTCCTGCTCACATGTGGCTCTCTCTGAGGTTTCTACGTATTTTTACCCTGTTAAAAGGGTTTTTAGTAGTTTTTCCTTACTCTTGCTGAGGGTTAAGGACAGATGATGCACACCATGTTAAAGCCCTATGAGACGAATTGTGATTTGTGAATATGGGCTATACAAATAAAATTTGATTGATTGATTGACATTAGTGATCCTTTAATCCAGCAACACCTGAATTGCGGCTGAATTACTATGATAGGCAATGTTGTTGATTCACTTATTTTGGAATTGATAAATATAAAGATTGGTTATATCAGTTTTGTTTTTCACAGGAAACCTGCTAATGTTGTGTACAGAGCTTTTTATAAACAACTTTGTGTTCTTCCTACCTAGTTTTTCTGCAATGAAGATTTTATCGTCAAAGCTTTTCATTGAAATGAAACTGAATTAGCTTTAGGATTGTGCATGTCACTTATTTACAAGTTTAAATGATCTATTTTACTGTTGTTATTTTGTCATATATTGCATGTCTGCTACATATTTCAGAGGTCTGTCAAACAAGCCACAGACTCCTCCGAACAAACTTCACAATTTTTCAAAATAAAAATCTGTATTTCTGCACAATGTCAGGAATTGCAGCAACAAAACAAATGTTGTACTTTTACTTTGAAGACAAATTACAGAACAGGAAGATATTCTGTGAATATCGTTGCCCTGACGACGATCAGCACCTGCCACCAGTCAGTCTGTTGGTTTAACTTGGTCCACAGACTGAATATTATCACACTACCCCCCTAAATGACTGCCACAGAGTGCTGGTCAACTGGTAATTAAATTGTTATAAATATAAAGCCGATGACATTTGACGAGGACAAATGCTTTACAAGTTTACAAGTATGTGTTATAGTACATACAGACAGACACGAGATTATTGAATTAGTAGTACAGCTGCAGTTTGCTTACCAGCCTGGGATTGGGGTGGACGACTCAGTTACCTACCTGCTGCACAGATCCCTGCTACACCTGGAGGACAGCAGGAACACTGTGAGGGTCATGTTTTTTGACTTCTCAAGTGCATTCAACTCCATCCAGCCTTCACTGCTCAAAGTGAAGATGGAGAACGTGGGAGTGGACCAACACCTGGCTGCATGGACAACGGACTACCTCACCAAGAGACCACAGTATGTGAGGCTCCATCACTGTGTGTCTGACGTGGTGCTCTGCAGCACAGGTGCCCCTCAGGGTACGGTGCTCTCCCCTTTCCTCTTCACCCTTTACACCTCCGACTTCACCCACAACACCACACACTGCCACATCCAGAAGTTCTCTGATGACACAGCCATCGTTGGATGTGTTCCTGAGGGGAATGACCTGGAGTACAGGGCGGTCATCACAGACTTCGTCAGCTGGAGTGAGCTGAACCAGCTTCAGCTGAACACCAGCAAGACGAAGGAGATGATCGTGAACTTCCGGAAAAAAGCATCCAACTTAACACCAGTGAACATCCAGGGATTGGACATAGAGGTGGTGGAGAACTATAAATTCCTGGGTGTTCACCTCTACAACAAACTGGACTGGTCTGACAACACACATGCCCTCTATAAGAAGGGCCAGAGCCGCCTCCATCTGCTGAGGAGGCTGAGGTCCTTCGGAGTGTGCAGGGCTCTCCTCAGGACTTTTTATGACTCTGTGGTGACCTCAGCCATCTTCTACGCTGTGGTCTGCTGGAGGGGGGGGTAGCACGGACAGAGACAGGAGCAGGCTCAACAGACTGATAAGAAGAGCGAGCTCTGTCCTCTGGACTCCATTGAGGAAGTGGGGGACAGAAGGATGTTAGCCAAGCTGGCGTCCATCATGGGCAACACCTCTCACCCCCTACATGACATTGTGGGGTCCCTGAGCAGCTCCTTCAGCAGCAGACTGTTACACCCACGGTGTAAGAAGGAGAGGTTCCGCAGGTCCTTCATCCCGGCTGCAGTCAGGCTCTACAACACCAGCACCACCTGATAATGTTGTAGTCCCTGTCGATATCTCTATCTCCACTCAACCTCTCACCATAGCTGTATTTGTATTTTTATTTTTCTTATTTATGTTTGTATTTTTTTTTTTTTTTTTACTCAGTTCACTACCATGCACAATAATATTCAACACTTAACATCTATATTTATATCATGGTCACTTAAAATGGTTACATTGCAATATTTATATTTCCAGTATGCTATCTTGTAGTATTATTTATATTATGGTCACTTACTTTTTAATTATTTTTAATTATTTTCTGTATCATGGTCACTACTGTTGCATATTTTTGTTTTCATTACAATAACACTTAACATCATTCCACTTTGTCCCCAGCACCTGCTTTTGCACAGTGTCTGTTTTGCAGGTTGTTTGTTTCTGTACTCTTATTATGTGTAGTTTTAGTAGTGTACATATTGTGATCTTTTTTTTTTATTGTGCTTCGGCACTGTTATTTTAATTCTGTGTTTCTATTATTGCTGTAACAAGTGAATTTCCCCATTGTGTGGATAAATAAAGAAATCTAATCTAATCTAATCAGCTGTAACCCTATTGTGTGTATTTGGGCCTCTCAGACCACACTTACACACAGAAAAGAAGTATGCGTATTCTTATATAGTACCTTTGCTTTAGATTGTGCTTCTCATTCATCTAAACTCACAAAAACATTCTCACTCATATGGTGATCAAACTACTGGGAGCAACTGTGGTTCAATGTCTTGCTCAAGGACATGTGAACATGTGGACAGGAGGAGCCAACAGCTTGTGATTAATAGACAACCTGTTCTACCTCCTGAGCCACAAAGTGAAATGCCAAGTCAGAGGAAAGAGGAACATCAATGCTTTACCTCCACCGGGAGGGTGTTCAGGGTATTTAGCCTTTTTACGGACACAAAGAAGACTCATTTCAATACTGTGATTTCACTTCTGCACACAGGATATGTTTTCATGTAGGCCCTTCACCATGACTGGGGTTGTTCACTAGAAACAAATCACGACATACATTATTTCAGGACGCTTTGATGTGGAGACCTAGAGAAAGCCAACAGTTCTAGTAACATTTAAACACTTTGTATCGAAACATTATTCAGAGTAATCCAGTTGTGTTAAGGTTCATGGTTTTATACGACGACACACCAGATAGCCGCCCCACAATGGCTGCTAAACTCTCTTCTTTGTCTTCCTTTAAAAAATGTGAAGGCAGAGCTCTGTCTCAATTGTCTTAGTGCCTCCAAGAAGTGCTACAGAAACTGCACCTCATTGATTCTTTATTATTGCTCCTCTCATGATGACATTTCTCATTTTGTCGGTTCAGCTTTTTTCCTCCCCCTGATTTCAATTGCTGATTATTCCGCATCAGTCACCACTGATTTGATGAGAGAGCCAATGGAGTTATTGCTTCCCTAACCCACGTTATTGCCCTGCACTCCCCCCAAGCCGGGCGGGCTCAGACTGCATGCAGAGTGGCAAATAATATCAACAGTGCAGGCGGCCCAGATTTTGACACATCAGCAGAAGGCTGTTACTGATAGAGCACTACACAAGCCTGCACACACACACACTAACTGGCACACACTACAGAAGGTGCACCGCTTACAATCAAAACTGAATGAAGTCAGTTTTTAAGAATCTTGTGCTTGAGAATGAACTGCAGTTTTGATCAAAATGTTTACGTTTCTATTTTTAAAATGGTCTGAGCTCATGGAGCAGGTGCTTTTAGGTCCTGTCTACTTCCACGTTTGGCGAATGGATTGAGGAAAAACGTTGTTGGGTGTTTTTTATACATAATATGGAACAAACCAATTAGAGCTCCAATTTTTTTTAAAAGCCAGATGCACTTTGGTGGATAGATAATTGGTGGATTCATATTATTATTATAACAAAAACTTAATCTTTCTGCTATTAGCAAAGTAAGGCCCCTAAAGCTTTGGTTCTTGATTTGTGCATGAAAAACTAAAAAAGTTATTAGAAATAACAGGTTGACAATTGAAACCGGCATTCAGAAGATTCAAATGAACAAATGATTGACATAAAGCTGTACATGGACAGAAAAAAAGGAAATATTAAAAAGTTTTTATAAATATATGAAAACTTTACAGATTATCTGTCTTGTGTGATTATCAAGTGGGCGGAGTTAAGCAATTATGTCCCAGGTGAGATGCATTCAGGTGTGGTGCATTTCCAACTAAAACACAGTATGAATACAGGGGTTGTTGGATGTTAACATATAAACATGTACAATCATACGGTGTGCAGAAGAGTAGACCATCCATCCTCCGTCCACCCACCAAACCCCACACAACCTACCAAATCACTTCATTTACATAAAAGACAACCAAAACTTGTATACACAGATATATACAGAAGGAATTGATTTTCTCTCTGCTTTGCTTGTAATTGGACACACTGACCTTCAACTTATCAAATATGCAGCCCAGTCAACTTTTACACTATGGTTCGAGTACAAGGTAAAAATAAATAGTATTATGGAATATATTGAACAATGGATGCAGCATCCATCTCTTTTCTACATATTCCCAAAGACGTTAACTGTCACCAAACCACACATCCTCTTACTGCATTTGGATCATTTTTGCAATGCTGTGCATTCTCGCTGTGGATTATACGTTACATAACTATGCATTATTATGTCAAAATGGGATTACAGATTAATTTCAGAACCCAAGTCATTTCCCTGAAGTGGCAGGACTGGTTGTTCTGTATTTGTGAAGATTTGCAAGTAAAAAGGTGAGAAATGTATCCTGCCTTCTAACGCGTGATGAACCAACCACACGGTGTGCATTTACACTCGGAGCGAAAGTGAAATAAAAACAGCATTTCCATGAACAGCAAGGTGAACTGTCAGTGAATGTGACTGCATTTAGCAGGTCAGACTGAATATGATTTGCAATTAAATTAACCTTGTTTTGGTGCAAACATTGCAGCAAATCCAAAGAGATGGTCTTCCATTCATTGTTCACTATTGGAGCAGGTCCAGGTTGTTCATTAATGGCACGTTCTGGATGTTTGCATTTCATTGGTTGTAAGAGAACGTTATTTCCTTTCACAAATATTGATTTAACTGTCCAAACCAGAAGAATAAGATTTATGGGGATTAAGTGGTGGTCCCCTTAAAAAGGTCAGCCACACAGAAATGTATCTATTTCCACTGCCAAGTGGAATAGAAATTAAAAGCTGAGTCCTTTCACTAATATTGGCAAATAGTAATACTATATATGCTCTAAAAGGTTTCAAATGTGTTGAACAAATCCCTTCAACTGCAAACTATGAGAAGTATAGTAAAACGCAGTGTTCTGCAGTATGAGCGTCCCAATCCTTGCAACACATAGCACTGAGCTAATGCTCACTTCTACCTCCATTTCTACAATGTTAGTTAACCTACTTCCAGAGCAAACACATGCTATAGCTGAAAACTACAGGATAAATGTATCCATTACAGTCTAGTTACAATAGTCTGGATCTAATTGATTAATGGAAATGTAAAAATAATATCATACATAAAATAGCTATTGGCTTCTCATATGGTTGCAGTATAATTTACTGTAAAATAGAGGCTATTCAGTTTTTTCAGCCTCAGAGACCTGTAATTGGAAGAGCATTGTGTCTGTTCTCGTCAGTGGGAGTTGTTGCAGCTAGTTTGAGTCCGAGTCTCTTTTCTATGTGATCAGCATACCAATTTTAGAACAAAGAACAAGATGAAAAATATCCCTTGCACTTTTGAATGTCTTCAGTGCTATTTCATTCATTTAATTTCTATTACTTCACCAGTGGATGTTACTGGGTGTCCGCGACCACCAGCGGTCGGACTGGACCAAGAGCCAAATGGGCAACGACTCTTTCTCCACTGAAAACAAAATCAGCGAGGAATCAAACGGCTTACTTGCAATTGAAGCAGCTGATTTATATGCTTGTTATACCTTAATAGCATAATTGGGATGCAATTAGGGTTTGGTCCAGTTAAATCCCTGTGGAGTTTTCCACAAGTAAAGATGCTAACGTCTGTTAGATGAAAGGAAGAACAGAAAGAAAGGAACCAAATTCCAAAGAGCAGAGATTCTGGCACAAGCTCAATAATAATAATAATAATAACACATATTTGCACTTTCTTACAATGCCTAAATATTTACAAACATTAGAAGGATATTTACTCATATGGCAAAAAGAAAATATCTTAATCTCATCTGTGTGCATTGCAACACCACCAACACAAAAAAACCTGAACCACAAATAGAGGACTGGCCTCAACCTTGATAGTGCATAGTAACAGTATGTCTTTCACAGAGCTTTGACTTATACTTCAATGTTATATCCATTGATATCTGTGAGAGGTGAGGAGAAGGGTGGTGATTATCTATCTCTGAGGTTGAGCAGGGAATTATGGGTATTGTAAACTATAGGAACTCACATACATTTTTTGAAAAGTCTGGTTAAAAGAAACAGCAAAGACCATTTGTTTCACAATGAACATTAACATTGGTACCCCGACCTCTGCCTAGCAAAGGACTTTGTTGCTGGATGTACCACATTACCTCCCTTCATCCATTGCTCCCGCCATAATAACGATGGCCACTAGAGGTCATCTAACAATATAATTTAATAATCTGCAACTATTTTCACAGACCTTTGGGGGGGGGGTTTAAAGGAGGACAGTCTTGTCTGTAAACACCTTCACAACACACAGAGACACAAACATGCATACACTTAGTTTTAAGTTAGCTCTTTTCCATTCCAGGTGCCAAGACTGCAGGGTGTAGAACAGACAGAGTAGAGTGTATTGTGTACCAAATCAGTGTAGCCACATCCTTGCTATAATCCATTTAGCTTGCCTCCTCCCTGGCCCTGCTGGGAAGACGTGCGACTCAGCAGAGTGAAACGACAGAACAGACTGCATAAACCAGTCCTCAGAAAAGACCTCAGAAAATCCAGGCAAAAAATACCATTTGCAACTATTGTCTCTCCAACACCATAGCTTTGTTGAAACGCCTCGCACATTCTCTAATCCTTTAAAGTCAAGACTCACATCAGAGAATTCTCTTGTGCTTTGTGATTGTATCACTCCGAATGCACCATATACTTTAGATTCAGTTTTGCGTGGTACTTCTTCAAATATTTCATTACATATGAGAAATATTCATACATCTAACAAGCTGGAAAAGATGTTTAAATCTTTATTATATGATATCAGTATATGACTTCAGTCCTATGATAATAGTATTACTATTTAGGATTTTGACTAAGTTTAGACTATTTTTCATGGAGGAGAACATCATTTGGAGATTATTTTAACATTTTACTCAAAGTTCTCAGTGGAATTTATGCCCATGCTGAGTAAAGCAGTTATGATTAGATTAACTACGATTGTTAATAACAATTTGCATATATTAAATACTGGATTATGTTATTGTGATGACTGCAGTAAAGTGTGTAGGTATCCCAGGGAACACATTTGCTGTAGTAACCTACATTGACTAGAGTATAGTGTACACACACTGCTCGTTGCAGTTTCATTGTTTGCCTGCAGACACGGACGACCTGTTGCAGAACAATATGTGTCAAGTTTTCTCAGTTTCTGTTATTCTTGATCAGCTGTAAATTTAGGTCTTAAAGTTGAGATTTGACACAGAGCCATAGGACACTACATCAGGTGATAATGCAGAATCTTTAGTGTCACAAATGCTCTTACAATTTGTCACAATTTACAAGATATGCAATAAGCTTTTGAATTGAGTTATGAAGTTGTTTATTTACTTCCAAGCAGCACTGGTTTCCATTTATTTTACTGAGCTATAAACCTAATGTGGGAAAGACTTTGCAACTTGCCAGAATTCGGTAATTTATCACGGCGCACAACACATCCGCTTTTATTCTGCAAAGTCACAGTTTTTGTTGTGTTGTAAAGCATTTTCAGCACCACAAATAAATGTGCACTCACAACTGCTTTGTCATTATAAAAGTACACATGTTGTTGAGGACAATATATTAATTAGCCGGAAAAACCACAGTGGTAAACAGTAATGGATATGTGATGTGTCTAAACATGCTAAGACAGCGGAATGGTCCTTTAACCTGCTTTGCTTTATAAACCTGCCAACATTTTTTTCGAAATAAAACCTGAGATTTCTGCCAACACTGATAACATTTCAAAAGGCCAGTCTCATTATGAACACTAAATGGAAAAATAAAACCTCCACACACTGTATATAATGTACTTAAATGCTCTTTATGGGCTTACATTTTTCAGACTTTATGACTTCCCGTGGCTTGTTTGCCTGAATAGCATCCTATTGGCTGCTATCCCCCAAGCCTCTCTCATCAGCCCCGATGATAAACGATGCAGCTCCACGCCTCATTTCACATTAGACCCAGCAAATCGTCAGCAGGACAGATTACCGGGACGGTGAATGCCGGCACCCTGGGTGTAAACACTGTATTAATCACAACCGGCCTCTCTGCTGGACCGCCTCAACCAAGTCTCCTTCCCTTCACCCCCTACACACACTGCTGGCACGCTAACATACATACATACAGTGCAATGGTCCAGCTGTGTATCAGCCCCCCCCATGATATTTCACACTGTGTGCACCTGCCAATTGAAGGCCTGTACTTTAGGGACAGAGATGAGGATTGTGTGTGTGTGTGTGTGTGTGTGTGTGTGTGTGTGCTTGTGTGATAGTGTTTTGTCAACAGGGAAAATGGGGCAGCGTCAGGACCAGGACCTTAGGGCATGGGGAGCAGCACACTATGATAACTATCACAGCACCTCAGAACCTGAAACTGATTTTAAACAGATTCATGTTTTATTAGGTTTATAGATCAAAACAGCTTCTGGGAGAGGAAGACTTGTCCAGTCAAAAATTACAACAGCCACTAACACACGCACTGGGGCGGCTGTGGCTGAGGGGTAGAGCTGTCGTCCTCCAATCTGAGGGTTGCCAGATCGATCCCCAGTCTTCCCCATCTGCATGCCAAAGTGTCCTTGGGCAAGATGCTGAACCCTGAATTTCCCCTCAGAACAACAAAGTGCTGCTAATAGATCCACTGCATGAATATGTGTGTGAATGGTTCAATGTCAAACTGTACTATAAAGCGCTTTGAGTGGTCATTGTCATTATCAAAGTAGTGGTTGTTCCTCAACACACTCGCTTTTCTGTTGTACTGATGATTCAACTAGTCAAGTTTAATGTCCATCCTGTCTTTGGAGGTTTTCAAACACTGAAGTGAAATTTAGTTCCAGAACCTTCTAAATGAACCTAATCCCTCAAATTTGCATCTTTCCTAAAGTGACAGTGAAGACACCAATCTTTATGAACAAACATAAATACTTTTTTCCCACCAAAAGAACAGCTCAACAAGACTTCACATGATGTAAATAGACGCTGAGTTTTCTTTTCTCCTACACTTTGTTTGAAGAGAAAGATCTTTTTGATAGTGGACAGCTATAGCCTCCATTTCTAAGTGGCCACGTGTTCACTGTGTGTTCTGCACATCACACTGTCTGAGCTGATGCTGCAGTGACAGAATATGGGATGTTAAATCATGATTATGCTGCTGTAAATGACTGCATGGGCCAATAATGCAAAAAATGGATGCAATTTTACTAATGCTGAAGATTCCATTACTGACGTAAATATATACGGTGTCATAGGAATGCAAAAGATCAAAAACTCCCGGTTCAGATATTCAGATCAGCAAGAGAGGGAGACAAAATATAAGTTTGGTTCCTACTTATTAAATAACTTAAACAACAATTATAACAAGTAACTTTGACAACATTCAAGGTATGACATTTTTCAATAAAGTTTTTAACTAAAATATTCAATATTTAGGCCTACTTGTTAAATTGAAGTACAATATGAACAATTGTGACCAGAAATACCCTTTTTTGTTGTTGTGTCTACAGTGTTTTTCATGAATTCCTGATAAGCCCCGAATAAATTCGAAGTTAGGCTTCTGTTCTGTTGATTCCTTGTAGAGCTAACTGCAGTGCCATTTGCCTCAACCTCAGTATCCCACTTGCTCACCCATCAAGGTTGTTTACTGTCCTCATAGTTTCAGATTCAGCTACGAGCACACAAGCTCTGTCACCTGTCTTACCAGCTCGGACTGAATCAATTCTGTGGGAAGCACTGGTCTAATGTGCCGGTCCTGCCTCTGGCAAATATGTAGCATAGATGTATTCCCATTGTCATATGGCTTTCTTGTGGCACAATTCCTACATAATGCACTGGGAAGCCCAACTCACGTCACACACAACTACTTAGATTTAACATCATCTCTGGAATTACATTTTACAGTTATCAATCAGAAATGACAGTGACATTTAAACTGTATTTTACATTGATATGTAAAATTTGCAATTATTCAGCGGTTAACATGCACTCTGAACAGTGAGGGAAGAACCGCACAGAATGTTCCAGACTGTTCAAGATCAAGTGTCGTCCATGACACAACTATATCTTATTTCAACCTCATTCACTATGAAGCTGTATTTCTGCAACCTTGCAACTTTTTTGCCAGTAGCCGTTCACCTCTTTTCATATAACCACTATGATAGTGTGTTAACATCTACATCTCTGTCTTTTCTCTTCCTGTAAATCACTTTCTCTTTCTGGATCTAATGATAATGGATGTCGAACCTTTAGCTGGCTCCCAGTGGCCTAAGATGCCCATTTCATCAGTTAGACCTACAGGCGTACTTTCAATGTTCAGCTGCTCGTAACTGTCAACGCTGCCACAGGGCATAATGCACATTTAGTGCTGAATTGGCTGCTGTAAATGCAAATCAATATCCAAGATAATTCCCTCCATAGCATTATCTTATGAGTAACATAAATATAATCAAATCAAACAACTTCTGACAACTGTTTCATGCATCTTTGAATACCATAAACGCACAATACATGACAGCTTCAGAGTTTATGAAAGATGTACTTTTCTTAGATAGACCTAAGCTTGTGATCTATCTCTGATACCAGCCTTTGATGGAGCTGTGAGGCTAGAGACAACATAACTGTGTCTTGGATGTTCACAAATCACTATGTGTCCCAAATGTTGGAAGTACAGTACATGAACATGGACACACCCAACTATGATGTCTGCGTTTCTTTCTTTCCAGTGAATTGAAAAAACGATTCAATTACACACCGAGTGTCGTAACCTGAGTTTAACCATTTTCACCATTTCTGACGCACTTTAATTTCCGAGGTAGGCTGTGGGAGTGTGTGTGTGTGTGTGTGTGTGAGTGTCAAGTGGGAACTGAACATTGTTCAGCTGTGAAATTCATGCAGTCCCCTTCAAACCCTCAAGGAGAAGCTGTAATTTATTCTGTGAAGCGCTTCTACTTCTGAGAACACACATGCACATGTACATGCACATACAGTATACAACACACACACACACACACACACGTACACAGTGTAAAGAAAAAAACTTCTCTTTAACAAAGGACTACATTAATTAGCAGCACAGGGTTCTCTGCCACTCATCTCCAGGGGCCTCAGGGCTCTATCCCAGGAACCCCATAGTCTCCTCCTTCCCACTGCCACCCACCCACAATGCATCTGTCCCGGGATTTACCAGCACCTCGCAAAAAACACCTTCACTGAAACTCAGACACAAACAGTGCTTCCAACATATTCTAGAGAATTAAAAGACGTGATGATTTTTTTTAAAGAAGTACATTGCTGAGTCTACACACATAGTTGTAACCTCCTCCCATCCGGACTTAGTGTCATTACACAGCTGTCAGTTTCTTCTCTTATGCAACAACAACCACATCACTGGGATATCTGAGGGGGGGGGGGCTAGTGGGTGGGGGCTATGAGATCAAATACAGACTCATTTAATGGGGGCTGTGCTTTCTGGCTAATTGGACGAAGCTGGTTTGAGAAGACAAATGGAAAAAGAGAGCTCTAAGTGTATGTGGTAGTGGAGAGGAGGATGCTTTCATAGAGGAAAGATATAGAGGAAATTGCATCTAAATCTTACGTGATATTAATTAAATTAGAAGTGATTGTAATTGACTATGAAGTGAGGGTAAATGAAAAGCAGGTTAGTTTAATGAAATCACAGCCCTCTGGGGTTGTTTATTGATAAGAGGTGAGGGCAACATCAATACTTGGATTGGCACAACTGAGCGCTCACCCTTTGAATGAACCCGTAATTAACAAAAGCACATATACATATTACCATTTAGTGAAAAGATAAGCTGATTTCACTTAATGTTTCACTGAAGACGTACTAAACAAACTAATAAGTGTGGTACACTGAAACATTTGAAAAGACACCAATTAAATTAAATTGTTTTTCACAAGAACTTTTTGCCTCATTGTTGAAGCGAAAATGTAGTTGTGTTACAGGCAAATATAATCCAGATACCGACACTTCTTGATGATTTCTTGAAAAGACATCTGGCTGTTCAGCTGCTATATGCTCCAGTATGTTGCAGTGTTCCCAAGCTAAAGCTGCTAAAAAGAAGCTCAACATGCATAGTTTATTATTTTTTCTCTTAACAATTGGCATGTATTTTCCACTATTGTATCAGAGTATTTGCACCTGACCCAAGTGTGTTTCTGACAAATACGAAAAATACAAAATTGAAAATGGCATGACACAGCCATGGATAAAATTATTGTACCCTTAATCCAGCATGTGTGAATAAAAGATTGAATCTTATCTAATTAAATACTGATTTAATAAACCATTCATGATCTAAACTTTTTGGCATGGCCAACAGGTGCAAGTTGGCTAAGTGCCAACGGTGTACCCTCCAGGTACAACTTCTATGTTCGCTGAGGAACTTCTAATAGGAGCAGGGTTGGCAGCCTCTTTGCTGCAGAGCGCTGACATTCAGCACAGAGTTTGAAAGACTTGGACCAGAGAGGCTGAGTTAGTGTATATGCTGCATGAGTATGAATGAACAGAGAAACTTAACCTGGAGAAGACTGCAAAATACTTCATGCATCAAAAATAAGGATGCTCAGCGGAACAACAATTCACTGATCATTGAAACATAACATAACACTGTAACTTTTTTCTACATGGCTTTTTTCAGTTTCTTTGGAGTTATGGACACCTGTCATTTATACATATTTATGTATAGAAACAAAGATTTTCTAGAGTATAATTGTCTGGTGTCAACCCTGGTATTTAGAGCACTTTCACTGAGAACAGCTGCATAGTGAATAAAGTGAACTGAAACAGTAGAGTTGTGGGCTGTATTTACAGTATATATATATATATATATATATCCACTGCTTAGTGTGCAATATTTAAGGGAAAAAGTAGAAGTTTAATGGAAATAACATCAGTCTTTCTTTCTTCACACCCAGCAGGAAGTTCAGAGGTAGTTTTAAAATAAGAGTAGTTAGCATCTGTACCCAGGGGCTCATTGTCTCAAGAGCATCATATTGTGTGTACAATCCAGCCCACACTATATTATTTCATGATTAACAAAAAATGTAAGGAAGAAATTATGCAAATATCACACCTTAAATATTACCTGCAGAGTTTTCTAAACATTGATTAATAAGTGGGGGCCTGCTACAGTATCACTACTTATAGAAAATAATGGTTAACATTTATTTTTTTCAAATTCATCCATGTAGAAATGTGTGTTGTGCATTGGTGCACTCGGCCCCTCCTTACCCTCTTCCTCTTGACTAACATGATCATGCATGGGGGAAAGAAATGATGATGATGTAAGCTTTTTCACACAGAGAAGACGTCTAGCATACAGGAGCTGCAACTAACTATCAACTGCTTGTTGCAAGTGGACAACGTAAATATTAATTCTTTAAGTTCAGACACTGAATGTTTACTCCCTCATATAGAGGAAAGAGAAATACTTTCAAAGACAAGGGTATCGACCTGAGGAGGCACAGAGATATAAGCAAAATCGTGAAACACATGTGGGGAAAGCTGAAGAATGTGATAAGTTACCCAAACTAATCTTCTTCCATTACTTGCAGACTTCAGCCACTGCTGCTGAAGCTGGTGAAGCAGCAAGAGAGGGTCAGGTCGGAGTAGATGTCGCTGACAAAGACAGGAGACAAGCAGTGGGAGGACAGTAGCCAGCATGCTGCTGTCAGAGACACAGGTAGAACTGAAGCAACAGTTGATATTGACAGCAATTACTGAGATAGAGTTGGGTGTATTTTTCAGTTAATTATATTTTGTTCAGGTATTTCATTCGCCAAAAAGTAGCTGTTAAAAAACATCAGTGGTATAATTTAACTGAATAATAAATGCTATAATTATTGCAGCAATTCTTAAACAAATGAGATGCATGGAAACATTATGTTCGGAGTGATTGACTCACCCAACTCACAAAGCTGTGCAGTGAACAGCAGCAGCCTGAGAACTGAAACACATTAATGTCCGTTATGAATTAACTATGATATCTTGCTCTTCATACAAGAATAGGTTTTAACTTATCCCTACAATCAGTAAAGTGCATATGCTAACCATCAAAACCATTTAAAATTTTATTTGAATATCTCTGACCAGTCAGGACTACATCATGACTCTGGACTCTAAATACGTTCAAATCTCAACTCAGGCTAAGTATCTGTTCATCATTACAGGCTTCCTAAGGAGTCTGTTTGCACTAATATATGCACATATAATTGGCAATAATGCTGTGAAAGTGAACATATGCACATTTTAATGCCAAGACAATTTCTGGCCATGGAAAATGTTGTTTTGAACTAAACTGAATTGCTTTATTCTGTGACCCCCTGCTGTATGTCTAGGATCATGAGTTAATGTTATGTGCATTTCCCTTGGTTGGTAAAACATTTTTTTTTCTTGGACAATGTCCCCATTTTTCTGACAAATCCCATGATATGATATGATTTGTATGACTATTATATCTGGTGCTTACTGGAAAAGCAGCAGTCAGAGATCACAGTCAGAAACAATAAATCAAGACACAACTGAATTTATCAGTCTCTTCACTTCCCACAAACTTCCAAACTTGATTGTATTCACTATCCTGAGATATAAAGATATTGAGCAATGCCAGAGTATTGTCATGGCCTGGACAAAGAAAAAGAACACTGGCTGAGGGTTGTGCGAACAAACAGAGTCCTGCATGCTTTCTGATCTTAGGAGTCTGAGTTTGTTACGGCTGTCAAATACATCTGTGGCTGTTGCTGCCCAGGCACTGCTCACATTCATACAACAATACAGTCGGTCAGTTAGTGGAGTGAAATTGTTAAATAAATGTCTTACACTCAAACACTCACACACACACATACTCACACACATACACATTGAGCATCTTGCCTAAACTCAAGAATACAGTCACCATTCAAGATGTGTCCACCTTTCCTGTGAGCAGTCAGTGAAAAGAGAATCCGACGGTACGTTTTTCCCGATGGGGGTGAATCAGAGCAGCAGCAGTTACAGAATTATGATTTGAACACAGAGTCTAAATGTCTCCAGTTGATGCCTGTAACAATGCATTTGACCTTTCAGTCCCGTTTTATTTTCCATGCTTCAGGTTACCTTAGCTTTACATGCATATCTATTATTTTTTTAATTTCCCCTTTATCTTGTTATAACACTCTGTTTCTCCTGAAGTCAAACATCACATTTTTGTGGGATTAATATTTGTCAGCAAAAAAACAGGCGGACAGCAAAACTCTACTGCTTGTAACAACCACATTCACCTCAACCAAACACGGCTCCACAAACCAAGCGACTAAATCCGCATGAATAAAAAACACACTTATTGTACATAACCAAAACATCTGCCACTGACTTATTCTACTTCAATCTGTAATATGAGGTGAGAGTCTGCAGATTCCTGTCGTAGTCCTATACTTCACTACAATCAAACTTTACTGAAGCAGCATCCAGAAAGAAGCAAAAACAGCATGTTGAAGTCAAACAGCCATACGCATAAATTATGTATTAACCTTTCCTTTCTCAACATAAACTGTCTTTAAATCAATGTCTTTTAAGCTTTTTTCATTTTCTCTTTTACCATAAAATAGGAAATGTCTGTGTCACATCAATGTGTATGCTCTTGTGTTGTCGCTGGCATTGATTTGGAGGCCATTCTTTTTGCTCTTAGAGTTCTCCAGAGGGGTAAATTATTCAAAGACCAGTAGACTGCAGAAACATCTCTGCTGACACTCAATGGGAGCTCAGCCGACCACCCACTTACACTCACAGGTTGCCCTTGAGCTAAATGCTTATGTGAGCCTTCTAACCTGCTCTCAGTTATGATGTTAACCAGATGAAGTTTTGCAGAATTTTTTGTCTTAAAGCATTGACGTGACATGGAGTCAAAGGCTCATCAAAGTTACTACAGCTTCTCCTTTGGAAAATGTTTGTCTCCTCCAAGTTTCATAGAAATATCCATCCAGTGAAGATATCTCAGCCTGGACAAAAGTGTTACAGTGTGTCTTACGTCTCACACAGCATGTCCATCAACCCAATATACTGTAGCTACACAGGATACAAAACCTAAAGTGGACTTGGTCACTGTGCACGGCCAACACATGGGTAACCTGCACTTAATACCAGTGTATCCTGTGTACAGAGCGGCTTTCATAACCCACTCAATTGGCTTGAGTTGCAGATCACCACTGGAGATCAGTCTGTGTGAAATGTGTTCTCACCAACTGAAAATATTCCATTTGGATTAAGTGAGGGGGTGGAGTGTAAAGTGCACAGAATATAAACATCATTACCCCCCCACTTGTTTAATGTCTGTTTCAACTACTTCCCAGTTCCACTTTTACATTCTCACACAGCTCCTCCAGGTGATGGAAAGTTGTGTCTAAGCAGCTATAGGTCAGTGTAAACACAGGTCACCTGAGGTGCCTGGGCAAACGGCTAATGCTGTGGATGCTACTGTGAGGACCGTCTCGCCAAAGAGATGGTTGGATTCTGATATGTCAGCAGTGAGGCCCTGCATGCTATCTGAGTCACATGGAGAGCAGCTCACATTCCTTCCTCCCTCCTCCTTCCGCTCCTCGCCTGCTATAAAGGTCAGTGGGATAATTAGGGCTGTCTGAGGCTGGCTTATCCCTCCTCTTGTCTGTCTGAGACGTCAGCTGCATTTTTCAGCTGCCCCTGTTCCGTCCTTCAGTTACTGCCCATCACTCAGGTTGGCTTAGTTTGGATCAAGCCTTACTGGCCTCACAGGAGGGAGAGGAGTGGTGGTGTGGGTGGAGGGCAGGCTGGGGTGGTGGGCTGGAGATACGGTAAGTAGCGTCAGCATTAAGACATTTCATTTTAGCAGGGCACTAACCTAATTAGCCCTGCTACCCCGCCACGCATATCTGCAATCTAATAAGTAATTAGCATCCAGCACTGCCTCTGCCTGGCATGTGGGGAGAGACAGACAGAAAAGAGAGAGGGAAAGAGAAGGAGCGCCTCTGGCTATTTCTCCTGCCTTCTTCGCCTCCTTCCCCTCTCTTCAACACATCTCCCCCTGCCTTTCTGGCTCTTCATGTCCCTCGCTCTCTTCCTCCAAACAAGCCTCCTCCCCATCTCTCCCCCATTCCTCTCTCGCTACACATCTACTCTATTTTTCTCTGGTTTGCGCCCAGAAGAAAACCAAAAGACAGGAGGTGTATGAGGAGGAGGGGTAGGCTTCTTTTCCTTTCATGCACCAGGGGGTTCGGCAAGCAAAAGTTCCAAGAAATCAGGAGCAACAAAGCCGGTGGGAAGACAGAGGAAGAGATTGTTCTTCTACTTGTATCAATTTCAAATTGATACAAGTCACAGACCTTGAAGTGAGTGAACACATTTTGGTTGTACTCTCTTGCAACCTGCAGGGTTTCAGACACTTTTGCCACCTCGTGTCAGAAAAGAATAAGATGCTAAACTCCTCCGTAAACCTTCGGCAGAATGTGTTTTATGAAAATGAAATATAAGGCATACCTAATAGTTTCTTATCTTGCCTCATAATAATTAAATATACAGATGATTTTTTCTCTCTGTGTCAACAAAAATCAAAAGAGATTGTTGTCTACTCATCCATGGTTACAGTAGAAGCAAAAGCTGCTTGTTGCAAATGTAGCGTGATTTTCCATTACACAAAATCACTAATATGTGAAGCAAAAATAAATATGGGTTCATTTTGGGGCAAACAGCTTTATCACTGACTCCATTGCAGCTATGGATGTATTATGATATCTCAATTGTGACAAAGGCAACAAACTTTCCTCTTATCCTGGTCTGTTTCCAGGCTGATGGTCCACTGCACATGTGCATTAGTGTCTCATAGACTTGAAATTAGGAGGAGTCATTAAACAAAAGGTATTCTTACTGCTGGGGGGAGTTTATACAAATTTTATAACTTCATGGTTGAGAAAATCCCAATTCAAAAAGTGATAATGACCTTGTTTTCAGTTTGAGACATCCTGTCATCAGGATACCTACTTTATAATTCTGGTCTACACATAAGATCATTTGGGCCACAGGGGACATAATTCATTTTAATAACTCGACAAGAGTTGATAAAAGCTTTGTGGCTAGTAAACACATTTACAGTTCCTTCATTACAAAAAAAAATGCACTTTCTATTTATACTTCCTGTTCAAATCAACACAAGTAGGTGGGGATGCGCTAGGTTGTCTTATCCCCCGTTCAAGTATAGATATTTGGATGTATGGGAAAGTGCTAGACTTTTAATTTAGAGCTTGAGTCATTGTAGTGAGTGGAAGGTTCTTGCAAATATAGCAGAAGCATTTGTGTGAAACGTGAGTGTCTGTATAAATTCAATTCACATTGATACAGCAAGATGAAAGAAAGAAATTTCTGCCCTGCAAATGCTGCAGCTATGGCTGTTTTGTTATGATTCATTTTATTTTAAGTTCACTACGTACTCTGACTCAAACAGAGATACTGGAAAGGCATATTGCAGAGGGACCTCGCCCCATCCTAATAATAACACTATAACACTGTGTATGCACACAACACTGGCTCTAGTCCTCTCAGAAGAGCAGATGTATCAGCTCTGTTAACACTAACCTGCTCTCTGCCCATGGAACTCACAAACACAGCAACGCTTAAACTGTGTCCCCAGATGCACTTATTCACTTTAGCACACAAAAAGGATATGAAGCACAGCAAGGTCTCAGTGGGTTTTTATCATGTAGTGTGCATCAGCACAGCAAACGGCAGAACGATAGTAGAAAAAGTTTGCCCTGCACAGCCTGACCGCATCTTTGCAGCTCAGTTTTTACTGACCGATTGAGTAAGGGGCCCACAAATCTAAACTGTACCCGAGCCAAGATATTCTAGCAGCCCTCATGAACTATTAGTACAAAGGCTTGCTCTTTTTGTAGTGCCTACATTTTATTATCAAAACAAAGATGCTGAATATGAATCTACTACCAGCAGTGTGTCAGCTTAGTTATACACTGGAAACATGGTAAATTTAGGATGGCTCAGTCCAAAGGTAACACAACACATCAGCGGCGGCTGTTGCTGAGGGGTAGAAGGGACGTCCTCTAACCTGAAGGTTGGATCCCCAGTCTTCCCCGTCTGCATGTCCTTGAGCAAGATGCTGCGCCCCAAATTGCCCCTTATAGAACAACAAAGTGCTGCTAATAGATGCACTGTATGAATGTGTGTGTGAATGGGTGAATGTTAAACTGTACTGTAAAGAGCTTTGAGTGGTCATCAAGACTCGAAAAGTGCTATATAAATACAAAATCATTTACATCTATACCCTAAAACCTACTAATCAATACATAGCGTTTTATTGGAACTATCAATGCTGGAAGATTTTGTGGCTGAGAACAATCAGACAAGTTATGAATAATCTTATCATTTAAGCCGATAAGCAAAGAAGAACAGCAGAAGAAAGCAGTATGATATGCAGTTATCAGGTATAATAAAAATTACAGCAATAACTACCACAATGAATTGTTATAAACTGGAATTTTCATGATGTTTGATCATATAATGCATTGGTTATTTTTCAGATCAGGCAATCATAATACTCTGTTCTCTGACTTCCTTAAATTGATTTAACCTCAAAGAAATGTACCTTTTTATAAAGAAAAAAAACAAGACTAATAGGACATTAAATTCCTTACAAGCCTTTTCAGGAAATGTTTAAAGACCCCAACTTCCCTACTCCCCCATTAGGAATCAGACAAAGGAGGCAAATGATAAAAACACCAGTGCCTATTGTTGTGCTAAGCATCAATTCAGGTTGACATGTATTGGAATGTAAAGATATACCATTGTCCTATTTCTTTCTTCTGAATCTGTCAATGCTTTAGACAAGCAGCAATGCTATCATATTTTCTGTCAGGATTGGCACGTCCCAGCAAATTCACCTTGACTGCCTCTCTGGTGTTCGATGTGTGCTACAAACTTTAGATGACTGTCTGTGTGTATTGCCCTGAAGACACCCGAAATTCAAAGTGTGACCAAGAAGTAGCAAATAGTCTATTCCTGTTAAATTCAGGCCAACAGTCTTTAGACTTGGATATGACAGGTGGGACATTTTGTCAAGTGAAAATCCACAGCGAACGTAGGACTGCATTTGATGCATGCATCCAACAATGATGAAAGAGCATTCATGTAAAAAGAAAAGGCTGCAGGGTTTATACACTAAACTGTCACACAGTGGAGAGGGATAAGTGCCAGGAAAGACAGGGATGAGAAAGTGTCAGACTGTGTGAGCAGAGAGGGGAATGCAGCTCCTGTTCTCCTGTCCTGAAGTTAAACTCCTGTGAATGAAACTTTCAATTGACTCGTCCCACATGTCCTGTACTGTGGGCACCTGGTTACATTAGCAGTGTCCGAGCCTGATTAAGGACTTCTGCCTGCAAACACATTCTAATTTCCAGAGTCTACATTTCACTGGGACCAAACAGCGCCTGTCACGGTCACAGGCTTTCACCGCAGTATATAATGGCCTTTAATTCCCCCTCCTGTCCTCACAGCAACATCTCATAAATCATCCATAGCCCATGTGGTCCACCTTGCATTTCACAGAATTTAAATCAATTCTTCAGTGGCCGTGTTTCCTTGCCATTTTCTGTGATGTGAAATCAGTTGACAAAGTGCTCCACTCACAGTCAGAGTGTGCCTAAATAGATGTGGTTGTGTGATCAGAGATTCAGGCCTCCTGTCTATCTACCATGGCCCTGAGCCCCCTGTCCCCAGGAATTCACTTCCCTGTCAGCCTCTGCGGCTCATCAGGCTCTTTGATTGTCCAACTTCGGGGAGATCTGAGGTTTTTCAACCACCGCTGCAGTCTTCAATAGCGCACACCCCAGCTATCGTTTTTGCTGACTATCTCTGCTCTGATCAAATAGACACCCAAATGAATGGGCTTTGGGTTGAATTCAGAAGGAGTCAAAAATTTGGTATGCAATCCTTAGGTCTAGTTAGGTCAAGTCTTGGAAAATTTGATATTTTCTTGGACACAAACACAGCATACATCTGTAACAAGTCAAATGTTTTCTAAGCCAACACATTTAATGCTCCTATTTAGAGAAAAAAAACAATATCATAAGAAGTTTTCTCGCACTAGATGATTACAGATGCAGTTGTACAGTTGCCCTGGAAAAAACCACACCACACAGCATCAGAGTGTTGCAGGACAGCGATACCAACTAAATGTATGCTCTGAAAGCAATGTTGTCAAGCAGCGCTATCTCTTACACTCAGCTGTGACAACCCGTCATCTGTGATACACAAACAGCTGCATTTGGGGGCTGGGAAAGACATCAAGGCAATCCTCATTCAGCCAGTCAATTGACCGAGCCAGCATGGTAGGGTGGAATAATGCAGTAGCACATCCTGCCGAGGGGAGATGGACAACCTGCTTCATTTTTCACTAAATGACACATTTGCATGTTATGAACATGTGTATGGGTTCATGTGAGCTAATATTACAATTATGGGAATAAACATCATCATGGCCATGGATCCTAATATGTATATGCGATGCCACTGGATGTTGCACTTGACACCAGCACCTTGGACCCAGAAATGCTTCTATGGACACTTCCACCCTCCCTTGGCGTATTATTCAGAAAGGTGTCACCGTCACAGTCTATGGGTGTATAGAATAAATGGTTTTGTATTTATATAGCGCATTTCGAGTCTTGATGACCACTCAAAGCTCTTTACAGTACAGTTTTACATTCACCCATTCACACACACACATTCATACAGTGCATCTATTCGCAGCACTTTGTTATTCTACAGGGGGCCATTCAGGGTTCAGCATCTTGCCCAAGCACACTTCGGCATGCAGATGGGTCAGACTGGGGATCGAACTGCCGACCTTCAGGTTGGACGACGACCACTCTACCCCTCAGCCACAGCCGCCCTTACAACTGAGTTTTTCTGTTAAATGACAGACAGTTTAAATCTAAACTGGTAAATGGATCCTGTCAGAGTATAGCTCCTGTATCAAGACATGTATTAGACCCTGTCATGATGGAAAAATACTCTCCTTCTACATGTTGCCTAGCTGTTTCCATTAATCCAATATCAGATGTTTCATTCAATTTGTTTTGTGTAAAGAAATGTTCATGTCTATAGAAAAGAAAGAGGGCAGAAGCTGCCTGATGTGACCAGGATAGATGCAGTATCATAGTAACATTCAAACAGTGTGCGCCTGATTTTTACAGAGACACATGTTCAGTATGTTCTTTGTAAAGGGACCGAACACATCAATAAAACAATTAAATACAAACCTATGTGATGATATCATAATAGTATTATTCAGCTAAACGTCAATCAACTCTAGACTTCACCCAGAAAGGCCAAGTTGCCCAGACACACCTCTATCTCCCTCCCTCCCTCCCTCCCTCCCTCACTCATACACACATACACACACAGTAGCTCTTATCAAATAAAGTTACTTTACATGTTCATAACGTCAAGCATTTCCATCCCTTCCATACTCCCAAAAGTCTTTCTTATTGATCCTTTTCTAAGCTACAAGATAGAGATGCATTTCCTTTCCATTTAAAATATTGTATATTTATTCCATGGCTACTTCTCTTCATCCACTTTACAACCATACACATCAAGGAGCTGAAGCAGTTCAGCCTCAATCTGCACCATTAAACGTGTTTATGTGTGAGCAGGTATTTATTTACTGCACGTTAGCCCATACTACAAAAAGTGATTGTACATACAATGGTTCTAATTAATAAATTGATGTGTTTCTATTCATATACTGCATTTATCACATTTTCATTGGATGTTGACAAGTCTTCCCTTTGAATAAGGAGCTGTATTTCATCGGGTTTCATTTAATGAAGGCTGAATTGCACTTAAAGTTGCCCAATCTTCCAAGACAGCAGGACCACAATAAGCAGCAATGCCTCACAGGGAATAATTCAGTACATTACTCTAAGCTGTCATAGCAAACAACGCTTCACAGGGACAGAGAATATCAAACTTTCTTTTTTCCAATATCTGCTGTGGCTATACTGTATTATTTTCAACTTTTGGATATTATGAATATTTTTCTGCATTAACAGCAGGTTGCCAACAAAGCAGCCATGTTTTTGATATACCGTAGTCCAAAATGTTTGTCCAACATGAGAAGAACGTTAGAAATGGATGAAGTGGCTGGGTAAAATGAGATCCTCACTCCATCTCCATGCAGACCTGCTGTTATGTATCTGCACAACACTCAATAGTATGACTAACTTATGTATTTCTATACGACAAAATGTGTTCAAACCTGGATTTCTCAACTCAACAGTTCTAACCCTGAAGGTTAGGGCAGTATGATATGCAGACAGATAAGTCTCTGTTACTTTTGTTGATAACAAACAATATATTTGTAATCAGTCATTATTCATATACATTCCCTTCGGACTTCCCTCTATCTAATTTAAAAAACTCTGTAGCTAACAACCATGAACTACAGAGTAAACATATTCAGCAAAATCCACATGCATCGTTACCTTATGTTAGGGTTAGTTTGAATTATTCTTGTTGCAGGCCTACAGTGTTTTGGGATCTGGGGTGAGATCTTAATAGATCCAACAATGGAAATATTCCATACACATGCACAACAAACCATCAGACTACACTCTGTTAGGTCTTTTCTGTTGGGTTTCTGGAAAACTTCAGACTTAAAATAGAGATTGTAGGCCAAAAAAGTTCAGAAAACATTCTAACCTCAATTTCCAATCCACATCCCAAAACACAAATAACCCCTTGAAAAGTAAATCAAGATGTCTCTTAAGCTCTCCCCAGCATTCCTCACAGAGATAGATACAGCTACAATACAAGCACACATATCACACACGATGATCACTACACACTTTACTGTGAGGTTATACACTCATTAACTCCTAATCAAGCAGAGAAGGCGAAAGATGGGAAGAGATGTAGTGTGAGAGATACTACTGTTAGGACTGTTAAACTATCAAGAGACTCATTTAGACAATCTGAAAAACATTCAAGAGTGTCTAAGACCTTACAATTCATATAGAGACAATTGTAAGTCCAGTAAAGACCATGAAAAACCAGTAGACCAATTAATTGCATTTTTGGATGTTGAAAAAAAAAGTTAAGAGAATTGAAGACCAGTTCAGGCCACCAAAGGTTAGCAGCAAATATGGGGCAACCAAATTAAATCATATTTTCTTCAGAGGTAGTCCCAGTGTTGTAAAGTCCAACAGATCAGAGTGAAAATATATTAGACCTGTTCTCGCAGGGCTTTAGTAGCATGCTGATCTGGGAAGAAATTGGCTGCAACCTGTGGACGGTTTTAAGTAGTTTAAGAAATGCAGTGAGTGCCAACTATTTCACTGCATTACAATAATCTGAGAATTTCTCTATTCCAAGCAACCTGCATGCCTGCAGGCTTCAGATTAGTGAGGCGCTACTGTATTTTTAATGCTGTAAAAACTCCACACAGTGCAGTTTGGGTTACAGCCTTAATGTGGAATGCATAAGCACAAAGGGCATTCTGGGTATGATGGGGTTGCAGGAGTTCAAAACAATGATTAGGTTGTAATAAATTACAACTTGTGTGAATTTTAGAGGATAAGACATGTATGAGCAACTAAACTGTCTGTACACTGGTCAATTAAACTTTCATACACTCATCTGCTCTGCAGCACATTTTCCAGTCCTGGGCCACTTAGCACACATGTGTTCCCTTCTCCTTCAGTTTACTCAAGCATGTACAGTGGGCGCAAGCCGACTGGAGGGTTCATGAAAGATACATTAATGCACACTTGAGGGAGAATGTGAGGAGAACTGCTGGGACCCAGCCTACCGCACCAGGACAGTGTCATTTCCAACGCATTTCATATGGACACTTGGACTCCACTGATTGTTTTTTTGTGGTCTGGATACCCTCTTAGCTCTATTCCCCAAAATGCAGGGGAGTATGATAAAGTTGATGCATGAGTGAAGCACAGCGTCGTCTGATGATGTGTGGTCTCGAAGAATTTGATCTGTAATCAACCACACCACAATCTTTCCCTAACCTCATGGAAAGTGCCAGTGTTGCCTAAACCACAGAAAGAAATGCTGGGGTCTGGTGCAACAGTTATGTCCGGTTCCCCATGCGTTAAAAAAATGTAGGCTAAGGGCTCCTAAGGGCTCCTAAAGTGAGAAATCATATGTGACGAGTGAGGAATGATAATAAGTTGATTGCACATAAAGCCCAGAGGTAAAAAAACAGACAGGGCTGCATCACATAAAAGAGAAAATCCTATACTGATCCCACTCAGTGTTTGCGTGGACAAATGCAATGTTTTAGCCTTTTTTAAGGGAGGAGCTGCAAGCATGCCTTCCTCGTAAGTCTACAATAAAAGGTAGGAGGTCGCGGATGCAGAGCAAGAAAGGTTTCCCCCAGTGACTGATCGCTAGTATTTCAGGAATCCCATATTCAAGGTTAAAAACGCTATCTCAGGATCCCTTCTCTCTATGCATGGAATGGGTCGCTGGAGGCTACACTCACAAGGAAAATTCATCATTTTGACTTAAAGGCTCCAGTTTTACCTCCTTGTGTCCTCAAGGCGACAGGGTGACATGCTGTGTGTACTTGCAGAAATGACAAATATATACGCTGTCTTGTGAAAGAAATGTGACTGTAAATAAGGCAAACTTAATAGTTGTGCTATATTTAGCTGATTTGACTTTGTCCCAAAGCCTATAGAGTGCTGATATAACACTACTAAAGTTTAAAACAGGAGAAGCACCACCTGTGTCACTTGAGGGTGTAGGTGATTTAATTTAGTTTTTCAGTCAAATAAAGAGATCAATATTTAGATTACGCAAAATCTATCTATTTTGCTCACTACACGCTGTAGTCTGTACAAAAAAAAACTGTAGTTTGAGTTTGATATTGTCTGTAATATGCCTATTGTTGTCTGTTAAATGGTTCAAATCTATAGCTTTCAATGGTGGTTGTGTGTTTTAGTGACAACTCCGTGTTGTGTGTAGTGTCGGTAGAGTGAAGCACAGGAGACCTCCTGTCTAGTTGAAAAACTTAACTTAGCTGTTCACGGTGTGAATGTTCCATCTAAGGATCTGTCTTCTAAACTATCTATAAATTTTCTCACAAAGGCACCTGGAGAGGAGGTGCAATGACCCACTGTACCAGACCCAATCCAAAGAAGATAAATTGGGTTTTACATAAAGGAAAAAGATAATTGTCTGTTCTCTTACCATGTAATGCTATAGAAAGCAAACTCCAGCCTCTTTTAAAAAGTCTGACATATCAAATCTTTGAATGACATTATTTTTCATATTCTTATTCTTCACAGTGACCATGCATAACAGTACAATATAGGGGGAAATTGCACACATGTGTCTCCTGAAATAGTGCAGCTATTATATCAGGTTTACCACTGTTCTGTACAGTAAAACAAATACACTAGGTGCTGTTGTGATTATTATTATGAAAAACATTGTGTTTCCTTCACTACAACTGTATATGTCTCCACTATACATCTTTTTTCCTCCACACCCATGAGTGGTTTTTAGTGTGGAATAAATTAGGAGACATTAGGTAGATTACAACGTACAAAGAGTAATCATAGCTGCTGATGCCTTTGAGCAGTTGCATGGATAGAAATATCTACTGGGACTCTGCCAGACATTACAATCGGGTACATTGTTACAGTAAATGTTTATGTGGCTCTTTAAGTGTTCTGTTAAAGTCCCTCCTGACTAATAAAATCCATATGGTGTGCCTTGTTAAAGACAAATGTGGGCACCCAATGGCTTGGCAAAAACCAGCAAGGTTAATATGTGTAATTGACTGGTGTAGCATTCACATAAAGGGAGCAACCTTTTTAGCTGTCCAGATGACACCTTTTACCTCCATTAAAATATTGACCACTCACTGCTTACAAAATATGTCTCGAAAGAGCTGCAGAGATTCTAATAGTTTTAACAAGTGTACCTTTGGTTGATTGCTGTCTGACCTTTTTAACACCAGTTCCTGAAATAAATAAAAGTCATACACTAAGACCAGTTTTGCCAAAGTGAATGCGTGAGGCCAGGCCTGTTCAGGATGCAACGACAAAGTGGAATTATACATAACATCTCTATTTACACCCTGTTATGTGTAAATATATTATTTGCGGGAGCAGTTTGCAGTTTCATGTTCCAGTGCTTTGTGAGGAGACATACATCACGCTGTTCCAGGCTACTCTTTCTGTTTAGCCCTCTGCCCTCTGAGGGCTAAATGCAAGCCATGCCCTGAAGTTGTTGCATCAAAGAAACTGTAATATCAAAGCAATATATTTGAACAGCAGCTGTGATTTTGCAGGAATCCTCTGTGCCCATGATTTGTGGCTTTGTGCTCAGGTATACATCCTCGAGGCCCAGCTAAGAAACCTGAGAGTTCAAGGATTTAACTCCCTGAGGGCAGCACATTAACAGTGTCCTCACAAAGCATTCTGACCCCTTCACTTTCCACACACTTTGTGCTCTACATTCAGCCCAAAACTGAGTCACTCATCGTGTTTTTAAACAACTTTATAGAAGATGAACAATGGACTCTCACATTTACACAGTAATCCAGCATTTTGTATAATTTAGTGTGTTGTAGAAACTCTGGTAGTAATTACAGTTGTACTTTGCACAGCTTGACTCACACACATTGTGGGAATATGCTCAGACAACTTCTAACTAAAAATCTCTCACATGGACTCTTAGAACTGCTGAGAGGGAGGAAGAGATAAACGTTTACCTCAGGATAGCTTTCCTTATTATGTTGTGCTACAGCTGAACAGTGTAAACAAAAACACACAAAAAAAGGCTCAAACGAATATTGCTCTTAAAAAAAACATACATAAGAGATTGTGCTCAATGATATTAATATTATAGGATCAAAGAAAAACGGCAGACACACTCCTCTTATTAGATGTGTAGTCTGAAATTTCGGGTTCTAATGTCACAGGGAAAGAAACTGTTTCTAAGTCTGTTTGTCCGGCTATTGAAAGACTTGTACAGTGCCTTGCATAAGTATTCACCCCCTTTGGACTTTTCTACATTTTGTCATGGTATAACCACAGATTAAAATGTATTTCATCGTGAGTTTATGTAATGGACCAACACAAAATAGTGCATCATTTGGAAGTGGGGGGAAATATTACATGGATTTCACAATTATTTACAAATAAAAATCTGAAAAGTGTTGAGTGCATATGTATTCACCCCCTTTACTGTGAAACCCCTAACAAAGATCTGGTGCGACCAATTGCATTCACAAGTCACATTAGCAAGTCACATAATTAGTAAATAGGGTCCACCTGTCTGCAATTTAATCTCAGTATAAATACACCTGTTCTGTGACGGACTCAGAGTTTGTTGGAGATCATTACTGAACAAACAGCATCATGAAGACCAAGGAGCTCACCAAACAGGTCAGGGATAAAGTTGTGGAGAAATATGAAGCAGGGTTAGGTTATAAAAAAATATCCAGAGCTTTGAACATCTCTCTGAGCACCATAAAATCCATCATAAGAAAATGGAAAGAATATGGCACAACCGCAAACCTATCAAGAGGAGGCCGTCCACCCAAACTGAAGAGTCGGACAAGGAGAAAATTAATCAGAGAAGCAACCAGGAGGCCCATGGTTACTCTGGAGGAGTTGCAGAGATCCACAGCTGAGGTGGGAGAATCTGTCCACAGGACAACTATTAGTCGTCTACTCCACAAATCTGGCCTCTATGGAAGAGTGGCAAGAAGAAAGCCATTGTTGAAAGGGATCCATAAAAAATCCCGTTTGGAGTTTGCCAGAAGCCATGTGGGAGACACAGCAAACATGTGGAAGAAGGTGCTCTGGTCAGATGAGACCAAAATTGAACTTTTTGGCCTCAATGCAAAACGCTATGTGTGGCGAAAACCCAACACTGCCCATCACCCTGAGCACACCATCCCAACAGTGAAACATGGTGGTGGTAGCATCATGCTGTGGGGATGCTTCTCTTCAGCAGGTACAGGGAAACTGGTCAGAATAGAGGGAAAGATGGATGGAGCCAAATACAGGGAAATCCTTGAAGAAAATCTGATGCAGTCTGCAAAAGACTTGAGACTGGGGCGGAGGTTCATCTTCCAGCAGGACAATGACCCTAAACATACAGCCAGAGCTACAAAGGAATGGTTTGGATTAAAGAATGTTAATGTCTTAAAATGGCCCAGTCAAAGCCCATTAGCCCAGACCTCCGTCCAATAGAGAATCTATGGCAAGACTTGAAGATTGCGGTTCACAGACGGTCTCCATCCAATCTGACTGAGCTTCATCTTTTTTGCCAAGAAGAATGGACAAACCTTTCCATCTCTAGATGTGCAAAGCTGGTAGAGACATACCCCAAAAGACTTGCAGCTGTAATTGCAGCGAAAGGGGGTTCTACCAAGTATTGACACAGGGGGGTGAATACTTATGCACCCAACAGATGTCAACTTTTTTGTTCTCATTATTGTTTGTGTCACAATTAATTTTATTTTGCACCTCCAAAGTACTATGCATGTTTTGTTGATCAAATGGGAAAAAGTTTATTTAAGTCTATTTGAATTCCAGTTAGTAACAGTACATAATGGGAAAAAGTCCAAGGGGGGTGAATACTTATGCAAGGCACTGTAGCTCCTCCAGAGGGCTGGGGTTGGATTGGTTGGTGTGTCGATTTACCATAAACCAGTGAACAAGCAAACAGTGATGTAAGCAGGCAAAATAACTAGAAAACCCAACTGCACAGACAACCAGTTGGGTTTTTACTTTTCTCCTAGTTCAACTATCTGGTGAGAATGAAAACATTGTGAGAAGGCCAAGATGCAGGTGTGGGAGACAACAGCAGCAGATAAACACCTTGTTCTCTTTGGTTGTGCTGCAGCAGTTTCAATACAAGAGGAGAGACTGCGGCACACAAACAGAATTCTTCTCACACAGGTGACTGCTGTAGCACCTACTTCAACTGCTGGCAGGGTTTCTTAAATAACTTGATAACTCCATTTTCTCCTCTGTTGGCGAAACTCTTACAATTCTGCTTCCTCCACTAAACAGTTTTCAACTTGAGAGTTCTCTCTTCAGAGCTGAGCTATTTTTTGAATGATTTAAATCTTTGTAAATCTAATTTAAATAGAGAAGAAATTCTAAGAAAAGTCTACAGGTTATCACAATACAGTTCTGCGACACATACAGTGTGGCCCGATACGGTTGGAAGCGTCTGCCACCTCAAGGTCTTTACACTGATGTTATATGGAGTCTAACTTTGTGCCTTGGCAGAGCTACTCAAGGACAGAGAGACTGTAAAATAATCTGTGCAGTATTCACTTGTTAGCATAGAAGTTAACCAAATATAATCAATCGTAAACCACTGTATTACCCAATCACTTGTTTTAATATGATAAAAAAGTGAAGGCAGGGGCCCATGTGATTAACACCAGATAAAGGCAGTGTTTCATATTGCCCTGACCACTACTTAATCTAAACTAACTGCATATAATTTCAATTCAGAAGCTATCACGAGCTTTGAAGTGATTCCTCCCCCTTGCCATCTTTATATACCTGCAACCATGTATTGGTTACTAGCCATCATAAACTTGATAAACTATTGAAAAAGGAAAAAGAAATAGAATCAGTATCTCTGAAAGTTATTTTCAGTGTTAAAGCGAGCTAATGTTAGCTGATTGTTGTTCCTGGCAGGCCAGCAGTCAAGCAAAAGGTACAGCAGTGATAGTCACTGGTGTACAGAGTAAACAGCGGAGGGAGGAAAAAGATGAGGTTAAAAAGGAAACAGTGGACCTGTGAAATGGAAATCCAGTCGAGCCTGACCCCCTTCCCGTTCTGCCGTTACTATTTAAAGTGATAGCTTTCCTGTTACACGCCACACTCGAGCCCATGAATATTGCAACAACCAGCAGTTTCCTGTAATGCTGAAGACATCTTTTTCCGACTGGTATTGATGGGGATTGCAACAGGGCTTTTAATGGAGTGGAAGGAACGGAGAGATGACCCCCATCTTTAGAATCACACACCGGAAGAAAGAAATGTCTGCCAGTAAGAGTTGAGATGAATCATGAACAAAGGCATCCACAACCCAGTCACCATGCGGGGACATCCTGGAGCTGCTGTCCATGGCTGCGGGTCAACACCAAAACATTTAATTATGTCAGTCTGAGATGTGAAGCCTCCACAGGGTACCAGCCTCAGAGACAGTTTGGTAAAAAAAGAGAAGGGAACGAGATAATCAGGCGTCCTGATTGTTTTCAGCAAAGTTATGACAAGGGATGCAAAATGTTTCCCGATAAGAGTTTCCTCTGACACAGACCTATTCATGAAGTAGGTGAGAGCAACTTTAAGTGACAAATTTACATACAATAGATCAATGCAAAGGTATTCCTCACGAGGCCTTCTATTGCAAATGTGTCATCCAAATGTGAAACAGTGCTGAAGCATTATTGATTTTAGGTCAGGTTGCTAAATGTAAAATACTGATGCTACCAACAGGGAATTCCGTTCCAGTGAAAACAAATAAACAGGTGCTTTGGCTTAATAAGAGAGTATCCTTCATTGTTCAATACTGACCTATTTAAAGGTTAACATAACTCTTTCAAAGCTCTCTTTGTGCAGTAAAGCAGTTCAGTCTCACATTTCTGCACAGTGGCTATTTTTATACTTAGATAAATGCAACATTTGAAGTTCGAAGAGTTCGACAGCACATCAGCGCTCCACAGAAGCAGTGACTTGACCACACTTCAGCCCAATCCCATTCCACCCATTGACCCTACCCCTATCCATTGTTTTCAAGGGTTAGCTTGTCCCTTGAAATGGAGTTAAAAAGGATAGTGGTTTAAATCTTCACCTGCAAAATTTGGACAGCCCTTCAAGAAGCAATTGCATCATCAGCAGTCGATGTAAACAGATGAGACAGTTTGGCCGGGGATGTCATTGTAATAACATTGTTGAGATCTTAAATAAACCAATGCTATTGTTTGCTGCAACTAAAGAGACACAACTATAGTAACCAAAGAACATCTATGCTGATGCAGGCGAATCAATGACATTTTAAATTGAAAAGCTTGGATGCTCTGTATTATTTTACGTATGAATCAAAATGAAAACCGGCTGCAATCAGTGGTCTGTAGGCAACCCTGCATGGCTGCTTTGTGGAGCAGTTCAGTTCAATTCAGTAACATCGCTGCTTTACTCGGGTTTAAACAAGTGCGACATGTAATATTGTGAAAATACGGGACTATCATCCCGCTAGATCACTAGCATGCTAACGCAAGCATGCTCATGATCTTTTTAATTAAGGTTGTTTAAAAATTGTCATACTACATTGAAATGATATTAAACTAAGATATTACAATCATTATCGTAGCTGGCTATAGTAATACATTTGCTGTACTCTGAGACCTCTTACAAACTTAAAACTGACCCATGCATTGTGTCTATTTAAGGCTTTCTCCTCGAATGTTCACTTAAGTCTTTCATTACAAAATGTTTTATGAATTCAGCCTCACATCAAATTTATGAGGAACACAGAGACCAACTCTACAGGTGACTTAATTGTTAGACAAGTTGGACACAAATCATCAACTGAGGAAAATAAGATGAATTACATTAACTTGGAACCTCTGCATCAAAACTGGCATCAAGGTAGAGGTTTTACTTGCAAAGTGGATCTGGGTGCGGACACTCCCTTTTTTGTTTGTTAAGTATTTCAAAAAAATGCATGAGGTGGGTTTTGGGGATTTTGGATCAGATGTAACTATTTCGATCATCACTGCAGATGTTAGAGGCCCTGAGTGGGACCTTCACAGGTGACTCATGGACATATAAAAAAAAAAATGAATATAATTTTTGGGAGAGTCCTCTTGGTAAGGGATAATGCTTTTAAGTAGTAAAAGTAATAGGCTTTTGATCTATTAACGTAATTGCAAATGACCTATAAATGCTTAAAACTATCCTGGTATTAGGTTGGTTGGAGTCATATTTTTCCTCTGACATCCCAAAAAAAGTCCCATTCTGCTGAAGAAAAATTGGGTACAATAAATCAGCAGCGAGGTGCTTATTTTACACAGACACTGAGTCTTGTATTCACCTTATTGTGTTTACCCTATTTTTGGGCTGTTTTCATGGTAGCATTCTGAATACTGGGGTTGAAAAATGCTTGATGAATATAAAGCACATTCCAAATAAAACCCAAGACAGGATCATAAATCATCAACAACAATAAATTCAGTAAATTGCAGAAGAAGCTCCTTATTTGGGACTTTATGTATCGTTGAAGCTTTTTTCTAATGTTCAGGTCATATAATCCATAGAGCTGCCCGTCTCCACAAATAGCGCCCCCTACATTAGGCAACATACAAGACATTCTCTATCACGGTTTTAATTATTAACATGTTGAGTTTTACACTAGTGTTGACATGGTAACAATACAAAACAGACTGGCTTGACAGCACAAATACTATTTATCTAGATTGAGAAAAAACACAGTTGGGTTGAAATAAATCGTTTTACATTGTTCACCTCATGGCAAACTTAATAGATTCATCCTCACTGACAACTGAGTAAGGGTTGGAGTAAATTGACATTGGTCGTTCTTTCATGACAGGGTCAACATACAGAGACAAAAAAACAAGTCTTTGGACAGTGGGAGGAAACCGGGATGCCGGGGAGAAAACTCACACAGAAAGACGCTTGTTGCTGTGAGGCAACAGTTCTAACCATTGCACCACTGTGCCACTCAATTATGGGCCCCATATATTTCAGTTCAGGTGTGAACACACCTGTTAATCTTAATTGTGTCAGCTTTCACTAGCTTTACAAAACTGCATTGATGGACAAAGGTTTTGGCAGAGCCTGAGCACAAAAGTACTAACAGATCCAGTGGAAGCTTTCCTCCGGTGATTAGGATTTTTGGGCCATTAACTCATTCCCCGTACACAACTGGTATTAAAATGTGATTTCTGTGATCACAAGTCGACAGCTCTAAGCACAGGTGTGAATGCACTCAGAACAGATATTGATCCGATCACTCCAGACCACATTTGGAGCTGGTCTGGGCCACATGTCCACATTCTTTTAACAGTTTGAACGAGATTCGTTTGCCACATATGAAGGACCTTCTTCTCAGCTGATGTCCTCTGACCCGCTAAAGTGTCAATATGAACTGAACCAATTTCTACTCTTACATGTGCCCATATGCTGTTTGTGACCAACGGCAAATTATCAACACTGACTACAACAACATATCTGATACTTTTCTTAAATTGCTGACATTTGTCTTCACTCTAGCTGCATGAGATTCATTCAGCGCCTCCTGACTCCTCTTTCTCTGTCATGCTGACACACAAACACATACAGTTACATTGGACACATCCATAAAGTCAGACTGGGTCAAAAAAACTACCACAAATAGTAAACGATTATGATTTTGTATTTATATACTGCTTTTATAGTATTGATGACCAATTAAAGCACTTTAGTACAGTTTACCATTCACCCATTCGCACAAACATTCATATAGTGCACCTATTAGCTGCACTTTTTTTCTATGAGGGGAAATTCATGGTTCAGCATCTTGCCCAAGGACGATTCTGCATGCAGTTTGGTGTGACTGGGATCAAACTGCCGACCTTCTGGTTGGAGGATGACCACTCTATCCTTCAGCCAGAGCTAGCCCATACGTGTTAATTTGCATGTAGAACGCGGAAGTAAGATCCGATCACAAGTTTTCACAGGAGGCACATTTTTTTACCAGGTGAGAAATCCTGTACTTAGTGCTGGCCACTTGTGATCGGACCTCTCTAGATATGAATACCAGGTGTGCACCAGGCCTCAGCTAATGCAACACTTAGTTAGTTTGGGCTTTAACAAACGGTTAATGGTTTTAAGCTTGTCCCTCAAGTGCCTGACATATGGTGACACAAGTTCCTGGACTGGGTTAGAGTCAGTGAATGGTGAAAAATAGCAGGTAGTGACATGGCCCTCAGCAGTGAGAGGGGAGAGGCCCAGACATGGTGTGACATCCTTGTCATCCATCATGTGGTGGGAAAGAGAAGCCTTGACTACCCATAAATCATCTTCCTGGAACATAGAGGGCTAAATGTGAACCCGTTGCTTACAGGATAAGCCCAATGTCTAACCTGTCTGTAAAAAAATGACCAGTAGTTTAATTATCTTTCTTTAGAGCGGTATTACACTCAGCTGTTCTTACTCCCAGTCAGCTCTTTGTTCAATAAAAAGTGGAATACTGATTATACAAAGGGTCACCAATCCCAACCCACTTATCTATTATCGATATACCCCATTCAAGGTTGCTGGAGTGTACCCCTGTTCACATTGGTCAAAAGGCTGGGTCCACCCAAGTTGGTGGTCTGTCACGGACTGGAATTTAGATAGAGGGGTAACCATTCACACCTTAGACATTTCACAAATTCACCTAACCCACAACTCACTAGACTGTAGGGAGAATGTGGAGCTCTTGGAGGAGACCTAAGTGAACACAGGGAAGTAGTGAACATGAGACCCTAGCAGGCTGTGGGTTCATACACAAAACCCTATAGATGTGAGTCGACTACTGTATCAAAAATAACAAACTGAATTTACCTCCAGGGTGGCAAGCTGGACAAATAAATCTTAGGTATGTGTCTGAAAGCGAATGATCCTTCTACAAACTTTTACCACTGGGGAGGGACATAAGGAAAAATAGTCTCAAAGATTACAGAATTATCAGATAGTTTAAGTGGTCATTACAATCTCCCCTTCACCGTAAATCCATCATCGTAAGACAAGACGTGTCCTGAGATTCTAGTACAAAGCATCATGTACAATACATCTCCATGTGCAGACAAGTGTTGTACTATAAATATGGATTGAATGAATACACCTAGTCAGTGTAATTGCTGATATGTGTGAAACCCGTACAAAGCCACAACACTGATTCCACTGACTAAAAGCAGTCCTGCCTTCTCTTAGTGTGATGAGCCATGAAGGAGCCCCAGCTCCTATACACACACTCACAATGGCAGTAGGATAGGTGGCAATGAGCACCCACATTAACAAATATGGGTCAGCAGAGCCCTAATATTATGATTTATTATTGCTTTTGTCAGTCTGAGGTCCTAATTTATCTACCACTGGCAGTCCCGGGGGGAATGCTACACTGGCTAACTCAAATCTCCCCTGACACAATGTGCCTTTGAATGTGTTCTTGCAAACACAGACATAACTGCATGCTGAGCCATAATTGGCCTGCATCATTTGCATTTGAATGGAGGGAAGCCAAGCATGGGAGGCCTCAGAGAGAGAAATACCTACATGTCTCACTGTAGTAGGAGCGACAGGAGAAAATGTACTGGGTAAAGAGGGAGGAAATGGAAGAGGAGACAGGTAATCAGTTTAAGGACTTTAAAATCAGCAAAGAACAGAAGAAAAAAGATGAGGGAAACAGTAAATTAGTAAAGGTGCTGTGATTTTAGAAATATAATGCAGAAGACAAGAGTGTGAAAGAAAAGAGAATTGGACAGCTGTGTGACAAAAGTGAGGGTTTCAGTTGAAATGATCAGGAACAATATTGAATGATAAAAAAAATAAAAAGATTTCTTGGCATAAAAATATGTGTGACTGTAGTCCACCTTAATAATGAAGGTAATATCTCTGTCCTGTCAAATATCCCTCTGGATGATTTTTGTTTGCTAATTTTCATGATTTATTGTTATATTTCATGTAACTGAAAAAGAACTTCCATAAATGTATCTGTAGCCTCTAAGTTGGCAGTATGGACTGTGCTGGCATTGGCATTTGGGCTCTTAACAAACTTTCAACTATATCGACAACTGCACTGTTATCTCAATAAAGCCAAGATTAAACAAAAGACTTATTTTTCCTTGTATGCAAGACGCACACATGGGCTAGAAAGGTAAAGGGTTATTCAAAGTCTTACGATAAGTTTAGGGTTGTGTGGCTGTGTCTCTTTCTTGCAGTTAACAGAGCTGGCAATGATCCTGGAAATTCGTCCAAGTGGCAAGCAGTCGGTCACCGTTAGTGACAGTATCTCTAGCCATTTATGGGGATGTTGCTGGAATGGTTGATGCAAGGTGGGGAGGTAAAGAGTTAAGTTGGGGTGCTGTGTGAGACATCTTCAGACTTAGGGGTGGTCAAATGCTAATGTTCCTCTGTAACCATTGATTTTGTTCCACCTTCTAGTCTCCTTGTTGAATTGAGTTCTCCTTTCACCAGCTTCCAGAAAACGTTCATCACATCCACTTAAAAGACATGGGGGAGCATCAATTAATACTGTAGAAATGCCAAGGGGGCATGGCATGGGTTAAACATTAATTCATATTCTAAATTTGTACATGTGTGTGTGTTTTAAATGTAATTTTTAGTGAAAATTTCAGTGTGGTTACTTTGTGGCAAACAAAGTCTTGTTATCTTATCTTGGACAAAGCATTTTAAAATGTTAAATTCTCCCTCTTGGGTAGTGATTTGTGGAAAGGAAAGGACATGTAATTTACTAAAAAGATCTGAAAGATATTGCTGGGGGAAAAAGCAATTTCAACATAAAAGAGATAAAGAGGACAGGATATCAGCAAATGTAATTTAAAAATACGAATAGTGTTTCGACCATCAGTTATAGGGGGATAATTATCTTGACACTCGCACAATTGAGAAGTTGCGTCACCAAGGAAGGCGCTTACAGCAGAGGCAGTGAGTGTGAGGCAGAGGTTGGTGCTGGAAAGGAGGCCAGGGATGGCAGGAGAGAAAAAATAAGACATAACAGCACTGGATGCAACTCAGCACAATTACTCACTCACACTGACACACATACACCAGTAACTCCCAGGACGCCGTTGGCCAGCTGTTTAAAAGGTGTCCTCAGAGAACGCGTCCTATCCCCCACCACCCCACTCTACCCCTACCAGTGTCACCTGGCCCTGTCACAGCCAATCAGAATGGCCATTAATCACACCTCATGCAAACGCTGTCCCCCTGCTGTAGCTTCAAGCTCCTTTCCCCTGTCCTGCTGCCTGGCTCTCTCCCTCGCCTTTACTCCCTTGACTCACCAAGCATACACTGAAACCAGGAAATGTCTTTTCCTCTCCTCATGCTGCTGACATTCCTCTCCTTGAGACCACTCACCTACAGCACTCGGATGAACATGTTAGCCTTGCTTCATGCTGTGTCACCTGACTCTGAGACTTACTGTACGTTTTCACAGAGGTTGTGAAATAGATAGACTGATGGAATAAATATATATATATATATATATAATTAATATGTTTTAATTACTGTGCATTCCAAGACCTATCAGTGAAACTTGAGTCATTTTCATCATGAAGAAATAAAGCTCATTATAGTTTGTTCTAACACAGTCCTCGATGCTAATCACTGTACCTCATTGTGTCACAGTCAGATCATTCCTCCGCGTCACTGATCTTCACTCAAGATATTCCTGTGACAAACAGCACCTACTCATTAGTATTGCATGGGTAGCTGTGTTTTTATAGTATGTGGGATAGAAGAAAACTCAGACAGCCCACTTAACAGATATTTAGATACTGTCTGGTCCACAGAATACAAATCCCGCTATGTTTCAGATAACTACACAAGTTATCTCTCAGATTGTAGATATATATCCTGAGGGACTACCAGCTCTTTTACAAAATTTAGGCTAAATTCCACTCTCACCGTGTCCATTCTGACTCAGACTCCTCTCAGTGAAGGGTTACTCACATTAAGTACCATTCCTAATCAATTCGCTTTAAATGGATTATGTAGCCCTCCAACAGAGTCTGGTTCAGGGCTGACTTACTTGCTGCACTCCTTTAAATAACCTGTTTTGTGTGGTGGAGGAAAATCCACGAACTTTGAGTTAAAAAATGTCAGTTCCATGCAGTTATTTCTTAGGGAAGTGTAGAAAGTTGCCCTTCTTTAGTCCAACATTTTACATTGTATGACACAGTGAAAATGTCTTACAAAAAAGATAAATATTTATACAATAGTGTTCATTACCAAGAAAAATAAAGAAAATAATTAAAAACAGGTTGGGGCGTTCCAGAAAATGTGTTATGTTCTAAATGCCAGAATGCATTGCATTGGCACAGACTTGGATAATTGCCAAAGGAGCCTTCAACGTTTCCAGAACTCGGATCCTTTGGCAGGTGTAAAGCAGCACAAGTTGCCACAGCTGAAGGGGGCTGATTGGAAGCCATGCTGAGGAAATTCCCTAACTCTCCCAGCATGGTGTCTAATCAAGACAAGGGCTTCCAAAAGTGTGCCACTGTATTCATACCTTTCCCCTTAATTAAGAGAGCCCTCCACAGCTGAGCGTGAGACTCCTGTACAGAGTTCCTCTACATTATTGGAGGGGGGGGTCAGAGTAGAAACAGGCCCATTTGCCAGTCCCTCCCTGGCTCCGGCTGCACAGCACTATGTCCATTTAAAGTTATTTACTGTATCACTGCACCTCCATGAACATGCTAAACCCTGACTTGTTTCATTTTAGCTTCAGCTCAGTGACATTTCTGAACATGGTGATGTCCCCAGGTGTTTTGTATTTTGTATTGTTTTACACCTTGATACATGTGCCAAAGTCAAACTACACCCAAACACAATGCTGTCAGCTGTCCATTCACAAAGAGTTTGGCAATTTGAAATCACACTTCCCTCTGGCTATCTTTTATTTTTCCTACTCTTTCCCTCCTCATCCACAGGCCTGTGTTACCTGAGAGACTGCTCTTGCACATCTAGCAGCCACTTCTTTCCTCTGAATCCCCTCTACAACCTCCTCTTGTCAGATGCTGTTGCTGAGCCCATCAACGCTGCCTTCCTCAGGTTCCTTCTTGGTGGTGTACTCTTTACTGCCACATACCTACACTTTGGCACTATAATTTCTAGCCTTAGCCATTAACTTCTCATAGGGAGCTCCAAAATACCAACACTGCTGAGGGAACGTGGGACCAGTTTATAATGTAAGAGCTAAACACCTAAACCCAACCCTGTCAGGTACTACAACCATCGTGGCAGCAGACCAAAGTGCTGACACCACAGTTTGACTTCAACTAGAGGCCATGACATCTCTGTACTGTTAATACCAACCATCATGGGCTGCCTCAGGCCTTGGATATGTTCTTTCTGACAGAGTGCTCTTTTGTATCACCTACTAAAACTTTAAACTGGCCCCACTCACACTGCTGGAGTGGCTTTCTCCTCGATAGAAACGCTCTTCCTGGAAAGAACACCATTTATGATTTAAATACTACATGATTTCTCTGGCTTAACTATAATCCTAGTCCAATTTACTTTGGTACATGGTTCTGTCACGGCCCTAATGGGTGTTAAGTGCTGCCCTGAATTACCCCTTCTTTATATCTTAAGTGCCCTAATATTAACCTCCATTGCCCTGGTAAAAAGAGCAAAGAGCAGAATTGTGCATGTGACATGAGACTATCTCAAACTGTGCGATATAGTAGTAAACCCTGCAGTTGTGAAAAATATCTGGATGTTCTGAGCTAGACCCTGACAAGCCCTTTAGGTATGTACAACACAGTACCCCACTGCTTTCCACAGTAGGCGATGTGAAATTGAACCCAATGCATTAATCTCTACCACATAAACTCTATTTTTTCCCCTTGACTGATTCTGATGCTATCATGCTTGTGTCTGCCAAACATCCAGGAAAACATGGTATTCCATCTGTCTGCACGGCGGTATTGATAAGTTTATTTATTTCTAGGAAGCAACCTCTGTGCCGCAAAAATTGTGGACTATTTACCTTCTACCATGAGGGCGGAGAAAAGCCCACAATGATTGATCCCTCCTATCCCTTCTAAAAGATTTAGGAAATGGCTGCTTCCTCCATGCCAGCATGGAGGAAGCAGCCTAACAAGCAGTTAAGCCTTCAGAAAAACCTTAACATGAATGTTTCCTTAAATAAAGCAGGTGAGGCAAATTTTAGAACCATGGGCTCATGCTGAGTTGCTCGTCTAGCAAAAACACCGGTTTCAAATGTGTTTGTTGTCACATCAGAGGGCAGACAAATAAAATAAATACAAAACCATATATAGTAGATATAAACCTGACTCCCTTTTCCAATCTAAATATGAAATTAGCTTTTCTACATAGTTTCGATTAGCCTTTAAATTACTTGTATAAGCCACTTCGCTCCATACGTACAACCCATGTTGCAGGTTAACAGTTGATAAACCATTAGGAAAATGTTTGCTAAACTTAATAGTATATGGAAAGACAAAATCTGCACTGGCTCATCCCAGATGTAATGCTTTCCTCAAAGCTTTACTTTTACATGAATGCCTTTGTCCTCCCTGTCCGTCACTGCTTTCTGAGTTTACTTTGTTCCTCAGATGAGCCGCTACCTTGACTAAGGTGGGTGCCTGCATGCTCTCCTCACTCGACTTTGAAACAAGCAATCCTTTCGGCTTCTCCCTACCACTCCTTTTTCCTTGGTGTCCTACTCTCGCCACTCTTCCAGCCCTACCATTTGGCACTTGCTGAAACAAATTTAAGTGACAAGCCTGTCACTGTGACCCAAGTGATTTGACTAACTTCGTTGGAGTCTACTTCTTACAACCACATTTTCTCTGTGTGTATGTACAAGACCAGTCACAACTGCATATCTGCATGTCTTAACGGTCATGGTAATTTGACACATCATTTTTTTAAATAAAACACAAAATGGCATTTGTTTTTCTAAAAAGAGTAAAGGTGGCAGTGACTCACTGGAGTGATGTACTCTGAAATCTGAGGTCTCCTGCTCTAGATGTGATGCATGTGGTCACTTTGTAGCAGCCTTGTGCCATCTGCAGCAAGTTTAGGTAATCAAAGTAAACACTGAGCAGCAGTGTATCTGGTTTGGAATTTCAATTGCAGATTTCAGATCAACATATCTGTCTTGCTGCCTTTGATTTGCTGCAGGAATTAAATGAACTGAAAGAGAAGGTTTTTATACTCATATAAAGCACCTGTGAGGAACAGATATAATCTGTCTAATTGTATTCCTTGATTGATCAATGCACGCATACTTACTAAGCTTCCTGCTTTAAACAAAATCAACTAGCTTCAACTTGAACACATCTACTGGTTAGAAAGAGTATAATAGGGGTTAGAGCAGTCGTCCTCTAACCAGAAGGTAAGTAGTTGATCTCAGTCTTCCCCATCTGCATGCTGAAGTTTCCTTGGGAGAGATACTGAACCCCAAAGAAAACCTCCTCGAAAAAATGCCCATATATGCACGGTATGAATGTATGAGTGTGTGTGAATGGGTGAATGGCAATAAACTGTACTATAAAGTGCTTTGAGTGGTCATCAAGACTAGAAAAGTGCTATATAAATACAGACCATTTAATAAAATAGTTATCTATATTTTCCCATTGCTGCACATTTAATCAATGTACTTATTGTTGATAGAAATTACCACATTGGTCTCAAAGACCCTATTTAGACTAGTTATTAATATTCTT